>NC_136267.1:4780685-4843185 GCF_964187855.1 Myxine glutinosa | reverse complement strand
ATGTAAAGATTAGCTCCCTTTCTATTGTGCAGTAATTAAAGCATATATGTGTTGGGTTCGGCAGGATTCCAACCCCTCGTGTTATTGAAAAAGACGTTGCTTCATGGGTGGGCGAGCACAGGCCGTGGAACCTTCCAGAAGGAGGTGGGGCTGAATGACTGACCGCACGTGACCAACAGCGGCCAGTGGTAGGCCGTGGAACCTTCCAGAGGGAGGCAGGGGTGAATGACCGCACGTGACCAACAGCGCCCATTGGTAGGCCGTGGAACCTTCCAGAGGGAGGCGGGGCTGAATAACCGCACTTGACCAACAGCGACCAGTGGTAGGCCGTGGAACCTTCCAGAAGGGAATTCCCCCCGATAAAAGGCCGTGCTGATCATAGCCTAGACAAACAGCGACGTGGCTGGTGGTCGTTCCCCATGCTGGTCGTTCTCCGAGCTGGTCGTTTTCCGAGCTGATCATTCTCCATGCTGATCGTTCCCCATGCTGATCTTCCTCCAAGCTGGCCATTCTTCATGCTGATCCTCCTTCGTGCTGTCTACCGGATCGACCCGTACACCACGCGCAAGAACTGCCCTCACCCAAATCAGCATCCGCACGTCCTCCCGGTGGTATGAATCTAACCGGCGTGACTTATCCCCTGTGTGAGTGTGCCAGGCACCTGTGTTGGCAATAGATAGGTAAGGATTTATGCTAAGCCTGCTTCTCATCATTTTCTGTGCTTTTTGTGAATAAAGACGTGTACATTGTATTTCCTCTCGACCTGCCCATGTGCCTCTTTATCCCCATTGACCCAGCATCGTTCTAACCGAATTCGGCTGCTCAATTAGGTCCGTAGATCACACAGTGTAAAACAGCGACCCACACCATGCGATTCGCTCGGCGTGCCTGATTGAACTTGG
This sequence comes from Myxine glutinosa, assembly GCF_964187855.1. Classification (NCBI taxonomy): domain Eukaryota; kingdom Metazoa; phylum Chordata; class Myxini; order Myxiniformes; family Myxinidae; genus Myxine; species Myxine glutinosa. Next base: position 4,842,283 of record NC_136267.1, on the reverse strand, counting down.
TGTGAGATCGCGAGGGGTTCAATACCTGGTCTTCATGGTCACGTGGTCTCGAAGGTATTTGGAACACGGTCGATAACCCTTCGGCCCGTGGTTGGGCGATTGGCGATTGGAGTTGCTTTGTAATCCGCCGGGCACGAGCTTTGTCGCGGTTGACGGCCCGTGGATCCGGTGTCTGTGGGGAAACGGAGTCTTAACCTCCCCCCACCCCCCTTAGTACGTCGACGGACACGGGATCCGCAACAATATTTTGGTAACCACACATGTATTTCTTTGGTTTTCAGTGGAACAAAACAAAAAAGCTGAAAAATTACGAAATCTTAGCTTATTCCACACAGAAATGAAACAACTTGAAACAACTTCCTCCAAATTCTGGTGGCGTCTGGTCAAATCCGTTTCTGGTGTTTGTTCCCCCTCAATCCCCTCCCTTACCTCAAAAGGCTACACAGTTGACAACGCCCATGACAAACCCGAATGCCTCAACTCTGTGTTTGCATCAAAATCTTGTATCCCAAACACATCTCTCTCTGTTCCCACCTTACCCAGTCGAACCCAACTGCTCCTGGACTCTGTGTCCTTCTCTCCTGACAAGGTGGAGAAGTTTTTGTCAAACCTCGACTCTGATTCTGCAACTGGACCAGACGGCCTCAGCCCACGGGTCCTACAATCCTGCTCTGCCGCTCTTTCACTCCCTCTCTCTGTTCTCTTCACCCTCTCTTTTGCTCAAGGTCAACTGCCATCTGCTTGGAAATCAGCCAACATCACCGCTTTGCACAAAAAAGGTGCAAAAACAGATCCTTGCAACTACAGACCAATCAGCCTGCTCACAATAATCAGCAAAGTCATGGAATCCATCATTGCTTCAGATATCAAATCCTTCCTCTTCTCCAATGGCTTGATCTCCGATCATCAATTTGGATTCAGACCAGGTCATTCTACTCTGGACATGCTGCTTCTGCCGTCTCAACAATGGATGGAGGACCTCAATGCCAAACAGGAAATCAGAGCTGTCTCCCTTGATATATCACGTGCCTTCGATACGGTCTGGCACCCAGCTCTGCTCACCAAACTCTCCTCCTATGGTATCCATGGAAACATCCACGCATGGCTTGCGGACTTCCTCTCTGGTCATAGTCAACGTGTGGCCCTGAATGGATTTCTCTCATCTCCCCTTCCTGTTCTGGCTGGAGTTCTTCAAGGCAGTGTTCTGGGCCCTGTGCTATTTCTGGTCTTCATCAATGATCTCTCCGACTCTCTGGAAAATCCTCTCTATCTCTTTGCTGATGACTCCACTCTCTGCCGCCACATATCTCAACCCTCAGATAGGCAGTCTGTAGCCTCTTCACTCTCTGCGGACCTGTACAATATCACAAACTGGTCAAACAAGTGGAGCATGTGCTTCAATCCTGACAAATCTCACACTCTCATTTTGTCTCTCCATAAAGACTGTCTGGAAAACCCTCCCATCTACTTTCTGAACAATCCTCTCCAAGAGGTTCTGTCACTCAAGCTTTTGAGTCTCATTATCTGCCATGATCTTTCCTGGCAAAACCACATTTCCAAGCTGGCCTCCAAAGCCAGTCGCCGACGGGGCATACTCCATCGTGCGAAGTCCTTCCTTGGTACACCTAAGCTCCTCCCTCACCCATATACAAGGTTTTCATCCGCAGCCCATAGAGATTATTAGCGATTACCTTTGCATCCGCATATCACAGTGCAGCTCATTGAGAGTGCATTTGGAGGGAGAGGTGTGCAATAATTGATTGATTAATTGCATAATAAAAATCAATAAAAGATTATCATAAAATATTTTCGTAATCAATTGGCTAATAGCATAACTAAACCACTAGTGCTTCATCCGAAGATGTATCTTTCAGAAATTTAATAAAATAAGTCATTAATAAAAAATTTTAAATAATTAATTGATTAATCAATAAATAATTCATCGATTAAATGATTAATGAATAATTCAAAAATATCCTTTATAGCCACATCACATGGTCACTGACATGTCCAAATATTAGCTTCCTAGCTCAAAAGGTGCCTGTGATATTGCCCAGATGAGAGAAAGAAAAAAAAAAAGATTACTAATGAAAATAAATAAATAATAATCATAAAAAAATTAAATAGTCAATCAATTGGCTCATAGAATACATAAACCACCACCATTTCATCCGAATCTGTAACTTAAAAAAAAAAATTAAGTCATTCATCAAATAATTAAATAATTAATCGATTAATGAATCAATCAATAAAAAATACAATTTACAGCCAGATCACTTGGTCATTGTCATGTCCAAATATCAGCTTCCAAGGTCAAAAGGTGCCTGAGATATTGGCCAGATGAGAAATAAAATAAATAAATAATTAATAATGAAAATAAATAAATAATAATCATAAAAAAATAATTAATCAATTCGCTTATAGAACACATAAACCACCACCATTTCATCAGAATCTGTGACTTAAAAAAAAAAATTTTTTTATTCATTAATCGAATAATTAAATAATTAATCGATTAATTTATTAATTGATTAATCAATAAATCAAAAAAGCCTTTGCAGCCAAATCACTTGGTCATTGGCATGTCCAAATATCAGCTTCCTAACTCAAAAGGTGCCTGAGATAATGCCCCGAAGAGACAGGAAATGTATAACTACTTAATTAATCGCTCATAATTAAATAACTCATCAATTAATTGATTAATCAAAAAACAAAAAAATACCGTTTTTGAGAATGGACTTGCTCACTATTGTGCCGAAATTTCAGCTTCCCAGCTCAAAGGATGGCTGAGATATCGCCCGGACAAACAAGAAAACAAGTACAGATACATTCAAAGTACACCGCCCCCATGCCAAATAATTAAATATCCTCCAGCGCAGCATTGCCGGGGCGCTTCCGGTGCCCGATAATACCGTGGTGCAGCTCATAGAGACTGCATTGGGAGGGAGAGGTGTACAATAATTGATTGATTAATTGCATAATTAAAATCAATAAAAGACAAGTACAGATACATTCAAAGTACACCGCCCCCATGTCAAATAATTAAATATCATACAGCGCAGCATTGCCGGGGCGCCTCCGGTGCCCGGCAATACCGCAGTGCAGCTCATAGAGACTGCATTGGGAGGGAGAGGTGTACAATAATTGATTGATTAATTGCATAATTAAAATAAATAAAAGATTATTACAAAATATTGTCTCAATCAATTGGCTAATAGCATAACTAAACCATTAGTGCTTCATCCGAAGATGTATCTTTCAGAAATTTAATTAAATAAGTCATTAGTAAAAATTTAAATAATTAATTGATTAATCAATAAATAATTAATCGATTAAATGATTAATCAATAAATCAAAAATATCTTTGATAGCCACATCACTTGGTCACTGTCATGTCCAAATATTAGCTTCCCAGCTCAAAAGGTGCCTGAGATATTGGCCAAATGAGAAAGAAAAGAAATAAATGATTAATAATGAAAATAAAAAATAATAATCATTAAAAAATTAAATTATTAATCAATTCGGTCAGAGAACACATAAACCACAACCATTTCATCAGAATCTGTAACTTAAAAAAAAAAATTTTAGTCATTAATTGAATAATTAAATAATTGATTGATTGATTGATTAATTGATTAATTAATAAATCAAAAATAGCCTTTGCAGCCAAATCACCTGGTCATTGGCATGTCCAAAATATCAGCTTCCTAACTCAAAAGGTGCCTGAGTTAATGGTCAGAAAAGAAAGGAAATTTAATTAATTAAATGAGTACTTAATTAATCGCTAATAATTAAATAACTCCTCAAATAATTGATTAATCAAAAAACAAAAAATACAGTTTTTGAGAAAGGACACTCACAATTCTGCCGAAATTTCAGCTTCCTCGCTCAAAGGATGGCTGAGATATCGCCCGGACAAACAAGAGAGAAAGAAAGAAAGAAAACACCCAGAGTGAAAACTGAGTACTCCCTTTGAGCGTGCGTCACTGCCGAGCCCCCTTCAGTGCCCGGAAATGACATTTTGCAGTGCCTGGAAATGGCAACAAGGAGTGGTGTACAACAAGTAAAGATACATTCAAAGTACATCGCCCCCAAGCCAAATAATTAAATATCCTCCAGCGCGGCATTGCCAGGGCGCCTGAGGCACCCGGCAATACCGCAGTGCAGCTCATAGAGACTGCATTGGGAGGGAGAGGGGTACAATAATTGATTGATTAATTGAATAATTACAATCAAGAAAAAATTGTCATAAAATATTTTCTTAATCAATTGGCTAATAGCATAACTAAACCACCAGTGCTTCATCCGAAGATGTATCTTTTAGAAATTTAATTAAATAAGGCATTAATAAAAAAATTAAATAATTAATTGATTAATCAAAAAATAATGAATCGCTCAAGTGATTAATCAATAAATCAAAAATATCCTTTGTAGCCACATCACTTGGTCACTGTCATGTCCAAATATTAGCTTCCGAGCTCAAAAGGTGCCTGTGATATTGCCCAGATGAGAAAGAACATAAATAAATAATTAATAATTAATAATGAAAATAAATAAATAATAATCATTAAAAAATGAAATAATTAATCAATTCGCTGATATAACACATAAACAACCACCATTTCATCAGAATGTACAACTTTAAAAAAAATTTTTAGTCGTTAATCGAATGATGAAATAATTAATTGATTAATTGATCAATCAATAAATTAAAAATAGCCTTTGCAGCCAAATCACTTGGTCATTGGCATGTCCAAATATCAGCTTCCTATCTCAAAAGGTGCCTGAGATAATGGCCAGAAGAGAAAGGAAATGTATGTCCTTAATTAATCGCTAATAATTAATTAATTCATCAATTAATTGATTAATCAAAAAACAAAAAAATACAGTTTTTGCCAAAGTACTTGCCAAAGTATAGTGCCGCAATTTCAGCTTCCCAGCTCAAAGAATGGCTGAAATATCACCCCGGACAAACAAGAAAACAAACAAGTACAGATACATTCAAAGTACACCACCCCCATGCCAAATAATTAAATATCCTACAGCGCGGCATTGCCGGGGCGCCTCCGGCGTCCGGCAATACCGCAGTGCAGCTCATAGAGGCTGCATTGGGAGGGAGAGGTGTACACTAATTGATTGATTAATTGTATAATTAACATCAATAAAAGATTATCACAAAATATTTTCTTAATCAATTGGCTAACAGCATAACTAAACCACTCGTTCTTCATCCGAAGATGTATCTTTTAGAAATTTAATTAAATAATTCATTAATAAAAAAGTGAATAATTAATTGATTCATCAATAAATAATTAATCGATTAATCAATAAATAATTAATCGATTAAATGATTAATCAATAAATCAAAAATATCCTTGATAGCCACATCACTTGGTCACTCATGTCCAAATATTAGCTTCCGAGCTCAAAAGGTGCCTGAGATATTGGCCAAATGAGAAAGAAAATAAATAAATGATTAATAATGAAATTAAATAAATAATAATCATTAAAAGATTAAATTATTAATCAATTCGGTCAGAGAACACATAAACCACCACCATTTCATCAGAATCTGTAACTTAAAAAAAAATATTTGGGTCATTAATCGAATAATTAAATAATTAATCGATTAAATGATTAATTGATTAATTAATAAATCAAAAATAGCCTTTGCAGCCAAATCACCTGGTCATTGGCATGTCCAAATATCAGCTTCCTAACTCAAAAGGTGCCTGAGTTGATGGTCAGAAGAGAAAGGAAATTTGATTAATTAAATAAGTACTTAATTAATCGCTAATAATTAAATAACTCCTCAATTAATTGATTAATGAAAAAACAAAAAATAACGTTTTTGACAAAGGACTTGTTCACTATTGTGCCGAAATTTCAGCTTCCTAGCTCAAAGGATGGCTGAGATATCGCCCGGACAAACAACCAAGAAAACAAACAAACAAGAAAGAAAGCAAGAAAGAAAACAACCAGAGTGAAAACTGAGTACTCCCTTTCAGCGTGCGTCATTGCCGAGCCCCTTCGGTGCCGGGCAATGACGTTATGCAGCGCCTGGAGATGGCATAGAAAATGTGCGGTGTACAACAACAACAAAAAAGACTCGGTCTGCACACCTCGGACACCCACAGCACCACATTGACCCCCAGACTACCCAACTACATCACCACAAGCCCGTTTCCCAAATATTGGTGCCGTTGCTCCCGTAGCTAGTTGAAGGCTGTGTGCTACTACCCTATTACATTTTTATCGCAGCCTCCAACACTCTGGTCTAACACACCCGGATCAATAATGGTGCCACTGGTTTCAGTGACCACCATGGATGGCCTCTTCACAAAATTCGCCCTTAAATTTGGATCTTACTATCAGATTACTCATGTCAATTATTTTTCACAATTCACTAATCTCACCAAAGAAGGGTGCTTCTCCATAGATTTGCCAGCTGAGCATGGCCCCATACGCTCAGCTCATTACAAATTCCCATTCACAAAACCCAAGGCCCTCTTCCCAAGCCGGGATTCCACAAATCACAAGGGAATATCTGTGGATGATCATTTTCACACAATCATGTTCCACAGATGCCACAATGTTTGTCCAACGACAACAACAACAACAACAACAACAGGCATTTTAAGGCCATTTTCCCTGCTCGAGCAGGGGTTAGCCTTGCGGGCCCCATGACAATCTTTTCCATTTTGACCTTTTTTTTTTTTTTCTTTTTTTTTTGTATACTGAATCGAGGCTCGTGAAAGAGCTGACAACCGCGAGGGAAAGACAGCACAGGGGGACCACGAGGGAAAGACAGTACAGGGGGACCGCGAGGGAAAGACAGCACAGGGGGACCACGAGGGAAAGACAGCACAGGGGGACCACGAGGGAAAGACAGCACAGGGGGACCACGAGGGAAAGACAGCACAGGGGGACCACGACGGAAAGACAGCACAGGGGGGCCACGACGGAAAGACAGCACAGGGGGACCACGAGGGAAAGACAGTACAGGGAGACCGCGAGGGAAAGACAGTACAGGGGGACCGCGAGGGAAAGACAGCACAGGGGGACCATGAGGGAAAGACAGCACAGGGGGACCATGAGGGAAAGACAGTACAGGGGGACCACGAGGGAAAGACAGCACAGGGGGACCATGAGGGAAAGACAGTACAGGGGGACCGCGAGGGAAAGACAGTACAGGGGGACCGCGAGGGAAAGACAGTACAGGGGGACTGCGAGGGAAAGACAGTACAGGGGGACCGTGAGGGAAAGACAGCACAGGGGGACCGCAAGGGAAATACAGCACAGGGGGACCACGAGGGAAAGACAGTACAGGGGGACCACGAGGGAAAGACAGCACAGGGGGACCGCGAGGGAAAGACAGTACAGGGGGACTGCGAGGGTAAGACAGCACAGGGGGACCACGAGGGAAAGACAGCACAGGGGGACCACGAGGGAAAGACAGCACAGGGGGACCGCGAGGGAAATACAGCACAGGGGGACCACGAGGGAAAGACAGTACAGGGGGACCACGAGGGAAAGACAGCACAGGGGGAAAAATAAAAGATGTATTTTCTACATCTCCCCTTGTTAACCCCCTTGCCTGCATTTCTTCTTCCACCACCTTTAGCCAAGTCTTTCTGGGTCTTCCCCGTCCTCTACTTCCTTCTACATTCATTTCCATCACTCTTTTCAACCAGTCATTTTCATCCTTCCTCAACATATGACCAAACCATCTCAACCTGTTTCTCTTCACAGCATCCATCACATGCTCTATTCCCATCATCTTTCGCAATTCATCATTTGTCTTCCTCTCTCTCAACGATACTCCACACATCCACCGAACCATTCGCATTTCCACCCTTTCCAGCCTTCGTTGATGCTCTACGTTCATTACCCATGTCTCGCTCCCATAAATCATAACACTTCTCACACATGCAGCATACACCTTTCCCTTCAGCTTCAACGGTACTCCCCTCATCATCAGCACGCCACTCAGTTCCCGAAACTTCTTCCATGCACATCTCACTCGAGCAACCGTTGCCGAGTCTGATCCACCTTCTCCATTCAGCATGTCTCCGAGGTAGCAAAATGTTTTCACACCTTCCAGCTTCACGCCGTCTCAAAGTCCAACTCAACATTTCCTCCATCTGCAGCTCCCTCTGTGCACACCTTACATTTGAATGTAGCTGCCACACTGGTTAATGACCCTCTCAGACCACTACATTTTTGATGAACCCACTCAGCGCACATTGTACATTGAATGGAATTCACTCCGACACCCTTCCTGCACACAGCACACGGCCACTTCCCAGTTCTTTCCACCTCACCACATGCTTTACCACTTGCCGTCCCCTTCGTTTTTTCGATATTCACCTTCAGACCTTTTGTCTCCATACATTCCTTCCACTTGTTCATCTTCTCCTTCAGTCCATCCATACTTTCTGCAATCAACACCAGATCATCTGCATACAACAACTCCCACGGTAAACCCTCCTTTACGTTCCGAGCCAGCACCTCCATCACAGCTACAAATAGTAGTGGACTTAGTACTGACCCCTAATGCACTCCCACCTTCACATCAAACTCACCACTGTTCCCATCCTTCGTCCTTACAGCTGTGCATGCTCTTTTGTACATTGCCATCACAACTCTGATCAACCATTCCTCCACTCCTAACTTCCTCAATGCCAATGTCAACACTTCACGTGGAAACCTATCGAATGATTTCTCCAGATCAACAAATCCAAGAAACAACTTCTTCCTCTTCTCCATGTACTTCTCCTGCAACTGCCTCACAATAAAAAGCACGTCTGTCGTTCCTCTTCCTGGCATAAATCCAAACTGCATTTCGTCAATCTTCACTTTCTTCCTTATCCTCCTCTCCAACACCCTTTCCAATACCTTCATTCCATGCTCCAATAACTTTATCGCTTGATACGAGCCACAGTCCAGAGGGTTACCTTTCCCCTTGTAGAGAGGGACGAGGGTACTCAGGTCCCAATCCCCTGGAATGCGGCCTTCTTTCACCACCAGCTTGCAGATCTCTGTTATTCTATTCACACCCCAATTTCCCACTGCCTTCAACATATCTCCCACAACTACCGTCAGCCCTCTCGCTTTTCTACTCTTCATTGCTTTTATCGCTTCCTCAACTTCCTCCTCGGTTATCTTCTCTGCCGGTCCTAAAACTGGGTTACTCTCTATGTTGCCATCCCATTCATTCTTTGCATTCAACAATATTTCCATATATCTCTTCCATCTTCCTTTAATTGTCCCCCGTCGCACCGCGGAGCGAAAGGGGGACTATGGTTTTCCCCTCCGTCCGTGTGTCCGTCTGTGCGTGCGTGCGGGCGTGTGTGTGTGCGTGCGTGCATGCGTAAGCGAAGGACCGCATTCGAATTTGCTGTGTGGGTGCAACCCACGTCAAAATCCAAGATGGCCGCCGCCGTGTATGTCTGATGCCATGTATGTCTGAACCTTGTGAGCTGAATATCTTGAAAAACAAGCAAAGTACCAACTTCTAATTTGGTGTGTGGGTGTATCTCGGCATAAGGAAGAAGGCTATTGAAAATTGGGTCGCCACGTCCAAATCCAAGATGGCCGCCACCATGTATGTCTGAACCTTGTGAGATGAATATCTTGAAAAATAAGCAAAGTACCAACTTCTAATTTGGTGTGTGGGTGTATCTCGGCATAAGGAAGAAGGCTTTTGAAAATTGGGTCGCCACGTCAAAATCCAAGATGGCCGCCACCATATATATGTCTGAACCTTGTGAGTGAAATATCTCGAAAAATAAGCGAAGTACCAACTTCTAATCTGGTGTGTGGGTGTATCTAGGCACAAGGAACAACGCTGTTTAAAATTGTGTCGCTACGTCAAAATCCAAGATGGCCGCCGCCATGTATGTCTGAACCTTGTGAGATGAATATCTTGAAAAATAAGCGAAGTACCAACTTCTAATTTGGTGTGTGGGTGTATCTGTCCATAAGGAAGACGGCTTTTGAAAATTGGGTCGCCACGTCAGTAGGGAATAAATGTTGATGTTGGGACACTCTCCCATTGACTTACATGTTAATTTTCTTCAATAATAGTTCATTTTCTGAATTTTAGGGACATTTTCATTGATTTTAAACACTCCTATTTCTCCACTCTCATTTTCTCCCATTGACTTACATGTTAATTTTTTCCTCTCACCCTCATTTTTTCATTAGCTTTTTTGATATTACTGCATCCCAAAACACCCTAATATTTACGATCCTTCTGGCCTTATGAACCCATGATCCTTCTGGCCTTATAAACCTATGATCCTTCTGGCCTTATAAACCTATAGTCCTTCTGGCCTTATGAACCTATGATCCTTCTGGCTTTATGAACCTATGATCCTTCTGGCCTTATAAACCACTCCCCTATTTCCTTATGATCTAAGCCTTATGAACCTTTTACTCTTAATATCAATGATCCCGAGTAGACCACTCAAACAATTTACCCCTTAAGTATATTAATACCTACTCTTAGCCTCAATGCCACACACCATTTTTAAACACCTCTATTTTCTAGTATTTGTTTTGTTAACTTTTTTTACCAGTTGCCTTACCATTGATTACACCTCCACTCTTTTTTTATATATACTTATATGTCCATAAGGGAGACTTTAAATTCCATTTTCTAAAATAAACCTCATCATCAAAAGCTCCGAATGCTTTCTTATTTATATCTTCTGAATATAATTGATGTTTATAACTTCTTATTCCATTAATCTTTCTAAACTCTTCTTTCTTTGTTGTTAAACATGTATAATAATCATTAAAATTTATGGTTGCCTTTACCACCGACTCTTTTATACCCTTAAGCCTCTTCCCCTCTATCACAACATCCTTTAACTTCTTATCAGTCTTTTCAATGTATTTATAAGCATAAGCCTTGAACCTCAATCCCACAAATTCACTCATAACATATCCTCCTAATTCATCCTTAAACTTTCCAATCACCTTTTTATTTTTAGAAGAGAACAACTCGCTCTCTTCACTATAATTACTAGTGTCATAGATATTAATGTCCTTTTTCATGTCTGAATAAACATCATCAGTATTAATTTTCAAAATAAAACTATCTGTATCCATATACAACAATGACACATTATCCTTATACTTTGATTTTAGATTATTATAAAAGTAATCATACATCAAGGACTTTGATAAATCAAGTATTGAGGTACCAATGTAAATAGGTTTGTTCATCTTAACGCTTTCTCTCATCAAATGTATCGCACAAAAGTTTTCCGTAAAAACTTCTACTCTCGAGAAGCTTGGTCTGTTGATTAATTTTGATGCTTGTTTCCATGATGTCCTGATATATATATATTGCATGATTGTATTCTACAGGATGATGCCAGAGATCTGATTGTTATTAAACCTACCTATGGGACAAAGTTGTGGACTTGATTGATTTCACAACAGTATAATTGTGTAAAACAATTTTACACTCAATGTATAATTGTATAAACGTTTTTTTCTCTGATGTGTAATTATTGTACACCGCACCTTTCCTATGCCATCTCCAGGCATTGCAAATCGTCATTGCTGGGCACCGAAGGGGGCTCGGCAGTGACGCACGCTGAAAGGGAGTACTCAGTTTTCACTCTGGTTGTTTGTTTGTTTGTTTTCTTGCTTTCTTGTTTGTTTTCTTGTTTGTTTGTCCGGGGACGATATCTCAGCCATCCTTTGAGCTAGGAAGCTGAAATTTCGGCACAGTAGTGATCAAGTCCTTTGTCAAAAAAATTATTTTTGGTTTTTTGAATAATCAATTAATTGAGGAGTTATTTAATTATTAGCGATTAACCCTGGTGTTGGGCTAGCGGCTAGGGTGCGGCTTAGGATCCTAGGATCCTGGGTTCGAATCCCGGTCAAACGCTGAATTAACGCCAGGGGGGTTGACTCAGCCTGTCATCCTTCCGAGGTCGGCTAATTGAGTACCAGTTCACTGGTAATTCCCTGCTTGTCGTTAAAGGCGGCAAAAAGGGTTGGCGTCAGGAAGGGCATCCGGCCGTAAAACATTGCTTCAAAAAGGGGACCGAAAAACAACAACAACCACAGTTCCCGAAAAAGGCCAACCCCCGCTTGCGGGGAAAAATGGCCTCTAAAGGTGTTTTTTTTTTTGTTTTTTTTAATTAAGTACTTATTTAATGAATCAAATTTCCTTTCTCTTCTGACCATTAACTCAGGCATCTTTTGAGTTAGGAAGCTGATATTTGGACATGCCAATGACAAGGTGATTTGGCTGCAAAGGCTATTTTTGATTTATTAATTAATCAATTAATCAATTAATCGATTAATTATTTAATTATTCAATTAATGACTAAATGTTTTTGTTTTTTTTTGTTACAGATTCTGATGAAATGGTGGTGGTTTATGTGTTCTCTGACCGAATTGATTAATAATTTAATTTTTTTATGATTATTATTTATTTATTTTCATTATTAATCATTTATTTATTTTCTTTCTCATTTGGTCAATATCTCAGGCACCTTTTGAGCTCGGAAGATAATATTTGGACATGAGTGACCAAGTGATGTGGCTATCAAGGATATTTTTGATTTATTGATTAATCATTTAATCGATTAATTATTTATTGATTAATCGATTAATAATTATTTGTTGATTAATCAATTAATTATTTAATTTTTTATTACTTATTTGATTAAATTTCTAAAAGATACATCTTCGGATGAAGCACTAGTGGTTTTGTTATGGTATTAGCCAATTGATTAAGAAAATATTTTGTGATAAACTATTATTGATTTTAATTATACAATTAATCAATCAATTAGTGTACACCTCTCCCTCCCAATGCAGCCTCTATGAGCTGCACTGCGGTATTGCCGGACGCCGGAGGCGCCCCGGCAATGCCGCGCTGTAGGATATTTAATTATTTGGCATGGGGGCGGTGTACTTTGAATGTATCTGTACTTGTTGTACACCGCACCTTTCCTATGCCATCTCCAGGCATTGCAAATCGTCATTGCCGGGCACACAAGGGGGCTCGGCAGTGACGCACGCTGAAAGGGAGTACTCAGTTTTCACTCTGGTTGTTGTACACCGCACCTTTCCTGTGCCATCTCCAGGCATTGCAAATCGTCATTGCTGGGCCCCAAAGGGGGCTCGGCAGTGACGCACGCTGAAAGGGAGTACTCAGTTTTCACTCTGGATGTTTGTTTGTTTGTTTGTTAGTTATATAAAGATAAATAGTTATATAAACTATTTTACCTCTGACGTGTAATTATATAAACTATTTTACCTTTGATGTGTAATTATATAAAACGATTTTACCTCTGATGTGTAATTATATAAAACTATTTTACCTCTGACATGTAATTACATAAACTATTTTTCCTCTGATGTGTAATTATATAAACTATTTTACCTCTGATGTGTAATTATATAAAACTATTTTACCTCTGATGTATAATTATATAAAACTATTTTACCTCTGATGTGTAATTATATAAACTATTTTACCTCTGATGTATAATTATATAAACTAGTTTTCCTCTGATGTGTAATTATATACACTATTTTACCTCTGATGTATAATTATATAAAACTATTTTATCTCTGATGTATAATTATATAAAACGATTTTACCTCTGATGTGTAATTATATGAAACTATTTTACCTCTGATGTGTAATTATATAAACTATTCTTCCTCTGATGTGTAATTATATAAACTATTTTACCTCTGATGTATAATTATATAAACTATTTTATCTCTGATGTATAATTATATAAAACTATTTTAGCTCTGATGTGTAATTATATAAAACTATTTTCTCTTTGATGTGTAATTATATAAACTATTTTACCTCTGATGTATAATTATATAAAACTATTTTATCTCTGATGTATAATTATATAAAACTATTTTAGCTCTGATGTGTAATTATATAAACTATTTTCTCTTTGATGTGTAATTATATAAACTATTTTACCTCTGATGTGTAATTATATAAACTATTTTACCTCTGATGTGTAATTATATAAACTATTTTTCCTCTGATGTGTAATTATATAAACTATTTTACTTCTGATGTATAATTATATAAACTATTTTACTTCTGATGTGTAATTATATAAAACTATTTTATCTCTGATGTATAATTATATAAAACTATTTTACCTCTGATGTATAATTATATAAACTATTTTACTTCTGATGTGTAATTATATAAAACTATTTTATCTCTGATGTATAATTATATAAACTATTTTACCTCTGATGTATAATTATATAAACTATTTTACTTCTGATGTGTAATTATATAAAACTATTTTATCTCTGATGTATAATTATATAAAACTATTTTACCTCTGATGTGTAATTATATAAACTATTTTCTCTTTGATGTATAATTATATAAACTATTTTACCTCTGATGTATAATTATATAAAACTATTTTATCTCTGATGTATAATTATATAAAACTATTTTATCTCTGATGTATAATTATATAAACTATTTTATCTCTGATGTATAATTATATAAAACTATTTTTCCTCTGATGTGTAATTATATAAAACTATTTTTCCTCTGATGTGTAATTATATAAAACTATTTTATCTCTGATGTATAATTATATAAAACTATTTTATCTCTGATGTATAATTATATAAAACTATTTTTCCTCTGATGTGTAATTATATAAAACTATTTTATCTCTGATGTATAATTATATAAAACTATTTTTCCTCTGATGTGTAATTATATAAAACTATTTTTCCTCTGATGTATAATTATATAAAACTATTTTAGCTCTGATGTGTAATTATATAAAACTATTTTCTCTTTGATGTGTAATTATATAAACTATTTTACCTCTGATGTATAATAATATAAAACTATTTTATCTCTGATGTATAATTATATAAAACTATTTTACCTCTGATGTATAATTATATAAAACTATTTTACCTCTGATGTGTAATTATATAAACTATTTTACCTCTGATGTATAATTATATAAACTATTTTTCCTCTGATGTGTCATAATATAAACTATTTTGCCTCTGATGTATAATTATATAAACTATTTTATCTCTGATGTATAATTATATAAACTATTTTTCCTCTGATGTGTCATAATATAAACTATTTTACCTCTGATGTATAATTATATAAACTATTTTATCTCTGATGTATAATTATATAAAACTATTCTATCTCTGATGTATAATTATATAAACTATTTTATCTCTGATGTATAATTATATAAAACTATTTTAGCTCTGATGTGTAATTATATAAAACTATTTTCTCTTTGATGTGTAATTATATAAACTATTTTACCTCTGATGTATAATTATATAAAACTATTTTATCTCTGATGTATAATTATATAAAACTATTTTACCTCTGATGTATAATTATATAAAACTATTTTACCGCTGATGTGTCATTATATAAAACTATTTTACCTCTGATGTGTAATTATATAAAACTATTTTACCTCTGATGTGTAATTATATAAACTATTCTTCCTCTGATGTGTAATTATATAAACTATTTTACCTCTGATTTATAATTATATAAAACTATTTTACCTCTGATATATAATTATATAAAACTATTTTTCTTCTGATGTATAATTATATAAAATATTTTACCTCTGATGTGTAATTATATAAACTATTTTACCTCTGATGTATAATTATATAAAACTATTTTTCTTCTGATGTATAATTATATAACATATTTTACCTCTGATGTATAATTATATAAAACTATTTCATCTCTGATGTATAATTATATAAAACTATTTTACCTCTGATGTATAATTATATAAAACTATTTTACCGCTGATGTGTCATTATATAAAACTATTTTACCTCTGATGTGTAATTATATAAACTATTCTTCCTCTGATGTGTAATTATATAAACTATTTTACCTCTGATGTGTAATTATATAAACTATTTTACCTCTGATATATAATTATATAAACTATTTTTCCTCTGATGTGTAATTATATAAACTATTTTTCCTCTGATGTGTAATTATATAAACTATTTTACCTCTGATGTGTAATTATATAAACTATTTTACCTCTGATGTATAATTATATAAACGATTTTTCCTCTGATGTATAATAATATAAACAATTTTACCTCTGATTTATAATTATATAAACAATTTTACCTCTGATGTGTAATTATATAAACTATTTTACCTCTGATGTGTAATTATATAAACTATTTTACCTCTGATGTATAATTATATAAACTATTTTTCCTCTGATGTGTAATTATATAAACTATTTTACCTCTGATGTATAATTATATAAAACTATTTTATCTCCGATGTATAATTATCTAAAACTATTTTATCTTTGATGTGTAATTATATAAACTATTTTACCTCTGACGTGTAATTATATAAACTATTTTTCCTCTGATGTGTAATTATATAAACTATTTTACCTCTGATGTATAATTATATAAAACAATTTTATCTCCGATGTATAATTATCTAAAACTATTTTATCTTTGATGTATAATTATATAAACTATTTTTTCTCCGATGTATAATTATCTAAAACTATTTTATCTCCGATGTATAATTATATTAAACTATTTTATCTTTGATGTGTAATTATATAAACTATTTTACCTCTGATGTGTAATTATATAAACTATTTTACCTCTGATGTATAATTATATAAAACTATTTTATCTCCGATGTGTAATTATCTAAAACTATTTTATCTCCGATGTGTAATTATATAAAACTATTTTACCTCTGATGTGTAATTATATGAACTATTTTACCTCTGATGTGTAATTATATAAACTATTTTACCTCTGATGTGTAATTATATAAACTGTTTTACCTCTGATGTATAATTATATAAAACTATTTTATTTCTGATGTATAATTATCTAAAACTATTTTACCTCTGATGTGTAATTATATAAACTATTTTATCTTTGATGTGTAATTATATAAACTATTTTACCTCTGACGTGTAATTATATAAACTCTTTTACCTCTGATGTGTAATTATATAAACTATTTTACCTCTGATGTGTAATTATATAAAACTATTTTACTTCTGATGTGTAATTATATAAAACTATTTTACTTCTGATGTGTAATTATATAAAACTATTTTATCTTTGATGTATAATTATATAAACTATTTTATCTCCGATGTATAATTATCTAAAACTATTTTATCTCCGATGTATAATTATATAAAACTATTTTATCTTTGATGTGTAATTATATAAAACTATTTTACTTCTGATGTGTAATTATATAAAACTATTTTATCTTTGATGTGTAATTATATAAAACTATTTTACTTCTGATGTGTAATTATATAAAACTATTTTATCTTTGATGTGTAATTATATAAAACTATTTTACTTCTGATGTGTAATTATATAAAACTATTTTATCTTTGATGTATAATTATATAAACTATTTTATCTCCGATGTATAATTATCTAAAACTATTTTATCTCCGATGTATAATTATATAAAACTATTTTATCTTTGATGTGTAATTATATAAACTATTTTATCTTTGATGTGTAATTATATAAACTATTTTACCTCTGATGTACAATTATATAGACTATTTTTCCTCTGATGTGTAATTATATAAACTATTTTACCTCTGATGTATAATTATATAGATTATTTTTCCTCTGATGTGTAATTATATAAACTATTTTACCTCTGATGTGTAATTATATAAACTATTTTACCTCTGATGTGTAATTATATAATTTTTTTACCTCTGATGTATAATTATATAAAACTATTTTATCTCCGATGTATAATTATCTAAAACTATTTTATCTTTGATGTGTAATTATATAAACTATTTTACCTCTGACGTGTAATTATATAAACTACTTTTCCTCTGATGTGTAATTATATAAACTATTTTACCTCTGATGTATAATTATATAAAACAATTTTATCTCCGATGTATAATTATCTAAAACTATTTTATCTATGATGTATAATTATATAAACTATTTTTTCTCCGATGTATAATTATCTAAAACTATTTTATCTCCGATGTATAATTATATAAAACTATTTTATCTTTGATGTGTAATTATATAAACTATTTTACCTCTGATGTGTAATTATATAAACTATTTTACCTCTGATGTATAATTATATAAAACTATTTTATCTCCGATGTATAATTATCTAAAACTATTTTATCTCCGATGTGTAATTATATAAAACTATTTTACCTCTGATGTGTAATTATATGAACTATTTTACCTCTGATGTGTAATTATATAAACTATTTTACCTCTGATGTGTAATTATATAAACTGTTTTACCTCTGATGTATAATTATATAAAACTATTTTATTTCTGATGTATAATTATCTAAAACTATTTTACCTCTGATGTGTAATTATATAAACTATTTTATCTTTGATGTGTAATTATATAAACTATTTTACCTCTGACGTGTAATTATATAAACTCTTTTACCTCTGATGTGTAATTATATAAACTATTTTACCTCTGATGTGTAATTATATAAAACTATTTTACTTCTGATGTGTAATTATATAAAACTATTTTACTTCTGATGTGTAATTATATAAAACTATTTTATCTTTGATGTATAATTATATAAACTATTTTATCTCCGATGTATAATTATCTAAAACTATTTTATCTCCGATGTATAATTATATAAAACTATTTTATCTTTGATGTGTAATTATATAAAACTATTTTACTTCTGATGTGTAATTATATAAAACTATTTTATCTTTGATGTGTAATTATATAAAACTATTTTACTTCTGATGTGTAATTATATAAAACTATTTTATCTTTGATGTGTAATTATATAAAACTATTTTACTTCTGATGTGTAATTATATAAAACTATTTTATCTTTGATGTATAATTATATAAACTATTTTATCTCTGATGTATAATTATCTAAAACTATTTTATCTCCGATGTATAATTATATAAAACTATTTTATCTTTGATGTGTAATTATATAAACTATTTTATCTTTGATGTGTAATTATATAAACTATTTTACCTCTGATGTACAATTATATAGACTATTTTTCCTCTGATGTGTAATTATATAAACTATTTTACCTCTGATGTATAATTATATAAACTATTTTTCCTCTGATGTGTAATTATATAAACTGTTTTACCTCTGATGTATAATTATATGAAACTATTTTATTTGTGATGTATAATTATATAAAACTATTTTATCTCCGATGTATAATTATCTAAAACTATTTTATCTTTGATGTGTAATTATATAAAACTATTTTATCTCCGATGTATAATTATATAAACTATTTTACCTCTGATGTGTAATTATATAAAACTATTTTACTTCTGATGTATAATTGTATGAAACTATTTTACCTCTGATGTATAATTATATAAACTATTTTACCTCTGATGTGTAATTATATAAAACTATTTTACATCTGGTGTATAATTGTATGAAACTATTTTACCTCTGATGTGTAATTATATAAAACTGTTTTACCTCTGGTGTATGATTGTGTAAAACTATTTTACACCCAATGCGCAACTATGTAAAACTATTTTAACCCGTTTGTGTTTTTATTTAATAAAACTATTTTACCCCCTACATATGTAATTATATGAAACTATAGTATTTTACTCCCAATGTGATACTTTATCGAAATATTTTAATGCAGATTGTTGAAGTAAATTGTTACTTGATTGTTAAATAGCAGCAATGTGCTTCTTTGACATAGTTTTGCACGTGCAGGGCAATGGAATCTTTTTATGATCAATGTTGTTGTAAATCGCGAGCATAAAACCAACCAAGTGTCAGCATTCGGAGAGCTGATCCAATGGCGAGGAAACGATGAGTGCACAAGCAATAGAAAACAGAAGCAATTACTCTTTTGCGCAGCCAGTGCGTCCACCCACGTCTCAGACACCCCCACACTCTTGCTAGAGACCACGCCCATTCTATATTGTTTGACCGAAATGGGCGGGGTCTCGGATTATTTTGTGGGCGTGACTTTACCACTGGTGGGCGGGGGTCACACGGTGGAGACCGCCAAGTGTCCGACGCGTGTCGGGATATCTGTCCGTGCGGGTTTTCGGGCGATCTTTTCGGCGTCCGGTAAGAACGAACGATACAAAGCGGCACAGGCTGCGCTAGTCTGCC
Organism: Myxine glutinosa; assembly: GCF_964187855.1. Lineage (NCBI taxonomy): Eukaryota > Metazoa > Chordata > Myxini > Myxiniformes > Myxinidae > Myxine > Myxine glutinosa. The sequence continues at coordinate 4,822,064 of NC_136267.1, read as the reverse complement.
AGGAAGGTTCAGCGCACTTGGCTTGAGGTGGAGCTCAGGTGTCTTGGTGTTGACTGCGAGCTGCAGCGCGTGCACGTCCCTTTGCACGAATTACACTTTTTGGTACGAGCCTGAGATGGTGGTCAGTCGGGTGTTCCCTGCAATCTGCTTGTTTGCTGTTTTTCTGCATGGAGGTACGGTCCCATGTTTCAGAGTTCTGCTGATAGGATCTCACGACCCAAGAAAGGGTCACATGGTCCAGTGTTCTCACCTCTCCCAACCCTCACCGAACATCCTCACTTTCTTCCTCCACACCTTTCCTTTCTCATCAGTTGCACTCTCATCAACCATCTCCACCACCGATCTCCATTGTCCTGTGAAAACCTAAGCCGGGAAAGGCGAGTAAGTAATCTTTGAGACAAAGTGCTTGGCGGTGTGTCAGGAATTGGTGGGTGTGTGACAAACTGATTGGCAGATGATTGGTAGTCTGGTGGTGTTCGGGTGTGTGATTAGAAGTTGGCGGTGTCTACCGGTGTACTGAGCAGACACCGAGATTATGAATAGTTGGTGTGTGTGTGTGTGTGTGTGTGTGTGTGTGTGTGTGTGTGTGTGTGTGTGTGTGTGTGTGTGTGTGTGTGTGTGTGGCTAAAGAGGTGTGCGTGTGTTGGTGTGCAAATAAAGCTTTCAGCAAATGGTGAAGTCATCTCTTGATGCTTTACGGATAATATTGATCTTGTAGAACATTTGATTAACTTACCTGGCGAAGGAATTGATTTTCCACTAATTATTTGCAAAATCCATTTATAAACTGCAGAATTGTTTGTACAAATATATGTTTTCTTATGCTCTGCAAACATAACTAAAATTGACTCAAAATATGTAAAAACAAATCTACTTTATGGTCACTAATATGTATCAATTGTTATTGAAGTTGCATGATAATGTAATGCTTCTTTCCATGACGTCATGTAACTGGGTTACGTTTTGTCGCTGTATATCTGATCCGATTCCATGACGTCATGTAACTGGGTTACGTTTTGTCGCCGTATATCTGATCCGATTCCATAACGTTATGTTACTGCATTATGTTTTGTTTCTGTATATCTGATTCGATTCCATGACGTCATGTAACTGGGTTACGTTTTGTCTCTGTATATCTGATTCGATTCCATGACGTCATGTAACTGGGTTACGTTTTGTCTCTGCATATCTGATTCGAATCCATGACGTCATGTAACTGGGTTACGTTTTGTCGCTGTATATCTGATCCGATTCCATGACGTCATGTAACTGGGTTACGTTTTGTCGCTGTATATCTGATTCGATTCCATGACGTCATGTCACTGCATTATGTTTTGTTTCTGTATATCTGATTCGATTCCATGACGTCATGTAACTGGGTTACGTTTTGTCTCTGTATATCTGATTCGATTCCATGACGTCATGCAACTGGGTTACGTTTTGTCTCTGTATATCTGATTCGATTCCATGACGTCATGTAACTGGGTTACGTTTTGTCTCTGTATATCTGATTCGATTCCATGACGTCATGTAACTGGGTTACGTTTTGTCTCTGTATATCTGATCCGATTCCATGACGTCATGTAACTGGGTTACGTTTTGTCTCTGTATATCTGATTCGATTCCATGACGTCATGTAACTGGGTTACGTTTTGTCTCTGTATATCTGATTCGAATCCATGACGTCATGTAACTGGGTTACGTTTTGTCGCTGTATATCTGATCCGATTCCATGACGTCATGTAACTGGGTTACGTTTTGTCGCTGTATATCTGATCCGATTCCATGACGTCATGTAACTGGGTTACGTTTTGTTTCTGTATATCTAATCCGATTCCATGACGTCATGCAACTGGGTTACGTTTTGTCTCTGTATATCTGATTCGATTCCATGACGTCATGTAACTGGGTTACGTTTTGTCTCTGTATATCTAATCCGATTCCATGACGTCATGTAACTGGGTTACGTTTTGTCGCTGTATATCTGATCCGATTCCATGACGTCATGTAACTGGGTTACGTTTTGTCGCTGTATATCTGATCCGATTCCATGACGTTATGTTACTGCATTATGTTTTGTTTCTGTATATCTGATTCGATTCCATGACGTCATGTAACTGGGTTACGTTTTGTCTCTGTATATCTGATTCGATTCCATGACGTCATGTAACTGGGTTACGTTTTGTCTCTGTATATCTAATCCAATTCCATGACGTCATGCAACTGGGTTACGTTTTGTCTCTGTATATCTGATTCGATTCCATGACGTCATGTAACTGGGTTACGTTTTGTCTCTGTATATCTAATCCGATTCCATGACGTCATGTAACTGGGTTACGTTTTGTCGCTGTATATCTGATCCGATTCCATGACGTCATGCAACTGGGTTACGTTTTGTCTCTGTATATCTAATCCGATTCCATGACGTCATGTAACTGGGTTACGTTTTGTCGCTGTATATCTGATCCGATTCCATGACGTCATGTAACTGGGTTACGTTTTGTTTCTGTATATCTAATCCGATTCCATGACGTCATGCAACTGGGTTACGTTTTGTCTCTGTATATCTGATTCGATTCCATGACGTCATGTGACTGGGTTACGTTTTGTCTCTGTATATCTAATCCGATTCCATGACGTCATGTAACTGGGTTACGTTTTGTCGCTGTATATCTGATCCGATTCCATGACGTCATGTAACTGGGTTACGTTTTGTTTCTGTATATCTAATCCGATTCCATGACGTCATGCAACTGGGTTACGTTTTGTCTCTGTATATCCGATTCGATTCCATGACGTCATGCAACTGGGTTACGTTTTGTCTCTGTATATCTGATTCGATTCCATGACGTCATGTAACTGGGTTACGTTTTGTCTCTGTATATCTAATCCGATTCCATGACGTCATGTAACTGGGTTACGTTTTGTCGCTGTATATCTGATCCGATTCCATGACGTCATGTAACTGGGTTACGTTTTGTTTCTGTATATCTAATCCGATTCCATGACGTCATGCAACTGGGTTACGTTTTGTCTCTGTATATCTGATTCGATTCCATGACGTCATGTAACTGGGTTACGTTTTGTCGCTGTATATCTGATCCGATTCCATGACGTCATGTAACTGGGTTACGTTTTGTTGCTGTATTTCTGATCCGATTCCATGACGTCATGTCACTGCATGATGTTTTGTTTGATCACAAAGTGTGAAGCCTCTCGGTTGTACGTAAAGCAGGGTGTCCCATCTGCTAGCATTAGTTATGGTGAGCTGGCCATAACTCGGACATATGTACTCGCCGCTGAGCTGTCGAACCAGGGTTCGAATCCCGACCTTTTATACGTCATTCAGTTATAAACTGTCATCTTGGTGTTTCGCAGACAGAATGACGGACAAATGTGTGATGTCCTTCGGATGGACGTTAAACTGGGCATCCCATCCTGTCTGCCATCACTGATTGGTAGATATTAATGATGCCACGATGTCCTTCACGAAGAGTAAGAGAGTCATCTCCGGCACGCAGAACAAATTAAACATTCATTCCGAAACTGTGGAGAGAAAGTGGTCTAGTCTTGGATAGTTATAGTTCCAGGTCACCTGCTTAACGGTCGACTTCGGTTGTGAAGGGCAACCATGATGACGACTTGGTGGACGTTCGTGAAGAGTCGGCGAGTTATCGCCAGCATGGGCACCCTGAACAAATTACAAATTCCCGTCTCCTTCAGTCGCAGCCGGTTCGTGAAAGAATTGGACCAAAAACGTTTGTGGGTTGACGTCACAATGACGTGGGAATATATGGGGTCAAAAAGTTGTAATTAGCCTGTCCACCCACGTGTGTGTGTGTGTGTGTGTGTGTGTGTGTGTGTGTGTGTGTGTGTGTGTGTGTGTGTGTGTGTGTGTGTGTGTGTGTGTGTGTTTGTTGTAATAAGTGATGAGTGATGTAAAAAAAAGTTGGAATAAATGATGTTGCATTGATGGGTTGACTGACTCGATGCAACCGAGGTTGTGGATCTACTAATGTACCATCTAATGATGTGGATCTACTGATGTACCATCTAATTGATGTGGATCTACTAATGTACCATCTCCTGATGTGGATTCGTGTCCGAGGTTGTGGATCTACCGATGTACCATCTACTGATGTGGATTCGTGGCTGAGGTTGTGGATCTCCTGATGTACCATCTACTGATGTGGATTCATTACCTAGGTAGTGTATCTACTGATGTACCATCCACTGATGTGGATTCATGGCCGAGGATGTGTATCCACAGATGTACCATCTACTGATGTGGATTCGTGGCCGAGGTTGTGGATCTACTGATGTACCATCTACTGATGTGGATTCATGACCGAGGTTGTGGATCTACAGATGTACCATCTACTGATGTGGATTCGTGGCCGAGGTTGTGGATCTACTGATGTACCATCAACTGATGTTCATGGCTGAGGTTGTGGATCTACTGATGTACCATCTACTGATGTGGATTCATGATCGAGGTTGTGAATCTGCCGTTTGGAGAGGTCCTGGGCTGAAAGGATCGAAACCTCGAGGAAGAACGGTGTCCAGGTGATTATCCATGCAGTCGGGAAACGAGTCAATTGCTTACGGGTTAAGGTTCTTACTTTAGGTAAGGGAACTATGTTTTGAGGTTTACAATTTAAATAAAGTTGAATATGGGATGTTTAATGAACATCATTTACTGCAATGTTTTAAATTACTGGCAAATTAAAGTTTACGTTGAAGCTGAAGGGAAAGGTTTATGCTGCATGTGTGAGAAGTGTTATGATTTATGGGAGCGAGACATGGGTAATTAACGTAGAGCAGCAACGAAGGCTGGAAAGGGTGGAAATGCGAATGGTTCGGTGGATGTGCGGAGGGAGTATCGTTGAGAGAGAGGAAGACAAATGATGAATTGCGAAAGATGATGGGAATAGAGCCTGTGATTGATGCTGTGAAGAGAAACAGGTTGAGAAGGTTTGGTCATGTGTTGAGGAAGAATGAATGTGACTGGTTGAGAATAGTGATGGAAATGAATGTAGAAGGAAATAGAGGACAGGGAAGACCGAGAAAGACTTGGCTAAAGATGGTGGAGGAAGAAATGTGGTCAAGGGGGTTAACAAGGGGAGATGCAGAAAATATGGCAAAATGGAGAAGATTGTCATGCATGTCATGGGGACCGCAAGGCTAACCCCGCTCTTGCAGGGAAAATGGCCTTAAAATGTATGTTGTTGTTGTATAATAAAGTTTAGGAACAACCAATACTGCACAATTAATTGAATGATTTTTTTAATAAGGATTGAATAAGAGAAATAAGAATTGAAAATCATAAGAGATAGAATTGTGAGCAACAAAAAATATATTAAAATGGACGTGCATGTATATATATATATATATATATATATATATATATATATATATATATATATATATATATATATATATATGTATATATATGTATATATATTTATATATATATATATATATTGTTACAGACGCGGCTTTTAGATGTTATATTGACCGAGCGGTGGTGTATTTAACCGCGTCCGAACAGTTACTCCCCGATTAAAACCCGATTCCACCCGACGTTGACCAGATCGCCCCACAGATATTCAATCGGGAAATCTCTAAAGCGACCGAAAGAGAATGAAAAAGAAGAAGAAGAAGAATACGGAGGAAGAACAGATTTTATTATACACACACAAGCAATGGATGGAAGAAGCAGTAACACAGCGAATCGTTAACTTACACTATTCATTTTTACTTAGCTCCAAGACAACGAGTAGGACAGGACGTTCACACTTACACAGGGGATATTGCAGGCAGGTAGGGCTTGAGATGGATTGCTTGAGAGGGAGGCAAGGTCGGGAGGCCGCAGTTCGCAATTCCTCGCGGTTTTGGCGGGAAACCCTCCGTCGTGTATCCGCTGCGGTAGACGTCACGCGCTGGTTCGGCACACCTGCTCCTCTTCTTGGGGTGGAGCCGTCTCCCTCCTTTCAGCGCGTCTCTCCAAAGCTGGTTTCCTTGCCGAGTACCTCTCCTCTTTGGCTTGGAGCGTTTCGCATCTCACCGCTTCTCTTGGTGCAGCCTCTTTGCTCATCTCCCAGGGTCATCTCTCAAGGCCTCTCCCGTCATCTCATAAAGCAGTCCCTTACAGTCGCTTTTATCACCTCGGGCGAAATCAAGCCGCCGGCTCCGAGGGCACGCCTACCGGGTCGCTCACCGCGGTGTTGATTGGCTGTTAGGGCTGGTTCACTCCTTCCCTCTTATGACGAGGTGGAGACACGCCTTTCTTCCCCAAACCTACCTCGTGGCCAATGGTGGTTTGAAGAAAACTGCCCAAATTGCGGAAGGCAATTGGAAGGGAGGTTTTGGGGAAATTGGAAGGGCCTACGCTTATTTTGTTTGATACAATGCAAAGTCAATCTAGTGGGAAACACATATTTAGCCTACATGGAATAAGGAAATACACTATTTAAAAGATATATCGTGACCTGCGTGTAAGTTTCATGGAATTAACTAGGAGGCCGGCTACGACCATTATTTACATTAACAGGGTGTTACCGTACTTTTGTAACGTTCACATTGTAACGTTTCCACATTCGTTACACTGCACCCTCCTTTCTTCAGGCCCGGACTCGGGCCTATTAAACTTTAACTTAGTGTGACACGTAGGTGTAATTCCCTCTACAATTAACCTGACCCGGAGTGTGACAATTTTAAAACACAAATAAGTATGTCCCCCTATTGCATTGCACCCTGTCTAACAGACTCAAGCCCACAGCTAACCGAATTACGGAATTATTCTCAAACTATACATTTACGGTGGGGAGCATTATTTACAATGACGTGATTTCTTATTTACAACGCAACCCAGGACCTGTGGTTTTTTTTTTTGGTTTTTTTTAGGGAACAAGAGAAAGAAATTCCTGTTGGGAGGGAGGAGACAGCACGCATTGCATCGATGCACCAGTACCAATACCACCAAAGCACCCAAAAGCACCCAAAAGCACCACAAAGCACCAAAAGCACCACTAAGCACCAAAAGCACCACTCGGTGCGCAGTCACCATGGTTCATAATAAACACAACAAAACAACTGGTGGTGGTCTTCTCTTTCTCTGCTGGGCCGATGTTCTTCCCGACGTCTTCTGGCTTCATGCGGCCTAGTTGGAAATAATAAAAAGCACAACTTGTGTCCATTTTTATTTAGGGCCTCAGGGGCCAACTAAGGGTGGTCCACCTGTTTGGCATAGGTGCCACCTTACCGAGGTCCGCAAGCAAGATTCCCTGGCCACTATGGCCGGTCTCCAACAGAGGTGCCCTGCCCCAGAACCTGGGGTCCATCAAGTGGTACTTGGCTGCAGAACAGCGGTCCATAAAGTGGTACATCAACGCAATGCATGCTGGTTCTGGGAATCTCGGGCGCACAATGGCCACCTCACGCACGCTCCCCTCGGCACCCAATGGCGCACAGGTCATGTGGGAGACAAAAGAAAGACAATTGAGCGAGGGGTAAGGTCACAAGGGTATACGTCAATAAGGAAATGCAAGGCGAAATGCGTACGGAGGGCGAAGTGAGAAAGCTCGTCCCTACCGTACGTCACCCCCCTGTCACCTACCCTACTCTTGCCCTTACCCCATATGTACAAAATCTACCCATTACCAATTCGTCACTACTGTCACGTCTTCCCCATATTTCCCCTATACCAAATTCGTCTCCACAATCCCTCTACTTCAAAATTTGCCATCACCAATTCATCATTAATCCTCATAAGGAGGGAGAGATGGAATTACGCACAATGTCACACCCACGTCATGATGCGTCTCACAATCCAAACATTTGCATCATAAAAAATAATCAAAACATGGCATGGTGTGGAGTACCTGTCACCTCAGGTGAGTGGATGCAGATGGTGCGAGGAGATCCTTCATCCTAACTATCCTCTAAATGACTTTAACACACTTTACACTACCCGGGGTCTCTCCCTGCCAATCCATTGGCCAACTTACACTATGGGTTCTAAAAACCAATTCCCATTGACCAAACTGTGGTGCTTCTCAATTTGGGGTCTCACTCCCCCGATTCATCTCCCGGTGCCCTCGCACAATTTCTGGGCTGCGACGTCTAGCTCTCCCAACAGGTCTACCCACCTGCACACCTCCACCACTGTAGTTGCCACCCGAGCTTACCTAGCTCCTCACCCTAACCTAACTAACTGGGGACAGCCCCTCTCCTGGCTCTGTCACCCCATGGTGCCCTCTGGCACTGGGCTACCCGGGTCCGTCCTCCGGATCCTCGGGCCCCATCCACAACAACTACTACCGGCTCCCAGAGCCCACCTGCGGCCTCACCTGGCCGACATCCTCACAGTGGTGGAGTGCCCAAACCAACTACACACACTAACAGGCTACACGCCCAGCCATTTCCACAACACTAATGCACCCATCCACATACCATTCTGCCACCCGCACCACAGATGCCAATATCCAACCACAATTTACCTGTACCCTCTACCTAACACTTACACTACCCGCCCCGGGTATCCGTGATGGGGGTCCACTCTTCCCCCATTCACACCTTCGCACCATCCACTCCACTCCACAATTTCCACCATTCTCACTCCACGACCATCCATTCCAATACTCCAGATATTCCACACTACCATTTATTCCACACAGCCACATACACCTGTTGTTGCACACCTGTGCCCTCACACCTGGCGCCACCTGCACCCTCCTTTCTTCCTGGACCATTTGGTCAACACAACACGCAATCACCACTACTCCCTCATACACTGCTCCACACACCTGTTCAGTTGCACACCTGTGCAATCACACCTGTTCCATTCTCACCTGTTCAATCCTCACACACACGGCATCATCTCAGCTAACTACTCCCCTCTGAAACTTGCGCTTCCCAGTCGTCCCTTTAAACTATTGCGCTCCCACGTCATTATAATCCACACTAATCTACCTGCGTCCCCACTACAGGTATCAGTCACTAACTAAACTTAACGTTACCTAATGTCATCTTCGCTAGATCCCTATCAATATCCTAACCCACCCGGGCTAGTTTTCACTGCCATACACCCCATAAGCTATCGCGCATTTGCCCCACGTCTGTGAGGGATGGTGGATTTGCCATCCCACCACATCGGGGGTCTCTCACTATCAATTTTGTTCGTCCAGATTCCAACCAATTCAAAAATTTTCCATTTACTGCCAATTCTACCCACTATTATAAATTTCGTTTTAAATCACTATCACTATCACCATCACCCGTATACTTATTACATCCTCTCGGTGCGCCAATTCACGTCTTCAGCCCGGCTTCGTACAGCCGAGCAATGAACGCGGATTCTTTTGTGCCGGCGGCTGGATGCGTCCCGCATTCGGGGCAGGGGCGGGGGCTTACCCGGGCCGAGATCCCACGCACCACCTCGGCGTGGAGCCATCCAATGTCCCGATCTCGACCTGCCGGCACGTCTCAACAAAACGTGGTCGCCATAACGACCCTTCCTATCCAGCTGCCCGCTCCGCCTAGTGGAGCCCGGCCGCGGCCGTTCCAAGCGAGGCACAGCGTGGATCACGTACGGCGGTTCTTTCGAAACCGCCGTGGTTCGGATCCCCGCTGGTCCTCGCGGCACGCGAAGCTGCCCGACGCGCACCGAGGGCCCGATTCGGCTATAAGTCGTTCTAACCTCTAACCTGGTTACCGTCGACGCTTCACCTGGATTCTTACAAGCATACGCTACCCCTTTCTTGCTCATACATGCAGCTGTTCCCATTCTCCTCGTACCTTTCCTTACACACCTCGGTACACTCATTCCGCTCGCCGACTTGGTCACACACCTGACCACCGAACACTTTGGCACACATTCGTTGGTCGCACACCTCACCAACACACCTCTTCGCGCCCCCTCCTCGGTCACTTCCTCTGTGACAATCACAGGTGTGCTCTCATTCGCACACCCAACCACGTGCCTCACTACCAACTCAAATGTGCCTTCCCACACACGCTCTACCATTCCAGGTGTGCATCCTTCCATTCCAGGTGTACATCCTCGCTCACCTGTCACAACCAACTCACGCTCCTTGTCACTCTCACTACTCTCACCACTACTCTTGACAACGCACTCTTTCCTCATGCACCTGTCCGTTACACACCTTTCTCGCGCACACCCTCCCGTTACATCCTCTGTAACACTCACCACAGGCGTACACTTCCTCGTTACATCCTCTGTAACACTCACCACAGGTGTACACTCTCTCGTTACATCCTCTGTAACACTCACCACAGGTGTACACTCTCTCGTTACTTCCTCCGTAACACTCACCACACCGCGCTTCCATGTACCCCCTCGCACACGCGCTTCGACCAACTCACTCTTGACGGCACACTCACTCCTCGGCGTGCACTTTTTCCTCACACACCCCATGGTCGGACATTCTCGCACACCTCTTTTTTCGCACACCTGACCTGTCACACACTTCACCAACGGCCTTTCACGAACACCCGGATCCAAACCAATCCCCAAGCCGACTGAAGCTTTCCTCACATCATATACATTGCCACTCACCTCCGTACTTCGTCTCCGCACCTCCTTTGCCACCTGCAAACTCTTTATTTGGTTAGTGAGCATCACATTATGAGTTGAGCACCGACCTTGTACATATTCCATGACTTCCTCCTTTATCTCCCTTTTAGTTTCCCTCCGTCTCCTCTTAATTTCACTCACCCCCTCTTCCACCTCCTCTAATTTTTCCTTTACCTCCTTCATCTCCCGGTGCGCCCCCTCTATCTCTTCCTCTAACGCCACCTTAACCGTTTCGATGTGCGTCCTCACCTCTCGGTCCTTCGTCTCCATCACTTCTGTCACCTCCTCCAACTTCTTCGTCAACCCCTCATGTACCATCTGACATTCCTTTTGTGTTGCTATTAATTCGTTTTTAATGTCCTTTTGTGTCGCTTTTAAACCCCCGATGATTGCAGTGTTCTTTTCCACTTGGTCCGCTAGTTCCCTTTGTCCGACTGTCAGCTGTTCTACTCCCTTCGTCAGATCTTCTATTCCCCCTTGTAACTTAGCCGTATTATTTCTCACCTCTTTCTCCATACGCTTCTCCCCTCGCTTTACCTCCTCGCGTAGCCCCGAAACCTCCTCACTTACCCCTCGTCGTATTTCCTCCATCTCTTTTGTAGATGCCACCCTCATCTGTCCCAATTCATCCCTCTGAGCATCCAGTTTGGTTTCTACCCCGATTTTCACCTCCTCTATCTGCTCTCCCATTTGTTTGATTTCCCTGGCAGATTGTTCCCCTATTTCCCGCAATTTGTCCTCCATCCTATTTTCTAACCCCATTAACCCATTTTTTACCCCCTCTAACTGATTCTCCTGGGCAGCCATTCTGTTTTCCACCCCCGTTAACCCATTCTTTACCTCTTTTATCCCGTTGTCTAACCCCTCAAAATTATTGTCTAACTTCTCACCGGTACCCCTCGCTTCGTCCCTCATTACCCCCATTTGGTTTCCCAATCGCTCACCCAATCGCTCACTATCAGCCCTCATTTGCTCACTCTGAGCATCCATCCGGTTCCCCATTACCCCCATTTGGCCCTCCAATCGCTCACTCTGCAGGTTGAGGGACGCCTGCATTTGTACTATACTGTCGTTTTTTTCCTGCATTTCCACCATGAATTGGGCCATGAAGGCTTGCATTTGGGCCGCGCTCATTGGTTCCGCGACCGTGGCCCCCTCAACCACGTGCGCGAGAGCGCCATTTTGTGCGTCTGAAACCTCCGCAACCACACCTTCTTTACTCTCCTCCACCATTTTCCCCACTTCTTCCCTGGGGTCCTGGGTTGATTCCACCCTGTCTATCTCTCCCACCGACATCCGATCGCCTTGATTACCTTCGCAAAAGCGGATGTGTGTGTGTGTGTATGTTATTCGCATAACTCAAAAAGTATTCAACCGAATTGCATGAAATTTGGTGGGATGATTGGTTATTATACGGGACACATTTGATTAGATTTTGGGAGAAATCGGGTCAAAGGTCAAGGTCAAGGTCACGAAAAGGTCAAAATCGTATTTTTGTTGTTCTGTTCCCTACACTCCCATGCCAAGTACAGAACAGTAGCTGCGGCGAAGGTATGCGCTCTACCGAGTGCCCGTTCTAGTTGTCCATGGCGCGATCTCAAAATTCGGGTTTTGCTTTATAAAACAAAATAAATTTCGGCAGCTTGTAATTTTGAGCGCGTTAAGCGCGCTTCGGGTCCGATTTCGGGTCCGATCTCCCTCCTCGACACCAATTGTTACTCTAATAGTACAATTGGTGTTCCAAAATTTGGGCCTAACAATTTTAGTCCCAGGTCCGAATCTAACTCCTCGACACCAATTGTTACTGACAATTTGTACAATTTGGTGTCCAAAATTTGGTCCAGGGTTCCAAATCCCCACTCCTGACTACCAAATGTTACAGACGCGGCTTTTAGATGTTATATTGACCGAGCGGTGGTGTATTTAACCGCGTCCGAACAGTTACTCCCCGATTAAAACCCGATTCCACCCGACGTTGACCAGATCGCCCCACAGATATTCAATCGGGAAATCTCTAAAGCGACCGAAAGAGAATGAAAAAGAAGAAGAAGAAGAATACGGAGGAAGAACAGATTTTATTATACACACACAAGCAATGGATGGAAGAAGCAGTAACACAGCGAATCGTTAACTTACACTATTCATTTTTACTTAGCCCCAAGACAACGAGTAGGACAGGATGTTCACACTTACACAGGGGATATTGCAGGCAGGTAGGGCTTGAGATGGATTGCTTGAGAGGGAGGCAAGGTCGGGAGGCCGCAGTTCGCAATTCCTCGCGGTTTTGGCGGGAAACCCTCCGTCGTGTATCCGCTGCGGTAGACGTCACGCGCTGGTTCGGCACACCTGCTCCTCTTCTTGGGGTGGAGCCGTCTCCCTCCTTTCAGCGCGTCTCTCCAAAGCTGGTTTCCTTGCCGAGTACCTCTCCTCTTTGGCTTGGAGCGTTTCGCATCTCACCGCTTCTCTTGGTGCAGCCTCTTTGCTCATCTCCCAGGGTCATCTCTCAAGGCCTCTCCCAAGTCATCTCATAAAGCAGTCCCTTACAGTCGCTTTTATCACCTCGGGCGAAATCAAGCCGCCGGCTCCGAGGGCACGCCTACCGGGTCGCTCACCGCGGTGTTGATTGGCTGTTAGGGCTGGTTCACTCCTTCCCTCTTATGACGAGGTGGAGACACGCCTTTCTTCCCCAAACCTACCTCGTGGCCAATGGTGGTTTGAAGAAAACCGCCCAAATTGCGGAAGGCAATTGGAAGGGAGGTTTTGGGGAAATTGGAAGGGCCTATGCTTATTTTGTTTGATACAATGCAAAGTCAATCTAGTGGGAAACACATATTTAGCCTACATGGAATAAGGAAATACACTATTTAAAAGATATATCGTGACCTGCGTGTAAGTTTCATGGAATTAACTAGGAGGCCGGCTACGACCATTATTTACATTAACAGGGTGTTACCGTACTTTTGTAACGTTCACATTGTAACGTTTCCACATTCGTTACAATATATATATATATATATATATATATATATATATATATATATATATGTATATATATATATATATATATATATATATATATATATATATATATATATATATATATATATATATATATATACAGATAGATATATATATATATATATATATATATATATATATATATATATATTGTTGCGGAACCCAACGTCGGCCTCTGTTCCCCTTATCGAGGGGGGATTAGTCCCCTCGTTTATGACTGACCGACGTGGTCCCTGACGCTGTACAGCGACCTCCGGAAAGGCCGGTGGCACAGCCCCGTTCGTACCGCGGACAGATGTTAATTGCCGAGCGGTTTAGCAACCGCGGCACGAACTATTAACAATGACTAGACCCGATTCCTGAACGTTGGCCAAATCATGCCACAGGTATTCAATTTGGAAAAGACAAAGACGACGGATGTGAAGAAGGCAAAAGGTATGAAAGACAAATATAATTTATTACTAATATTTACACAATTAAAAGAAACCAAGGAGGAGGAAGGATAATAAAATAAACACAGAAGAAGAAGAAGCGGACACAGTGCACCTTAGCTTACCTATGCAGTCTTACTTAGTACCCCAGGACAAGGCAAAAGACAGACTACGAGCACACTTACACGACTGGAGAATGGAGGCAGGAATGACTGGAAGGAGGAATGGGAAGGCCCAGGCAACGGTCGGCGCTGAGGTCCGGCTCCAGGAGTCGACACGCGTTGTGGCGGGAAAACTTGCAGGCCGCGAGCGCGTATCGTTCACCGCGAGCGGACTGGGGCGCTTCATTTTCTCCCGAACTCTGGACTCCGGGCTCCTCAGCTCCACTGCAACGCCACCTCAACGCCACTCAACGCCACTTCAACGTCACTTACCGCCACACTCCTGGTCCTCCTCTTACGCAACTCTCGACTTGGTCCAACCAACTCCCCAAAAAGGCTTGCGCGCGCGTTTTTATGGCGCGCCTCGACATCAACCCGCGCCACGCCCATCCTGGTCTCCCACCAGTCCTGATTGGCGGGTCTGGGCTCATTGGCTCCACCTTGTGATGACGAGCGGCGTCCAACGCCCTGGATTTGGCGGCTCCTCCCCCTTCCTCTCCGCTCTGACCGCGTGGTCAATGGAGTTTTGCGGCGAAAACCACAAAGCAACAGCGGATTGCAGAAAACCGCCCAATAGCTGTTGGCAATTCATGACCAAAAGGGGAATGGGAATGGAATCTACCTTATTTGAATTTGGTGCAATGGAGTGTCACTTAATGGAAGCCACAGCCTTAATCTAATACACATAATAAAGAGATAACTACTGAACAAGGAGGAAATCTATGATTGGCTATGTGGATGTTTATGAAATAACTACGGGAACGACCTTTGACCTTTATACACAACGAATGGAGGAAGGAGGGTGATATTTTACAATTACAATAAAAAAAAACAATTCTCAAATCCATAACAATATATATATATAATTGCGGTTCTCTACGCCACCCTTAATCCCCTTATCAAGGGGGGATTATTCCCCTTGTCTTTACTGGGCTTGGCGGAACCAAGACTTGAAACGTCCCTTCCGGACAAATGCGGAGTAGGGTTTCGGGACCACTTCTCGCTCGTACCTAATTCCCCGCGCTGCCCTGGGAGCGAGGAAACAAGCCTCGCACGAACCACGTGTGGTTTGAGTACGCCGAGCGGATTGCGTACACGTGGTCCGCGCAGTTACCTAGAGGTTGGAACCCGATTAGAGCGGTTCTACCCGTGCTACGCTTAGTCAAATGAGGAAACCACAGGAACGATCGAATCAGGAAAAGGAAGAACAAGGGTTTAATTATTTCCCACACATATATATACAATGTTCAGGGATGCAGACACACAGAGTAGCCTTAAACAGTCTTAACTTAAATCCCAGACAACGGGCCCATCTCACACTACACAGGGAATTGCAGATGGGTAGATGTTCCCCAACGCGTCGATGTGGTCGTCCAGAGATGGTCCCCGTCCGGCTCTCCATGGCCCCGGCACGTCCCGCGAAGATGGTGGCAGGCGAAGGCAGGGACTCGTAGCATGTCTCCTGAACAAGGCAGATGATGGGGCGGAACGGCAAAGGGCGGGACTTTTAGCGCGGCTGGCGATTACTTAGCCGTTCTCACTCACGCGTCTCAAATGGAGGCGGGGTCCTGGAGGCGGGGTTGCTATCTTTATCAAAAACTCTCTTCCTCACTCGCCCTGCACTGCACTCTCTCCACCTCACCCCCAGGAATACCTCTGGCTACGGCTTCCCCTTCACTCCCACCTCTTGTTCATATGTGTGTTGTACCGTCCACCAAACAGTGATGACTCCATCTACATCTCGCTGTCTGATGATATGGACCAACTTCTATCTACTCATCCCAACTCTCTCTTCCTCATATGTGGTGATTTCAACTGTCATCATGCCAGTTGGCTGGGTGTGGGTACCTCTCTCACCAGCCATGGCTCCTCAGCAAAGGACTTCTGCGACTCACTGGGACTGACACAATCTGTCAATTTCCCGACCGGGATCTCAGTCAACGGAACATCTTCTCTTCTGGACTTGGTTATGACTAACTTCCCTGAAAATGTCTGCTGCTCTTCTTCTGCTCCGATCGGATCATCTGATCATGTCCTTGTTAAAGTGGACATCTCTCTGACCATCCTCAGGGAGCCTGCTCAGCGTCGACGAGTCTGGCATTTCACTCAGGCCAACTGGCACGGTCTTCAAGCAGCCATCAATCATCTGGACTGGTCTCCCATCTCTACCACCTCTGACATCAACTCATCCTGGGAATTCTTCCAAAGTAAATTGCTCTCTCTCATGCACAGATTTATCCCATCTCGTCTTCAGTTGTCATACCCTTCCTCCCGTCCATGGTACATGGAATCTTGTGGTGAGGCTGTTGCCCAGAAACAACTTGCCTTCATCTCCTGGAAAGCAAATCCAACGGAAGGAAATCTCATTTCCTTTCACAAAGCCCGAAACAAGTGTGTGTCCACCCTCAGGAGAGCCAGGAAACAATATCTCTCCGTTCTCAAGACCGAACTCTCTTATCTGTCTCCCTCTTCCAAATCCTGGTGGCGTCTGGTCAAATCCGTTTCTGGTGTTTGTTCCCCCTCCATCCCCTCCCTTAACTCAAACGGCTACACAGCTGACTCCGCACGTGAAAAAGCTGAATGCCTCAACTCTGTGTTTGCCTCTAAATCTTGTGTCCCAAACCCATCCCTCTCTGTACCCACCATACCCAGTCGTACCCTGCTGCTCCTGGACTCCGTGTCCTTTCCTCCTGACAAGGTGGAAAAGTTTCTGTCAACCCTCGACTCTGATTCTGCAACTGGACCCGACGGCATCAGCCCACGGGTCCTAAAATCCTGCTCTGCTGCTCTATCTCACCCTCTCTCTGTTCTCTTCACCCTCTCTTTTGCTCAAGGTCAACTGCCATCTGCTTAGAAATCAGCCAACATCACCGCTTTGCACAAAAAAGGTGCAAAAACAGATCCTAGCAACTACAGACCAATCAGCCTTCTCCCAATTATCAGCAAAGTCATGGAATCCATCATTGCTTCGGATATGAAATCTTTCCTCTTCTCCAATGGCTTGATCTCTGATCGTCAATTTGGTTTCAGACCAGGTCACTCTACTCTGGACATGCTGCTTCTGCTGTCTCAACAATGGATGGAGGTCCTCAATGCCAAACAGGAAATTAGAGCTGTCTCCCTCGACATATCACGTGCCTTCGACACGGTCTGGCACCCCGCTCTGCTCACCAAACTCTCCTCCTTTGGTATCCATGGAAATCTCCACGCATGGCTGGCGGACTTCCTCTCTAGTCGTCGTCAACGTGTGGCCCTGAATGGGTTTCTCTCATCTCCTCTTCCTGTTCAGGCTGGAGTTCCCCAAGGCAGTGTTCTGGGCCCCGTGCTTTTTCTGGTCTTCATCAATGATCTCTCTGACTCTCTCGAAAATCCTCTCTATCTCTTTGCTGATGACTCCACTCTCTGCCGCTCCATTCCTCTTCCCTCAGATCGGCATTCTGCTGCCTCCTCACTCTCTAAAGACCTGGACAAAATCACAGACTGGTCAAACAAGTGGAACATGTCTTTCAATCCTGACAAATCTCACACTCTTACTATGTCTCCCCGAAAAGATCGACTGGACAACCCTCCCATCTACTTTCTCAACAATCCTCTCCAAGAAGTTCTGTCGCTCAAGATTTTGGGTCTCACTATCTGCCATGATCTTTCTTGGGAAAACCACATTTCCAAGCTGGCCTCCAAAGCCAGTCGCCGACTGGGCATCCTCCGTCGTGCGAAGTCCTTCCTCGGCACACCTGAGCTCCTCACCACATACAAGGCTTTCATCCGCAGCTCAATGGAATACTGTTCTCCCCTATGGGCCGGTGCTCCTGCCTCACACCTAGCTCGGCTTCACGCTGTTGAAACCAAAGCTTTCAGAATTATTGGAATCTCCCGCGATGAAGCTATCTCTGAGGGTCTTTCACTCACTCACTGCAGGCAGGTAGGTGGTCTTTCTGTCTTCTACCGACTCCTCTCCGGCCTTGCACCCCCAGCTCTCTCTGTGCTCTGTCCCCCAAATATTCCTACAGGTCGCACAAGATCTGCCAGCAACCCTCTGATGGTTAAACTGCCGAAATCTCGGCTCTCTGCTCACCTTCACTCTTTCATTCCTCTTTTCTCCCGCCTCTGGAACAAACTCCCTCACTCCCTTCAATCCCACTCCTCCCTCCAGGTCTTTAAAACAGCTGTTCACCACCATCTCTTATCTTCCCCCATCCAAAACCTTGATCTTTTCTACCCCCGCTAATTCACCCCAGATCCACCTTGTTTGAAATTCCAACTTCTTTCCTGGAAGTCCTGGCAGTGTCCATATGTTTTATACCTCTCCCACCGCCCCCTTCCCATGCCCCCCCCCCCCCAAAGCCCTCGCCCTCTCTCAGATCTCTCGATGTCTCCATGTCTCTCGGTCCCTGCTCTCAAATGTTGTGTTTGTGTCCTTCCCCCTCTCTCCCCATCTTGTCTACCGCTCCCGATGTTATATGTTTTATGTGTCGGTTTGTCTTTCTGTGTGATTAATGTTCGCTCTTTCACGAGCCTCGATCTTGTATACAAAAAAAATAAAAATAAAAAAAATCCACTGTATCTCGGTTTCAGCGCGTCTGGCTGCGCCCACGTATATGTACAGTTCTCACATGCGGCCAACTCCTCTTTCTCGATCGTCCGAGCTGGTTAGTGCGCGCGAGTTCTTGTGCAAGTTTTTATAACGACCCTCTTCCGCGCTAGTCCTGTGTTCAACAGCTTTCACAGCTCATCAAGTCCTCCATTCATCTGCGAGTCCTCTTGAGGGCTTTGTGCAGCGGGTCTTATAGCTACGCCCCCCGAACCTTCTGGAACACTCTCGATCCTTCTCACCACGCCCTGTGACGCAATGCCGCCGTCACCACCCCTGAGCTCTGATTGGCGGCTCGTGCTTACCGTCATCGCTTCTGCCGCTCCGCCCTCGATCCTCCTCTGCCTGCCTCGTGTTAACTCGCCCAATAATGAACCAACGTTAACGCAAAAGGGATTGAGGCTACGGACGTAGGATGATCGGTGGCAGTAGGGCCTATCTTCTCCTGGCTCTTACTCAACGCAGACTAACAATGGAAAGGAACTAAGCTCACAAATACTAAGACATAACTATACTATCGCAAGGCTACATGTTGCTTGTGTGACTAACTATGAGGGGCAATTTTAACCTTTATTAAACTCACTTTACAAACTCAAAACCACAACACTGCCCCCCTCCCTCGTCAGACTCGTTCCCGAGTCAAACCTACAAAAACTGGAACGACCGGTTTTGAGAAAGATTTGGGACTAACTTTTAATTACGTGTGACATACAGATGTGGTTCCCCCGAACATTTATTCTAACCCGTGTATGCGACAGTTTTAAAACACTAAATATGTCCCACCTACTGCATTGAGTAGCTACTCTAACAGGCTCACGCCCACAATTAACCGAATTGCAGAATTGTTTTCAAACTAAACATAAAGCCGGTGGGCAGCATTTTATACACAAGCACAAAACCTAACCTTATTTACAATTCTATGACCCAGGACCTGTCCTTTTTGAAAAGAAGATTGGAGGGGAAGAGAAAGCACTGCAGAGCACAAAACACATTCAAAAGTCACATTTCATTTGCTGTTGGTGTCTGGCATCTTCTATCTTCGGTGTGCACATATCGAACCGGCAAGCCCCCGGACCGGCATACAGGCCATTCCTGCTCTTCGGGGCTTAATAAACTTACCATCTTCTCGGCCCTAGCACACAAAAATAAAAAAATGCACAACAAGTGTTTCTTGTATTTGCCAGCAGGGCCAACCCTATGTGGCCCGACTGCGTGACATTGATGCCACTCAAAACAAGTGGTCCGAAGATGCAAGTTGAGTTTGCAGCAAAGTGCTGCACAGCAAAGTGTAAGGCCACAAAACCTGTGGTCCATAATGTGTAATGTGGTAATGTGCAGCAAAGTGGCTGTGGCAGCAAGTGCTGCACATGTGCAGCAAAGTTATAACAAATGACAAGGATACGGCAGCAATGTGCCATGCAGTTCAGCTGCACAGATGTAGCAAAGTGCAGCAGGGGTGCTGCACAGGTGTAGCAATGTGCAGCTGCACAGTTCCACCTCCAAAATGGTCCTGGGTTTGGGGGAGAGACACAGCACCACCAGCAAAGCGGAAAGGGCACAGAGGTACACAGCAATACAAGGTAATGCAGCATGAGGGGCGCGGAAGAGCGAGCAGAGCAAGCTCGTCCCTAAGGGGGCCTTTACACAGGATGGCGACCTTTGTGCCTCCCTTGTGCGACCATAACATTTGCCAGGTCGCCGTTGGAGGCTCAAAGGAGGCAGAATGGTTGCCTAAGTCGTTCAAAGGTGGTACACAGGAGGGTCAGACATCGCCATGGACGCCATGGTCACCGTAAATTTTTGAACATGTTCAAAACAGTCGCACAAAGGTCGCCGAGGAGGTTGGTTGCTCAAAGGTGGCTCAAAGGAGGCAGAAGGGAGGCACAAGCATTGCCGTGGTTGCAGAATGCAGGCACAGTGGTCGCCCAACAATAGATGCGTTCTGCTGCAAATTTTCCTGTCAATCTGGCGCTTCTGCCTCCCTTGTGCCTCCCTTGTGCCTCCTTTGGGCGACCAATAGCGTGCATTGAACGATGACTGTGGCGACCGCTGTGCCTCCATTCGGCGACCACGGCAACCCTTGAGCCACCATGGCAAAGCTTTTGCCTCCCTTCTGCCTCCTTTGAGCCACCTGTAGTGCCTCCTCAGCCTGCCTATAAATAGAGGGCTGGTACCTGCAGTGGTTCATTGTGTTTGCAGTGAATGGTGAACAACTCGACTCAAGCAAGTCTCCAGACTCAACAGGCACAAGACATCATGCCTCCCAAGAAGTGCACAAGACCAAGGGCAAAGAACCACAGAGGTGCCAGGACTACTGAAGAAGAAGGTCCTGCTGGCCATGGTGATCGCCAAGAAGAAGTCCCTGCTGGCCAAGGTGGTGTACCTGATGGTGGAGCGCATGCTGCCCAAAGTCAAGAGAATAAAGGTCCTCAAGACCAAAGTGAAGGGGATGAAGATACCCATGTTGATGGCCAAAGTGATGGTGATCAACAGGCCACAAGTGCCCTACAACCCTCCTGTAAGAAGAGGAAAAGAAAGGAAAAGGCAGCTTTGGCAGCCAGGATGAAACTGATGGAAAAGCGCCAGAATCAGGGCATATATATACCCAGGCACTCCAGGTTGCCCAGCAGTCGCCAGGGGTCGCCCAAACAATACTCAAGGGTCGCCTAGGAGGCAGAAGCATGGCTGAATGGTCGCCCAGTGGTCGCCTTTAGTTGCCGTTGGTCGCCGATGATGGCACAGAGGAGGCTCAATGGTTGCCCAAACATTGCTCGGGGGTCGCCTATGTAGCTTCTAATCGCGTTGGTTGCCGTAGGTTGCACAGGGGAAGCAGGCAGGTGGCGCAGTGGACGCACAGGTCGCTCGTAGATCGCCATGAAAATGCCCGAAAATTGCATTTTTGGTGGTTCAAGGGAGGCACAAGGATCGCTGGAGCAGTTACATAGAAACAGGATTTTCTGGGTTTAGGCGACCATTGAGCGTCCTGGCCATTTTTTGGTCGTTCAAAGGTGGCACAAAGGTCGCAGCCCTGTGTAAAGGGGGTCTAACTGTCCGTGCCCTCCAACGTCAGCTTACACTACCCTTGCCCTTCCCGGTATTTACAAATTCGTATCCGTCTCTACGTCCTGTCTCCCATATCCCCCGCTACTCCAAATTCGTCTCCCAATCCCTCCCAGGAAGGAAGGAATGGAACAAACACAATGTGTCATCACGACCTGATGCGTCTTACTCACTCAAATCATTGCACTTGGTCTTGGTGCTGGTGTGGAGCTTCGTCCTCTTTGGTGCGTGGCTGTGGATGGCGCGAAGGGATTTCTCATCCTAACTACACTAGTTACATTAACTCATTTACTCTACCCGGGGTCGTACCCTGCCAACTGGCCATCTTAAACTATGTGGTTCTAAAAACCGAATTCCCCATTGACCACCCTGTGATGCCATCCGAATTTGGGTCTCACTCCACAATTTTTCACACTGTGTCCTTGCACAATTTCAGGGCTGGGTCGTGTGGCTCCCCTAGCAGGTCTACCTACCTGTGCATCTCCACCACTGAAGTCGTCACCCGAGCTTACCTGCTCCTGCGACTACCTAAACTGGGGAAGGCCCCTCCTGGCTCTTTACCCCTCTGATGCCATATTTGGCATTGGGATACCCGGGTCCTTCCCTGGGATCCTCGGGCCCCACTGAACAACTCACCACTACTCTAACTGGCTCCCAGAGCCTACCTGCGGCCTCACCTTGCTGACAAACTACCAGTGACGGAGTGCCCCAATAACCATATGCACCAATTTAGGCACACGCCAGCCATGTCACTGACTCATGCACCCAACTAAAGCATTACTTGCCACTTCCTGCACCACAGGTGTCAATATCCATACAAATTTACCGAAGCCCTCTACCTGACTTTACACTACCCCCCCGGGTATTCGTGAATGGGTCCATCTCCCCCCATTCACTCCTTCGCACCATGCATTCCACACCTTTTATTCCCACACCAAGCATTCCACACCATTTATTCGCACACCACTTTCGCACACCTTTTATCTCCCACACTACTTTCCTCGCAAACCTTTTGTGCTCACACACCTCTAAACACGATTCCATTTATTTCCATACACAACTCTGGTTATTCTCACACAATTCCTCACCAAGCACACAGCATCATCTATCTAACTGTTTTTCCCCTAAGACTCGTGCTTCCCCGTCATCCCATTAAACTGAGCACTCCCTTCATCATTAACAACCATCTAAGCTCTCTACGTCCCCACTACAGTACAAATGTCACTACTTAATTATCATGTCCTCTACTGTCATCTAATTCCCTATCAATTATCCTAGCCCACCCTCGGCTAGCTTCGGTGCCCCATGGAGATAACCATCGCTGGTCCCTCCATGTGCATGTCATTGCCATCCCCTTAATCTAATGCTCATGAGCCCAGAGTGAGGAATGGTGAAACTACCATTCCCCCACGCTGGGTACAATTCCCCAAAACTACTGCCATCCGTCCACTACACTTGAGCCTCTCCGTGCGGAAATACATTTTCACAGCTCGGCTTCGCAAAGCCGAGCGATCCATGCGGTTGGTCAGTCTTCTGTAGGTTGGGTCCGTCCGGCATTTTCGATCCAGGGGAGGAGGCATGGTTGGGCCGAGGTTCAGAGCGCCATCTCTGCGCGAGGCCTTGCGGTCCCACGCACGATGGCCCAACCGCCCACGGTCGGAGCATCGCACTCGCCAGGGGGCGCGGCTCCGAACTCTCCTACCTCCCCTTGAACCTCGCCGATCGCCTTTCCCGCCACGACCTGGCACCAACCATACAGGGCAGGGCCCGGCACGAATCGTGCACGGCGGTCCTTGTGAAACCGCCGTGGCACCGATCCCCGCCGATCCCCGCAGCACACAAAGTACACAACTCACCGAGGGCTCACGTCAGCTATACGTCACGCTAAACGCTACCCGGGTCTGCGTCGATGCTTGAGCCGTGCTCTCACCACACGCGACCCCCTCCACACTCGCACACCTAGGCGTCCCTGCACCTCCCATACACTCCGTTACTGCACTCTCCTGTGCACACTCTTATCTTTCATCCTCTGGTGTGCATTCTCCCTTGCACACCGTACTCGCACCTGCACACCAAGGCGCACTCATGCCATTCGCACACTCCTTTATCACACACCCTCGCGCACACTCTTGCGCACACTCTCCCGTTACATACTCCGTAACGTCCACGGGTGTGCACTCTCCTGGTACACACCCAATAACATGCTCTGGTGTGCACTCCTGCACACTCTCTACAACACGCTCTGGTGTGAATTCTCTCTCACTCTCCTCGGCCATCGCACACTCTTTTTCCATACACCCTTCTCGTGCACATTCCGTCATACACTCGCGCTCCGGTGCACACTTCTCTCGCACAGGCACACCAGTCACCCTCGTACACCGCACCACGGACCTTCCACGACCGCCCGGGTTTCGTCTCGATCCCAAGCGCGCCAAAAATCTTTTCCCGCCAAACACTTCCCCGCTCACCATAGGGACCTTCTTCTCCGGCAGCACCATCTGCAAACTTCTATTGGGGTTAGCAAGCACGTCATCACGGTGCAAATGCAGACTTTGTGCAAATCCCATTTTTTCCTCCCGCGATTCATTTTCTATCTCTGCCGTCTCTTCGGCCCCAATTGTTCCTTCAATTTCCCTTACTTCAACTCTAATTATTTATTTTTCTACCTCCACGACCGCCGGCGCGCATAAAATTTCTCTGTCCAATTCGGTGACAGTCGGCTCTTCTACACCCCGCTCTTCTACACGTCCCTTATAGCTCTGCCCAACTTGGCTACCCTTTGCTCAAGCTCACTCTCCCCGCGTTCCTCACATTGCTTCACCTCATCGCGCACCACCGCGACCTTCCCGCTCAACCCGCGCCTAATGTCCTCCATCGCTTTTTTATTATCCATTTTTGTCTTTGCTATCAGTTTTTCCACTTCACACCTGGATTCCTCCATCAATTTTTCCATATCACACCCAGATTCGTCTGGCATGGCGTCCTTTTTGCATTCATCTTTTTCCAGCTATACATTGACTCTTCCATAGAGGCCCTCATTTGTGCCAGATAAAGGGCCCAGTCCATTGGCACTGCGGGCTCGGCCCTCGCCGCCACGTGCGAGGTGCCGCCATTTTCTTTGCCAGCTGCCGCACCCTTTTCTGCTTCCATTACTACCAACTGTCCCTCTCGGTCCTGGGTCATTAATTTTACCGTATCTACCCCCACCGACATTCGACCGCTTTGGCTAGCCATGGTACGAATACAATTTTGGATTTTAAAAACTAAATTTTGGTCGCTCATAATTTGGAGCCAATTCGTCCAAAAAAAATTGGTAGGGTTCCAAATTCCACTCCCGGACACCAATTGTTGCGGCCAATATGTAAATTTGGTGTCCAAAAATTTTGTCTAAAAATTTAGTCCCAGGATCCAAATCCCACTCCTGACACCAATTGTTGCGGTTCTCTACGCCGCCCTTAATCCCCTTATCAAGGGGGGATTAATCCCCTTGTCTTTAATGGGCTTGGCAGAACCAAGACTTGAAACGTCCCTTCCGGACAAACGCGGAGTAGGGTTTCGGGAGCACTTCTCGCTCGTACCTAATTCCCCACGCTGCCCTGTGAGCGAGGAAACAAGCCTCGCACGAACCACGTGTGGTTTGAGTACGCCGAGCGGATTGCGTACACGTGGTCCGCACAGTTACCTAGAGGTTGGAACCCGATTAGAGCAGTTCTACCCGTGCCACGCTTAGTCAAATGAGGAAACCATAGGAACGATCGAATCAGGAAAAGGAAGAACAAGGGTTTAATTATTTCCCACACATATATACAATGTTCAGGGCCGCAGAGACACAGAGTAGCCTTAAACAGTCTTAACTAAAGCCCAGACAACGGGCCTGTCTCACACTCACACAGGGAATTGCAGATGGGTAGATGTTCCCCAATGCGTCGATGTGTTCGTCCAGAGATAGTCCCCGTCCGGCTCTCCACGGCCCCGGCACGTCAGGCGAAGATGGTGGCAGGCGAAGGCAGGGACTCGTAGCACGTCTCCCGAACAAGGCAGATGATGGGGCGGAACGGCAAAGGGCGGGACTTTTAGCGCGGCTGGCGATTATTTAGCCGTTCTCACTCGCGCGTCTCAAATGCACTGTATCTCGGTTTCAGCGCGTTTGGCTGCGCCCGCATATATGTACAGGTCTCACACGCGGCCACCTCCTCTTTCTCGATCCTCCGAGCTGGATAGTGCGCATGAGTTCTTGTG
Organism: Myxine glutinosa; assembly: GCF_964187855.1. Lineage (NCBI taxonomy): Eukaryota > Metazoa > Chordata > Myxini > Myxiniformes > Myxinidae > Myxine > Myxine glutinosa. Next base: position 4,795,967 of record NC_136267.1, on the reverse strand, counting down.
CAAGTTCTTTATAACGATCCTCTTCCACGCTAGTCCTGTGTTCAACAGTTTTCACCGCTCATCAAGTCCTCAGTTCATCTGCAGGTCCTCTCGAGGGCTTTGCGCAGCGGGTCTTATAGCTACGCCCCCCGAACCTTCTGGAACACTCTCGATCCTTCTCACCATGCCCTGTGACGCAACGCCGCCGTCACCACCCCTGAGCTCTGATTGGCGGCTCGTGCTTACCGTCATCGCTTCTGCCGCTCCGCCCTCGATCCTCCTCTGCCTGCCTCGTGTTAACTCGCCCAATAATGAACCAACGTTAACGCAAAAGGGATTGAGGCTACGGACGGACGTAGGATGATCGGTGGCAGTAGGGCCTATTTTCTCCTGGCTCTTACTCAACGCAGACTAACAATGGAAAGGAACTAAGTTCACAAATACTAAGACATAACTATACTATAGCGAGGCTACATGTTGCTTGTGTGACTAACTATGAGGGGCAATTTTAACCTTTATTAAACTCACTTTACAAACTCAAAACCGCAACTATATATATATATATATATATATATATATATATATATATATATATATATATATATATATATATATATATATATATATATCTGTTCAGTGTCTGTCCTGTGTTGTGTTGTCTTGTCACTGAACTACTCTTTCAAACTTTTGTGAAATCGTACCAAACTTCTGGTATGCACATATCTCTCCCGTCGGTATGTCCTAAGGGTATTGTTTTTTTTAATTCCAATTTAAAAAAAAAAAATTTGGAATTTTTTGGGGGGAAAAATGTTTTTTTCAACTTAAGTTTTCAACTTCAATTGTTATAAAAGGTAATATCACGTATATTACAAATACATTTGTGCAAAGTAAATGTTTGAATTATGATTTTTTTTTTTTTTTTGGTATACTGAATCGAGGCTCGTGATGATTGGTGTAAACCATGACAAAACAGCAACTCAGGTACAGTCATTTATCTATACTAGGGCATGCCCGTACTATATCTATATCTAAAATTATATCCCCCCCCTCTATTTACATGAAATGGTTTGGTCCAAAGCGAACGGCTTGCGAGTGGTGACAATCCCCCCCCTCTATTTACATGCAATGGTTTGGTCCAAAGCGAACGGCTTCCGGAGTTTGGTAAAGAAATCGCCATCGCGTGCACAAACGCGCAGGAAAGCGAATGAATCGCAAATTCGTTTTTATTAGTTGTAAAACATAGTTTAACGCCAACATAGTTTGCAAACGTGAAATAAATGAATACGCTCTCAATTGTGCCATCCGAGGCAGAGTGTGCCCGCCACGTTCGGCACACGCGATAGTTCGCTGCTCTCTGATTGGTTGAATCGTTTTTTGGACATAGCTCGGTAAGTAATTGTCCGATTAATATGAAACCTTGAAAAGGCACATCCTCGGGTCCCCAGCAATATACCTGGCAAGTTAAAAGTATATCGGACCCGTGGTTGTCGAGAAACAGCGGTCACAGACAAACGTACAGACAGAGATTACTGGAATTATAGATAGACTAGGGCATTGCCCGTACGTGGGTGCCCGTTCCTTGCCCAAAAAAAAAAAAAAACGCTACCCGTACGCTCTACCCCGCCCGTACGCCCGTAAACAAAAAATAACAACGCTCTTCGCTTCCGCCCTTCGCTCTGACTGAATTGGGAGAAATAATGCGCATAAGAAATCGAATTACGTACCGTAATGGCGGTCAGCTCGTAACGCGCACACTGTCCGGAAGTTCGCATATCGCATATCTATCTATCTATCTATTAATGCCCATTTATTCAATTATCGCCAACGTATTTTGGCTTTTTGCAATTTAATCGCAAGGAAAAGTAGAAAGAGAAGAGGGAAAAAAAGAAAAGCCTTGCCTTGCTGCAAACAGCTGCTGCAAACAACAACAACATGGAAGGCTGCACTGTCCGGAAGTTGGCATATCGCAGTTACGATTATTTTAGTGTTAATGGCCAATTATTCAATTAGCGCCAACGTATTTTGGCTGTTTGCAATTTAATCGCAAGGAAAAGTAGAAAGAGAAGAGGGGAAAAAAGAAAAGCCTTGCATTAACGCATTAACGCTTGCATTGCATTAACGGTTCGGCACACGTGATAGCTCGCTGCTCTCTGATTGGTTGAAGCGTTTTTTGGACATAGCTCGGTAGGTACTTGTCCGATTAATTACAAACCTTGAAAAGGCACATCCTCGGGTCCCCAGCAATATACCTGGCAAGTTTCAAGTATATCGGACCCGTGGTTGTCGAGAAACAGCGGTCACAGACAAACACACAGACACACAGACAGACACACAGAGATTACTGGCATTATAGATAGATATCTACATATACTAGTATAAAACCCGTCAAAAATGACGGGTTGGAACAGTTTATTTGAGGCTGCAGCTGCGTGGGCTTGCCAAAGTCTGAAGCCTGGGCCTCGAGTCAGGTGTGCATATATCTTCTTTATTTATTAGATATCGTACAGACGTAAATAAACACTCGGTTTACTCTGCACGCCTTGCACGTCACGTTCAGCGAATGTCACCTCCCTGTGCCTTGTATTTATTGTGATTTTTTAAAAAACGCTTCCATACACCGACATTTTTTTTTTTTTTTTTTTTTTTTTTGTATACAAGATCGAGGCTCGTGAAAGAGCGAACATTAATCACACAGAAAGACAAACCGACACATAAAACATATAACATCGGGAGCGGTAGACAAGATGGGGAGAGAGGGGGAAGGACACAAACACAACATTTGAGAGCAGGGACCGAGAGACATGGAGACATCGAGAGATCTGAGAGAGGGCGAGGGCTTTGGGGGGGGGGGCGGGCATGGGAAGGGGGCGGTGGGAGAGGTATAAAACATATGGACACTGCCAGGACTTCCAGGAAAGAAGTTGGAATTTCAAACAAGGTGGATCTGGGGTGAATTAGCGGGGGTAGAAAAGATCAAGGTTTTGGATGGGGGAAGATAAGAGATGGTGGTGAACAGCTGTTTTAAAGACCTGGAGGGAGGAGTGGGATTGAAGGGAGTGAGGGAGTTTGTTCCAGAGGCGGGAGAAAAGAGGAATGAAAGAGTGAAGGTGAGCAGAGAGCCGAGATTTCGGCAGTTTAACCATCAGAGGGTTGCTGGCAGATCTTGTGCGACCTGTAGGAATATTTGGGGGACAGAGCACAGAGAGAGCTGGGGGTGCAAGGCCGGAGAGGAGTCGGTAGAAGACAGAAAGACCACCTACCTGCCTGCGGTGAGTGAGTGAAAGGCCCTCAGAGATAGCTTCATCGCGGGAGATTCCAATAATTCTGAAAGCTTTGGTTTCAACAGCGTGAAGCCGAGCTAGGTGTGAGGCAGGAGCACCGGCCCATAGGGGAGAACAGTATTCCATTGAGCTGCGGATGAAAGCCTTGTATGTGGTGAGGAGCTCAGGTGTGCCGAGGAAGGACTTCGCACGACGGAGGATGCCCAGTCGGCGACTGGCTTTGGAGGCCAGCTTGGAAATGTGGTTTTCCCAAGAAAGATCATGGCAGATAGTGAGACCCAAAATCTTGAGCGACAGAACTTCTTGGAGAGGATTGTTGAGAAAGTAGATGGGAGGGTTGTCCAGTCGATCTTTTCGGAGAGACATAGTAAGAGTGTGAGATTTGTCAGGATTGAAAGACATGTTCCACTTGTTTGACCAGTCTGTGATTTTGTCCAGGTCTTCAGAGAGTGAGGAGGCAGCAGACTGCCGATCTGAGGGAAGAGGAATGGAGCGGCAGAGAGTGGAGTCATCAGCAAAGAGATAGAGAGGATTTTCGAGAGAGTCAGAGAGATCATTGATGAAGACCAGAAAAAGCACGGGGCCCAGAACACTGCCTTGGGGAACTCCAGCCTGAACAGGAAGAGGAGATGAGAGAAACCCATTCAGGGCCACACGTTGACGACGACTAGAGAGGAAGTCCGCCAGCCATGCGTGGAGATTTCCATGGATACCAAAGGAGGAGAGTTTGGTGAGCAGAGCGGGGTGCCAGACCGTGTCGAAGGCACGTGATATGTCGAGGGAGACAGCTCTAATTTCCTGTTTGGCATTGAGGACCTCCATCCATTGTTGAGACAGCAGAAGCAGCATGTCCAGAGTAGAGTGACCTGGTCTGAAACCAAATTGATGATCAGAGATCAAGCCATTGGAGAAGAGGAAAGATTTCATATCCGAAGCAATGATGGATTCCATGACTTTGCTGATAATTGGGAGAAGGCTGATTGGTCTGTAGTTGCTAGGATCTGTTTTTGCACCTTTTTTGTGCAAAGCGGTGATGTTGGCTGATTTCCAAGCAGATGGCAGTTGACCTTGAGCAAAAGAGAGGGTGAAGAGAACAGAGAGAGGGTGAGATAGAGCGGCAGAGCAGGATTTTAGGACCCGTGGGCTGATGCCGTCGGGTCCAGTTGCAGAATCAGAGTCGAGGGTTGACAGAAACTTTTCCACCTTGTCAGGAGGAAAGGACACGGAGTCCAGGAGCAGCAGGGTATGACTGGGTATGGTGGGTACAGAGAGGGATGGGTTTGGGACACAAGATTTAGAGGCAAACACAGAGTTGAGGCATTCAGCTTTTTCACGTGCGGAGTCAGCTGTGTAGCCGTTTGAGGTAAGGGAGGGGATGGAGGGGGAACAAACACCAGAAACGGATTTGACCAGACGCCACCAGGATTTGGAAGAGGGAGACAGATAAGAGAGTTCGGTCTTGAGAACGGAGAGATATTGTTTCCTGGCTCTCCTGAGGGTGGACACACACTTGTTTCGGGCTTTGTGAAAGGAAATGAGATTTCCTTCCGTTGGATTTGCTTTCCAGGAGACGAAGGCAAGTTGTTTCTGGGCAACAGCTTCACCACAAGATTCCGTGTACCATGGACGGGAGGAAGGGTATGACAACTGAAGACGAGATGGGATAAATCTGTGCATGAGAGAGAGCAATTTACTTTGGAAGAATTCCCAGGATGAGTTGATGTCAGAGGTGGTAGAGATGGGAGACCAGTCCAGATGATTGATGGCTGCTTGAAGACCGTGCCAGTTGGCCTGAGTGAAATGCCAGACTCGTCGACGCTGAGCAGGCTCCCTGAGGATGGTCAGAGAGATGTCCACTTTAACAAGGACATGATCAGATGATCCGATCGGAGCAGAAGAAGAGCAGCAGACATTTTCAGGGAAGTTAGTCATAACCAAGTCCAGAAGAGAAGATGTTCCGTTGACTGGGATCCGGGTCGGGAAATTGACAGATTGTGTCAGTCCCAGTGAGTCGCAGAAGTCCTTTGCTGAAGAGCCATGGCTGGTGAGAGAGGTACCCACACCCAGCCAACTGGCATGGTGACAATTGAAATCACCACATATGAGGAAGAGAGAGTTGGGATGAGTAGATAGAAGTTGGTCCATATCATCAGACAGCGAGATGTAGATGGAGTCATCACTGTTTGGTGGACGGTACAACACACATATGAACAAGAGGTGGGAGCGAAGGGGAAGCCGTAGCCAGAGGTATTCCTGGGGGTGAGGTGGAGAGAGTGCAGTGCAGGGCGAGTGAGGAAGAGAGTTTTTGATAAAGATAGCAACCCCGCCTCCAGGACGAGGCTCAGGTCTATCATACCGGAGGAGGGAGTAGCCCGGGAGAGAGAGAGAGCTCACCTTGAGGCCCGAGCTCACCTTGAGGCTCGGTTTGCAAACCAACGTCTACAATTCCAATGTAAGAGACATAATTGCTTTTCTTTTGGGTCTTCAGAGTCCCCGGTGTCTTTTGGGTCCTCTGTTTCATTTGGGACTTTTGGGTGTTCATGCTCTTTTGCATCCTTGGGATATTTTGGGTCTTTTGTGTCCTCTGGGTCATTTGGGTCCTCAGGGTCTTTTGGGTCATTTGGGTCCTCAGGGTATTTTGGGTCATTTGAGTCGTTTGGGTCCTCTGGATCTTTGGGGTCCTCGGGTCTTTTCGGTATTTTGGGTCTTTGGGGTATTTTGGGTCTTTGGGGTAATTTGGGTCTTTGTGGTCCACTGCACCCTCAGTGTCTTTAAGGGTCTTTTTGGTGTTTTGTATTGACTTCCTACAGACGTAAATGAACACTCAGTTTACTCTGCGCACTTTGCACGTCACGTTCAGCGAATTTCACCTCCCTTCGCCATGTATTTATTGTAATTTAAAAAAACCCCGCTTCCGTACACAGACCTTGAGGCTCGGTTTGCAATCCAGCGTCTACAATTCCAATGTAAGAGACATAATTACTCTTATTTTGGGTTTCAGAGTCATAAGGGTCTTTTGGGTCCTCTGGTTAATTTGTGTCTTTTGGGTGCTCAAGCTCTTTTGCATCCTTGGGATCTTCCGGTTTATTTGGGTCTTTGGGGTCTTTTAGGTCATTTGAGTCCTTTGGGTATTTCAGGTAATTTGTGTCTTTGTGTTCTACTGGGTCCTCAGGGTCTTTAAGGGTCTTTTTGGTGTTTTGGATTGTTTGGTTATGTGGGGTCGTAAAGGGTCTTCAGGGTATTTTGGGTTTTCAGGGACTTTTTGATCTTCTGGGTCTTTTCATTGTTTTAGGTATTCGGGGTCTTTATGGGTTTATAAGGGTCTTGGGGTCTTTTCATCGTTTTGGGTCTTCTCTTTATGAGTCATTATGTCTTTATGAGAAAAAAGTCTTTATGAGTCTTTGGGGAATTTTGGGTCTTCAGGGCCTTTTGGGTTTATGTTGTATTTTGGGTCTTTAAGGGTCTTACAGACTTTGGGGTATTTTGGGTCTTTTGGATCTTCTGGATATTTAAGGGTCCTTGGGGTCTTTTGGATCTTTGGAGGGTCTTTTGCATCTTTGTGGTATTTTGGGTCTTTAAGGGTATTTGGTGTATTTTGGGTCTTTGGTGTCTTTTGGGTCTTTAAGGGTCTTCGGGGTCTTTATTGGTATTTGGGGAATTTTGGGTCTTCAATGTATTTTGGGTTTTTGTGGTCTTTTGGGTATTTAACAGTCTGCAGGGTATTTTGGGTCTATTTGGTATTTTGTGTCTTTTGGGTCTTTGGGGTCTTTTGGGTCTTCAGCATATTTTGGGTCTTTGGGGTATTTTGGGTGTTTGGGGTCATTGCGTCTTTTTGGTATTTTGGGTCTTTGGGGTATTTCGGATTTTCAGAGTCCTTGGGGGGTCTTCTGAGTCATTGGGTTATTTTGGGTCCTCTTTGTCATTTGGATCTTCTGGATATTTAAGGGTTTTTGGGGTCTTTTGGATCTTTGGAGGGTCTTTTGCATCTTTGTGGTATTTTGGGTCTTTTGGGTCCATTAGGTCTTCAGGGTATTTTCAGTCTTTTGGGTCTTTGGGGTCCTTTGGGTCTTTGGGGTATTTTGGGTCTTTGGGGTATTTTGGGTCTTCCGGGTATTTTGGGTCTTCAGGGTATTTTGGGTCTTCAGAGTCCTTGGGGTCTTCTGGGTCCTTGGGGTATTCTAGGACTTCATTATCTTTTGTGTCTTTAACATTCTACAGGGTATTTTGGGTCTTTGGGTATTTTGAGTGTTTGGGGTCCATTGGGTCTTTGGGGTCTTCTGGGTCTTTGGGGTCTTTTGGGTCCTCAGAGTAGTTTAGGTCTTTCAACCAGTGGGCACACAGTCGTGTTCAAAGATTGCCCTTAAACCCCCCCTCTCAAATCCATCCTAAAGCACTACTCAAAGCCTTTAAAACCTAGCCTTATGAAGGGGGACAGACAGACACACACACACACACACACACACACACACACACACAGACACACACACACACAGACACACACACACACACACACACACACACACACACACACACACACACACACACAGACACACACACACACACACACACACACATATATATATATATATATATATATATATATATATATATATATATATATATATATATATATATATATACGTATACGTATACGTATACGTATATATATATATCTGTGCAGCGTCTGTCCTGTGTTGTGTTGTCTTGTTACTGCCGCCAGGGAGTAATGCATTTGATCGTGTCCGTGTGTGTGTGTGTTCGTGTGTTTGTGAACAAGATATCTGGAAAAGTTCTGAACGGATTTGGATGAAAGTTGCTGGGATGATTGCACTTGGGATAAGGAAGAATTGCTTAGTTTTTGGTGAAGCTCAGGATATTATTGCGGATCCAGGAAGTTTTTTGGGGAATTTTTTTTTCTGTTTTCCTTTAAAAACCATTTTCTCTGCAATAATTGGACCGATTGAGAGCAAATTTTTACCATCGGAGGGACTCGGTCTGCAGAATATTTTAATGGTAATTATGATGTCACAGGTCACGTGGTTCGGCCGCCATATTGTTTTGAGTGAAAAACACTAAAATCCAATTTTCTCCAAAACGCCTGAACAGATCGAGGCCAAACTTTGCAGGCAGAATCGCATACCCATGACAAACAGTCAGCAAGCATGACGTCATGCATCACATGGTTTCAGAGTTATGACGTTTTTAAGCACAAACATTTAAAACCTAGCTCCTCCCTCATTTGTGATCCAATCGAGGGGAAACTTGACCAATCTGTTCAGCATATCAGTCAACTAAAATGCCCTTTTGGAATTTGCGATAGGTCACGTGGTTTGGCAGATATCGTTAATTCAACACAAATAATAAAAACATTTATATCTCTTGAACCACTTCATTGATCGACATGAAACTTCATACTGTAGTAGAAGTCATGAAGAGTAACAAGTGTGCAAAATTTGAAGATGATTGGATGTACGGTCTGTAAGCTGGAAGTTGTTATTGCGTGTAGAAGAAGAGTCTTCGACTGTGGACGATTAATTATTACTCCCGCCAGGGAGTAATGCATTCGATCGTGTCCGTGTGTGTGTGTGCGTGTGTGTGTTCGTGTGTTTGTGAACAAGATCTCTGGAAAGGTTATGAACGGATTTGGATGAAAGTTGGTGGGATGATTGCCTTTGGGATAAGGAAGAATTGATTAGTTTTTGGTGAAGCTCAGGATATTATTCCGGATCCAGGAATTTTTTGAAGGATTGTTTACCATTGGAAGATAGGGCTCATTTTTTTTAAAGATTATCTTCTATGTATTCTATATTTAACATTGTGATATGTAAATAGTTTTCATATTTGTTGTAAATGTAGTTTAAACTCGTGGTTATGCGTTTGAGCGGTGTATTTTATTAGCAGCGTCGTCTTCAAGGTTCTTTTATTTTTTCTAATAAAGACATTCTATCATTTTAAAACCACCAAAGTGTGTATTCGGTTTCCCCGTTTCATAAAATGTATCGTTTGATACGTATAATGCTTTAAAACTGTTTTGTTATCTTGCCAAAACGAAGTTTTTGCAAGATGTATTAGTCAGCTTGTATGTTTGTTTGTTTTTTTGTTTGTGGTTAATCATTTTTTTTCACGTTTAGATCACTCTGTAGACCACAGTTATTATTGGAAACTCCTGTAACTTCGCATATCAGAGTCCTATAGAGATACCCTTCAGCACACAAAATTTTGAAGGTCAAGGTCAAAGGTCAAGGTCACTTTGTGGTCAATCATGGAGGTCGACGAAACACTAATTTTTTGAGTAACTTTGATCGGATCGTCTCCAAACTTCATGGGAATCTAGTATATGGTCCGGCGCTCAGCTGATTAGTTTTTGGTGGCGATCGGCCTTGACCTTCATGGTTAGCGCTGGAGGTCGAAAATTATTGACCCCAAGGTCAAATTTTGAAATCGTAGGTACCATATCGAGTAATACCTCATATGAATGCCCTTGATGAGTGCTTCCCAGATCTGTAAACAGTTTGACGCTATGACGTCATTTGATGACGTCATGACGAAAAAACGGAATTTTCACATTTTGGCAAGATACGGTTCACCCTGTGGGTGACATAATTTATACATTATTATCTTGCCAAAACGAAGTTTTTGCAAGATGTATCAGTCACCTTGTATGTTTGTTTTTTTGTTTGTTTGTGGTTAATCATTTTTTTTCACGTTTAGATCACTCTGTAGACCACAGTTATTATTGGAAACTCCTGTAACTTCGCATATCAGAGTCCTATAGAGATACCCTTCAGCACACAAAATTTTGAAGGTCAAGGTCAAAGGTCAAGGTCACTTTGTGGTCAATCATGGAGGTCGACGAAACACTAATTTTTTGAGTAACTTTGATCGGATCGTCTCCAAACTTCATGGGAATCTAGTATATGGTCCGGCGCTCAGCTGATTAGTTTTTGGTGGCGATCGGCCTTGACCTTCATGGTTAGCGCTGGAGGTCGAAAATTATTGACCCCAAGGTCAAATTACGAAACCCTTATTTTTTGAGTAACTTTGATCTTATGATCTCCAAACTTGGTGGGTATATAGGGTGTGGTATGGCGCTCAGCTGATTAGTTTTTGGTGTCGATCGGCCTTGACCTTCAAGGTCATTTTGAAGGTCATTCAATTTTGACCAAAAGGTAAAATTTTCAAGTTTCAGTTACCATATCGAGTAGTACCTCAAATTGAAGCCCTTGTTGAGTGCTTTCCAAACATATAACTAGTTTGACAATGTGACGTCATTTGACGGCGTTATGACGAAAAAACTGCACTTTTCATGTATATTGTATTGCTTTAGTTCGCATTGTTTAGGTCACTCTGTAGAGCACAGTTCCCTTTGGAAACTCTTGTAAGTTCGCATATCAGAGTCTTTTAGAGATACCCTTTAGCACACAAAATTATGAAGGTCAAGGTCAAAGGTCAAGGTCACTTTGCGGCCAATCATGGAGGTCGACGAAACACTAATTGTTTGAGTAACTTTGATCGGATCGTCTCCAAACTTCATGGGAATCTAGTATATGGTCCGGCGCTCAGCTGATTAGTTTTTGGTGGCGATCGGCCTTGACCTTCATGGTTAGCGCTGGAGGTCGAAAATTATTGACCCCAAGGTCAAATTTTGAAATCGTAGGTACCATATCGAGTAATACCTCATATGAATGCCCTTGATGAGTGCTTCCCAGATCTGTAAACAGTTTGACGCTATGACGTCATTTGATGACGTCATGACGAAAAAACGGAATTTTCACATTTTGGCAAGATACGGTTCACCCTGTGGGTGACATAATTTATTTTGTTTTTTGTTTGTTTTTTGTTTTTTGTTTTTTGTTACCTCAGAAGAGATATCAACATTTACCTCAGCGAATGTCAATCGCGGTGTCAGTATTTGATGAACTTATAAAGACTTAGCTGAGTTATAAGTGTGACCAGCATGTGCACGGGATTCTTCCCAGAAGAATGAGTGGTCGCATTAGCTTGTACGACTTAAAATGAGCGAGTTTTGTTTTCACGTTTGGGCCAGTTTTACATGTTGTATCCCTAAGGAATGAAACGAACGTTTTTCATGGCTTACAATTTTATTTGAAGTCACACATGCCTCAAAATACACTCACTTATGTATAATTGAACGCTGAATCCGAAAATGTAAGTGAAATTGCCTTGTTTTTTTTTAACATTATCTTCTATATAATTCTAAATATATATCTGTGCAGTGTCTGTCTTGTGTTGCCTTGTCTTGTGTTGTCACTGAACTACTCCCTCAAACTTTTGTGAAATCGTACTATTCCAACGTGACCCACGGCAGGAGTATGCGCTCTACTGAGTGGCATTCTCGTGTTGTGTTGTGTTGTCACTGAACTACTTTCTCAAACTCTTGTGAAATCGTACCAAACTTCTGGTATGCACATATCTCTCCCGTCGGTATGTCCTCAGGGTATTTTTTTGAAAAATGTTCCTATTGTGTTTTTTGGGAATTTTTTGGGGAATTTTTTTTTTTCAACTTAAATTGTTTATAAAATGTGATATCACGTATATTACAAATACATTTGTGCAAAGTAATTGTTTGAATTATGATTGGTTTAAACCATGACAAAACGGCAACTCGGGTGCAGTCATTTATCTATATATCTACACATCTGGGCAGTATCTGTGTTCTCACTTAACGACTCCCTCAGACTTTTGTTTCCGTGGTTGTGGAGTGTTTTTAATAACGTTGTGGTGGTTTTGAATCATGTGGTGGTGAGGTATTTTGAATTATGTGGTGGTGAGGTGTTTTTAAATGACGTGGTGGTGAGGTGTTCTTAAATCACATGGTGGTGAGGTGTTTTTAAATCACATGGTGGTGAGGTGTTTTTAAATCACATGGTGGTGAGATATTTATAATTATGTGGTCGTGAGGTGTTTTGAATTACTTGGTGGCGAGGTGTTTTTAATTTCGTGGTTGTGAGGTGTTTTTATTACGTGTTTTATGGCTGTGAGGTGTTTTTATTACGTGTTTTATGGCTGTGAGGTGTTTTTATTTCGTGTTTTATGGCTGTGAGGTGTTTTTATTTCGTGTTTTATGGCTGTGAGGTGTTTTTATTACGTGTTTTATGGCTGTGAGGTGTTTTCAATTTCGTGGTGGTGAGGTGTTTTTATTACGTGTTTTATGGCTGTGAGGTGTTTTTATTACGTGTTTTATGGCTGTGAGGTGTTTTCAATTTCGTGGCTGTGAGGTGTTTTTATTACGTGTTTTATGGCTGTGAGGTGTTTTTATTTCTTTGTTTTATGGCTGTGAGGTGTTTTAAATTACTTGGTGGTGAGGTGTTATGAATTACTTGGTGGTGAGGTGTAATCGTCCCAAACTTCCAGTCTGCACCTACCCCTCCCCTATGTATGTGCTGAGGGGTTCTTTCTTGAAAAAAAAAACATTCAACCTGAATCTTCAACCTAAATTGCTTATAAAAATGTAATATCACAAACACTACAAATACATTTGTGCAAAATAATTGTTTGTATTATGATTGGTGTAAATCATGACAACACAGCAACTCAGGAACAGTCATTCGCCTCAGCTAAAATAAGCCCGTTCCTCAGTAACGACGCTTGGTGAGGCGAGCGAGCCGAGCCAAGCTAGTATATATATATACTAGCTGAGGTACCCGGCTTCGCCCGGGTTGAATAAGAATAATACAAATATATGATGAAAAGAACATGTATATTTTAGAGCAATATCACAGTACATTTCCTACATGAGATTTTTTCAATTTTCAATTTCTCAAAACCTCTGGGTATACAACATTTCTGGTTTTCTTACGTGGTGCCAAGACATAAAGACTGCTTGGTTTTCCAACCCTCGAGCAGCCCACGTACAGCTGGCCATGGGCAAACACTTGTTCTGTGAAGTTCAGGCCTACAACCTTCATTGATTGCCCCTGCGCCCTGTTGATGGACATAGCAAAACATAGCCTGATGGGGAACTGAATCCTCTTGAAGGAGAATGGAAGGTCAGGTGGAATAAGTGGTATCCTTGGAATGAATACTTTCTCTCCTCTGTATTGTCCTGAGAGGATGGTTGCCTCTAGGACATGCGGCATCATTTGCTGGATTGTCAATCGTGTGCCATTACACAGCTTTGGTGGATCAAGCTTCCTTAGAAGCATGATTGGTGCTCCCACCTTGAGAATCAACCTGTGTGTTGGGAATCCTTCAGGCTGATGACTGTTGAGAAACTCAGTTGGGAGGTTTACTGCCTGATCTTCGTGTCACTTTGGCAAGAGAATCATAATTTCTTTCATGACCGGGCAGCGAACGTCATTATGTGCGACATTACGTCACTCCTACGGACGTGAAAACATTTGTTTTCCTTAAAAATATATTTAAAATAAATAAAATAGTACATAAATTAACAATAAAAGAAGCTAAAAAACAATTTAAAATACAATAAAAAGCACATTAAAAAAATATAAATATGTACGTACAGTATACTGTACGTACGCGCAACCGCTGATTCTCATTCAAAACAGAGGCGACGTACAGTATTCCTTTACTGTGTCTGTGTTAGCCATGGGTCCGAAGAAGGATAATGCTAGTGTTTCCAAGCGTAATGTGGTTACGATGGACAATAAGGTAAATCTGATTAAAAAGTATGGAAAAGGTGGGAAAGTGTCGGTGATAGCGCATAGACCTCATCGCGAATCGGAACCGCAATGCGTCATGGGATCGGAAAGGGGCAATAGCGCCGCCACAAACTACACCATGGAATTGCAGCTGGCCCGGTTTATTAAAATAAAAAGTAGCCTACAACCAGCAGGATTTTATGCTGATTCCGAATGTGTCTAAAACTTTTCTCCGATGTGTAGTTCTTGAGTTATAAGAGGACATCCAGACAGACACACAGACACTCCTCCTCTATTTATATAAAAAAGAAAAGAAGATCACATGCATAAATGAAATGTTTGTCATCTTTCGCACAATGTTGAGCCAATCCACACGGATAAACGAAAATCCTGTATTTGTACATTTCGTATGAAAATGCACACATACAATGACAATAATTACGTTTCAGCAGACGATCCTTGCTCCAGCAACGATTACTTTAACGCAGGCCACGATCGACTTGTGATGAAAAATCACCACAGGCCGAACGAAACAGCTCGAATATAAACGTTGATCAGCAGCCAAAGAGAACTTGAGGCGCGATGGTTAGCGGTTTATACCTTAATGCTGTTGTAAAGTGGGCGTGTTTTGCTCGGGGAAGGTGGAGATTAAATCGACCGTCGTTGGTTAACCAAAAAAATATTTCCAACAGTTGAAATAATTATTGTTTCCAACAGTTGAAATTTAATGGAATTCGAATTCGAATAAAATCTCAACTTAAAAAAAAAACCGTTTATTCGTTCTTGGCGCGAAAAAATGGCGCGCATTTTGTCATTATGTGCGACTTTACGTCACTCCTACGGACGTGAAAACATTTGTTTTCCTTAAAAATATATTTAAAATAAATAAAATAGTACATAAATTAACAATAAAAGAAGCTAAAAAACAATTTAAAATACAATGGAAAGCACATTAAAAAATATATAAATATGTACGTACAGTATACTGTACGTACGCGCAACCGCTGATTTTCATTCAAAACAGAGGGGACGTACAGTATTCCTTTACTGTGTCTGTGTTAGCCATGGGTCTGAAGAAGGATAATGCTAGTGTTTCCAAGCGTAATGTGGTTACGATGGACGACAAGGTAAATCTGATTACAAGGTATGGAAAAGGTGGAAAAGTGTCGGTGATAGGGCATAGACCTTATCGCGAATCGGAACCACAATGCGTCATGGGATCGGAAAGGGGCAATAGCGCCGCCACAAACTACACCATGGAATTGCAGCTGGCCCGGTTTTTTAAACCATTGATATTAAAATAAAAAGTAGCCTATAACCACCGGAATTTTATGCTAATTCCGAATCTGTGTCTAAAACTTTTCTCCGATGTGTAGTTGTTGAGTTATAAGCGGACATCC
>NC_136267.1:4693482-4778482 GCF_964187855.1 Myxine glutinosa | reverse complement strand
CTACTGGCACTTTGGAGAGAGAGAGAGATTGGGGGTAATTGAAGGGGCCTAGGTTATTTGATTAATGCAACGCAGATTCAACTATTGGGAACAGATCCTTAACTAGAACACATACTAATGAGATAACTAAAGAAGAAGCCTATGGTGTCCTACGTGTTGCAATATGACCTAACTAGGGTACGACCTTTGACCTTTACACAAAAAATGGGAATATTTACAGGAGATTATTTATAAGGGAATATTGCAGATATTTACAAAGTGGAGGGTTCTAAAAACCGCAACACAGCACCCTCATTTCCTCCAGGGCCGTCCCAACCCGACAGAACTTTAACTTAGTGTGACACTCAAGTGTGGTAACCCTCTACTATTAACTTCACCCTGAGTGCGACATTTTAAAGCAACTAAGTATGTCCCGCCTGCTGCATTGCATTCTATCTAGCAGATTCACGCCCACAGAATAACCGAATCACGGAATTAATTCTCAAACTACACATTGACGGTGGGGAGCATTATTTACAAGAACACTACTTGGTATTTACACGCGAACCCACGACCTGTCTTTTGGGAAACAAAAAGAAGATCTTTTGAGAAGAGGAAAGGCATACACTGCACTGCACCGATACCACCAGCACCAATAAGCACCAATATGCAAAAAAGCACCAAAGCACCAACATGCACTAAAAGCACCATCCGGTGCACAGTCATACATTTCAAATAATAATCAGCAGATGACGTGCGACGTCTTCTCTGCTGGGCTGATGTTCTTGGCTGCTGGGCCGATGTTCCTGGACGACTTCTTGCTTGAGGCCTATTTAATACTAAAAATAAGGCACAAAACGCGTCCATTTCTTTTTAATTATGGCCAGCAGGGGCCAACTAAGGGTGGTCCACCTGCATGGCTTAGGTGCCACCTTTACCTTGGTCCGCAAGCAAGATCTCCCTGGCCACAATGGCCGGTCCCCAGCAGAGGTGCCAGGCCCCAAAAGGTGGGGTCCATGAATGTGGTGCTCGGCCAAAAAACCTGTGGTCCATATGGTGGTGCTCGGCCACAACAACGTGCGGTCCATAAGTGTGGTACTGGTCCAGGCAGGCAGCAGCGAGGGTGCGTGCACACAACTGCGGGCACCTGCGCACTACCCCCGGGCCCAAAAGAAACAAATCCGAGGAAGGGTATGACAACTGAAGACGGGATGGGATAAATCTGTGCATGAGAGAGATAGAGAGAGAGAGGTAGGGAGAGATAGAGAGAGATAGAGAGAGATAGAGAGAGAGGTAGGGAGAGATAGAGAGAGATAGAGAGAGATAGAGAGAGATAGAGAGAGATAGAGAGAGATAGGGAGAGCAATTTACTTTGGAAGAATTCCCAGGATGAGTTGATGTCAGAGGCGGTAGAGATGGGAGACCAGTCCAGATGATTGATGGCTGCTTGAAGACCGTGCCAGTTGGCCTGAGTGAAATGCCAGACTCGTCGACGCTGAGGAGGCTCTCTGAGAATGGCCAGAGAGATGTCCACTTTAACAAGCACATGATCAGAAGAACCGATTGGAGCAGAAGAAGAGCAGCAGACATTTGCAGGGAAGTTTGTCATAACCAAGTCTAGAAAAGCAAATGCTCCGTTGACTGAGATCTGGGTCGGGAAATTGACAGATTGTGTAAAGGCGTTCTATTTGTATTATGAGAGGCGTTCTTGTTCCCTCTGCCACCTTCGGTGGACAGAGGTGATGTCATCCCAGTCTGTGTTTATGTTTGAATGTCTGCCTGTCTTTCTGCCTGCCTGCTTGTCTGTATGTATGTATGTCTGTCTGTGTGCCTGCCTATCTGTCTGTGTGCCTGTATGTCTGTCTGCCTGTATGTCTGTCTGCATGTATGTCTGTCTGCCTGTATGTCTGCCTGCCTGTATGTCTGTCTGCCTGTAGGTCTGTCTGCCTGTATGTCTGTCTGCCTGTATGTCTGCCTGTATGTCTGTCTGTCTATGTCTGTCTGCCTGTATGTCTGTCTGCCTGTATGTCTGTCTGCCTGCATGTCTGTCTGCCTGTATATCTGTCTGCCTGTAAGTCTATCTGCCTGTAAGTCTGTCTGCCTGTATGTCTGCCTGTCTGTCTGTCTGCCTGTATGTCTGTCTGTCTATTTGTCTGTTTACAAGTATGATATACCAAAACGCTGTGGACGGATTCGAAGGAAACTTGGTGGACAGGTTGTGTGTGTGACAAGGACGAATGGATTCGATTTTGGTGAAGATTCAGATCCAGATCTGGATACGAGAATTTATGAAGTGATTCTTCACCTTTGAGAAATGTAGCCAAAAACTACATATAGCACGATATTTCAAAACATTGTGGATGGATTATGACAATTCTAGGTGGATGTTGTTGGGTAGGTGACAAGAACAAGCCCATTTGATTTTGGTTCAGGTCCGAATCCAGATCCGACCTATCAATGGGATGCAAAACGTGAACTTTTCACCTGGCAGAGGTATGCTCTGTACCTCGTGCTCGTTCTCGTTGTTATTATTATCATAAATATCAGACTCGGCAATTATTCTTTCGCGCGTTTGTAATTATGTACAATGCAATAACTCTTAATAAACACCTGCGGCTTTGCAGGGAAACGAAATTTATATCTTATTTGAAAACCACACGAAACTATAACGTCATCAATTTATTTAATGATGAGAAATACTTGGAGTACATGATGTCACAGATTGTCGACTCACTTATTGATCATGAACAATGTGATCAGTGTAATTAAATAAATCACAGTCTGTTCCACAACGACCGTTTCTTTTCAACAACAACATCTTATCATCTTATAACAATTTCAACACCATCTATTCTTACATCAATAAACCACGCTCGGAGGGCCGAGGTGGTGGAATTGCCGTTATTCACCGACAAGACATCAAGACCAACCTCATCTCCATCTCATCTGCTCCATCATTTGAACACCTGGCTTTTAAACTCTCTGGTCACACACAGTCAGTCATGGCTGTTGTCTACCGCCCTCCCAAACCACACCCATCATTCCTGTCTGACTTCTCCTACTTTCTGACCCAGCTATGTTCCCTCTCCCCCTCAATCCTCCTCCTTGGTGATTTCAATATCCACATGGACTACACTGACTCCACGCTAACCACTGACTTCACTGATTTACTCACCTGCTATAACCTCACTCAACATGTCAACTTTCCTACCCATATCCGTGGTCACATTTTGGACCTTGTCTGCTCTACTGGACTAATTTTGCACCATCTCTCTGGCTCCGACCTCACTCTCTCTGATCACCTAGCCATCACTCTGACCATCAACATCCCCACCCCAACACCAAGGCATTATCGCACTATCAACTTCCGTAAGCTAAACGCTCTTTCACCTACCTCATTCTCATCGACCCTCTCTGAAAAAATGTCCACTTCTCCCTTCGTTGACCTCCACACCCCTTCTGACCTCACTGACTACTACAACCACACTCTCTCCTCCTGCCTTGACCAACTTGCGCCTATAAAAACCAAAACAGTTTCTTTCACCCATTCTGCTCCCTGGTTTACCCCTGAACTCCGCCTGATGAAAACTCGTGCTCGCCAACTTGAAAGACTCCGCAATAAAACAGGTCTCACAGTTCACTCCCAGGCCTACAAGGACCACATACAACACTATAAAGATGCCCTCTCCCACGCCCGCTCCGCCTACTACTCTCAAATTATCCACTCTGGCTCCGGAAACCCAAAAGCACTCTTCTCTACAATAAACAAACTCCTCCGCCCCCTGGACACCACCACCCAGTCATTCACAATAGACAACTGCATCTCCTTCCTTTCATTCTTCCAACGCAAAATTGAAAACATCTACAACAGCTTGACCACCGCCGCACCCGCTCTCCCTCAAACCACCTGCCCCCCCTTATCCTGCCATCCCCTGTCTCAATTCTCCCCAGTCTCCCCTACTGACCTCTCTGAACTCCTCATCGGAATGAAAACTGCCACCTGCACTCTTGACCCCATCCCCTCCAGCTTTGTCAAGGCCTCCCTCCCTGCTCTCTCTCCACTTATCATTGCAACAATAAACTCCTCCCTGTCTACAGGCATCGTCCCACCATCCCTCAAAATTGCTGCTGTTACCCCCATTCTGAAAAAACCTGGACTAAACCCTGACACCCTAAATAACTTCAGACCCATCTCCAACCTACCCTTTCTGTCAAAAGTTTTGGAATGTGCTGTAGCCACTCAACTCAAACATCACCTCTCTGCCAATAACCTGTATGAAACATTCCAATCCGGATTCCGCTCCAACCACAGTACTGAAACTGCTCTCCTCAAAATCACCAACGACCTTCTCCTCTCCTCTGACGCTGGCAACCTCAACATTCTCATCCTCCTCGACCTCAGCGCCGCCTTTGACACCATCGATCACACCATCCTCCTCACCCGACTTGAAACCACCTTTAACATTACCGGCACTGCCCTCTCTTGGATTAAATCATACCTCTCTGACAGACGTCAGTTCATCTCCATCAATAACTGCAAATCCCCCACTGCTCCCCTCCCCCAAGGTGTCCCCCAAGGTTCAGTTATTGGCCCCCTCCTCTTCATCCTTTACCTGTCCCCCCTCGGTCACTTAATCCGCCGTCATGGTCTCCAATTCCACTGCTTCGCCGATGACATCCAGCTTTTCATCTCCACCAAGTCCATCTCCACCGCCACCCACTCTATCCTGACAAACTGCATCACTGAAATAAAATCCTGGCTGCAAATCAACTTCCTCAAACTTAACTGTGATAAATCTGAAATAATCATCATTGGCCCAAAAACGCTCACCAAGTCCACCCATAACTTTGCCCTCAACATCGACGGTTTCCCAGTATCCACCTCCCCTCACATCCGGAATCTTGGCATCATCTTTGACCAAACCCTCTCCTTCGACAAATACACTAAACAGATCACAAAGACAGCCTTCTTTCACCTGAAAAACATCGCCCGTCTCCGTCCATCCCTCTCCTCCGTGGCTGCAGAAACCCTCATCCACGCCTTCATCACTTCCCGTCTGGACTACTGCAATAGCCTCCTTTATGGTTCACCCTCAACAATCACCAATAAACTCCAATACATTCAGAACTCCGCTGCCCGTCTACTCACCCATTCCCGGACCCGTGACCACATCACCCCCGTCCTTTACAAGCTTCACTGGCTCCCCATCTCCCAGAGAATCCAGTACAAAATCCTCCTCTTGACCTACAAAGCCCTCCATAACCTGGCCCCATCCTACCTGGCTGACCTCCTCTCCAGACACACTCCCACCCACAACCTCCGCTCTGCTGGTACCAACCTCCTGACCCCCCCCATCCGGACCAAATTTAGATCCTGGGGGGACAGGGCCTTCTCCATCGCTGCTCCCACCCTCTGGAACTCGCTACCTCACACCATCAGAGACTCCTCCTCACTCACCACATTGAAAACATCACTCAAGACCCACCTGTTCAACACTGCATTCAACATTTAACCCACAGCATCTAACCCCTGACTATCTCCTCTCGTTCTCCCTCCTTTGTGCTTTGAATATTTCCCTATTGATTCTTCTTTTTTTGCAATTGTTTTTATGTTTTGCTATGCATTATGTTTTGCACTCTGTCAAAGCGTCTTTGGGCTTCCTGAAAAGCGCTATATAAAATAAATGCATTATTATTATTATTATTAACACTCTATTCATGACGTCATATTGCAGTAACTTTCAGGTGCATTGCGTGACGTTTCACTTGATATACATTTCGTTTTTTTTGTATACAAAGTCGAGGCTCGTGTAAGAGCTAATATATAAAACACATAGAAACAGAAACACACATGCGACATATAATAAAGTAAGCGGGAGACAAGAGGGGGAGAGAGAGATGAAAACACAACAGTAAAGACCAGGGAGATCTGTGGAAGGGAGAGGGCTGGGGCGTGGGGAGGGGAGGGGGCGTACACGGTATAAACAAGATGGACACTGCAGGGTCTTTCAGGAAACAAAACGGAATTTGAAAGAGATGTATTAACGGGGGTAGAAAAGATCAAGGTTTTGGATGGGTGGATGGGGGAAGATAAGAGATGGTGGTGAACAGGTTTTAAAGACCTGGAGGGAGGAGTGGGATTGAAGAGAGTGAGGGAGTTTGTTCCAGAGGCGGGAGAAAAGAGGAATGAAAGAGTGAAGGTGAGCAGAGAGCCGAGATTTCGGCAGTTTCACCATAAGAGGGTTGCTGGCAGATATTGTGATATTGTGCGACCTGTAGGAATATTTGGGGGACAGAGCACAGAGAGAGCTGGGGGAGCAAGGCCGGAGAGGAGTCGGTAGAAGACAGAAAGACCACCAACCTGCCTGCGGTGAGTGAGTGAGAGGCCCTCACAATAGGCTTCATCGCGGGAGATTCCAGTGATTCTGAAATCTTTGGTTTCAACAGCGTGAAGCCGAGCGAGGTGTGAGGCAGGAGCACCAGCCCAGAGGGGAGAGCAGTATTCCATTGAGTTGCGGAAGAAAGCCTTGTATGTGGTGAGGAGCTCAGGTGTGCCAAGGAAGGACTTCGCACGACAGAGAATGCCCAGTCGGCGACTGGCTTTGGAGGCCAGCTTAGAAAAGTG
This sequence comes from Myxine glutinosa, assembly GCF_964187855.1. Classification (NCBI taxonomy): domain Eukaryota; kingdom Metazoa; phylum Chordata; class Myxini; order Myxiniformes; family Myxinidae; genus Myxine; species Myxine glutinosa. The sequence continues at coordinate 4,771,878 of NC_136267.1, read as the reverse complement.
TTTTTTCCCAGGAAAGATCATGGCAGATTGTGAGACCCAAAAGATTGAGTGACAGAACTTCTTGGAGAGGATTGTTTGAGAAAGTGGATGGGAGGGTTTTCCAGTCGGTCTTTTCGGAGAGACAGAGTGAGAGTGTGAGATTTGTAAGGATTGAAAGACATGTTCCACTTGTTTGACCACTCTGTGATTTTGACCAGGTCTGCAGAGATTGAGGAGGCTGCGGACTGCCGACTTGAGGGATGAGGTATGGAGAGGCAGAGAGTGGAGTCATCAGCAAAGAGAAAGAGAGGATTTTCCAGAAAGTCAGAGAGATCATTGATGAAGACCAGAAAAAGCACAGGGCCCAGGACAGTACCTTGGGGAACTCCAGCCTGAACAGGAAGGGGAGATGAGAGAAATCCATTCAGGGCCACACGTTGACTACGACTAGAGAGGAAGTCCGCAAGCCCTGCGTGGAGATTTCCATGCATACCATAGGAGGAGAGTTTGGTGAGCAGAGCGGGGTGCCAGACCGTATCAAAGGCACTTGATATGTCAAGGGAGACATCTCTGATTTCCTGTTTGGCATTGCGGACCTCCATCCATTGTTGAGACAGCAGAAGCAGCATGTCCAGAGTAGAGTGACCTGGTCTGAATCCAAATTGATTATCAGAGATCAAGCCATTGGAGAAGAGAAAGGATTTGATATCCGAACCAATGATGGATTCCATGACTTTGCTGATTATTCGGAGCAGGCTGATTTGTCTGTCATTGCAAGGATCTGTTTTTGCACATTTTTTGTGCAAAGCGGTGATGTTGGCTGATTGCCAAGCTGAAGGAAGATGACCTTGAGCAAAAGAGAGGGTGAAGAGAACAGAGAGAGGGAGTGAAAGAGCAGCAGAGCAGGATTTTAGGACCCGTGGGCTGATGCCGTCAGGTCCAGTTGTAGAATCAGAGTCGAGGGTTCACAGAAACTTTTCCACCTTGTCAGGAGAGAAGGACACAGAGTCCAGGAGCAGCTGGGTACGACTGGGTATGGTGGGTACAGAGACGGATGGGTTTGGGACACAAGATTTTGAGGCAAACGCAGAGTTGAGGCATTCAGCTTTTTCACGTGAAGTGTCATCTGTGTAGCCGTTTGAGGTGAGGGAGGGGATGGAGGGGGAACAAACACCAGAAACAGATTTTGCCAGATGCCACCAGGATTTGGAGGAGGGAGACAGGTTTGAGAGTTCAGTCTTGAGATTAGAGAGATATTGTCGATAGATAGGAAACAGGTTCACTAAGAACACACCAGGGAAACTAATGACATCGTCTGCTTACACGTCTAGTCAGAGACGTCTTGAAGGAGGAAAGTTTCTATTAAGCAGATTAAGTCTGGTTTGTGAGAAGCAACCTCTATGGAGATATCATTCAGGTTTGAGCAAAGGCCCTGGATGTCCATACTGTTGAGGAAGATGGAGGGAGAGTATCAGATACAAGAGAGGGGAGAGAAGGGGTCGGGTAAGATGATGGAGTAGAGCGGGAGGTAGGGAGAGCTGTTGACAGTGCGTTGGAGATTGTAGAAGAGCTAGGAGAAGGGGAAAGATGAGGAGGAGGACAAATGGCTAGATGAAGCAAATTGAAGAGTTGTTTGAGGGGGACAGAGTGAAGTGGAAGGTTGGAGGCGGTGGAGGAATAAGTTGGAAGGGAGAGAAAGGGGGAGGAGGCAGCATTGTGGATGAGTTTAGAGGCAACTTTGAGGAGGAGTGAGAGAGGAGATTTGAAGGAGAGGCATGAGGGGGAAGATTTGAAGTGGAGGCATGTGGGGGGAGATTTGATGGGGAGGCGTGAGGGGGAGATTTGAAGGGGAGGCATGATGGGGGAGATTTGAAGGGGAGGCATGATGGGGGAGATTTGAAGTGGAGGTGTGAGGGGGGGAGATTTGAAGGGGAGGTGTGACGGGGGAGATTTGATGGGGAGGCGTGAGGGGGGAGATTTGAAGGGGAGGCATGAGGGGGGAGATTTGATGGGGAGGTGTGAGGGGGAAGATTTGAAGGGGAGGCATGATGGGGGAGATTTGAAGAGGAGGCATGATGGGGGAGATTTGAAGGGGAGGTGTGAGGGGGAAGATTTGAAGGGGAGGTGTGAGGGGGAGTTTTGAAGGGGAAGCGTGAGGGGGTGATTTAAAGGGGAGGGGTAAGGGGGAAGATTTGAAGTGGATGGGTGAGGGGGGAGGTTTAAAGGGGAGGAGTAGGGGGGAGGTAGTGATGGAATGAGGGTAGGAGGGGACATGGAGTAGGACACTGGTGTATTTTACAAAATGAACGATTAATTAAATACAAACATCCATTGCAAGGTGGGGTTCTTGAAAATTTTGCAAGGTGGGGTCAGATATACGTTTGAAAACGTCACATGAGAGGTGATATAAAGGTGAGTTTATAGAATGTAGAAAGGAAGAGCTGTATGTGTTGGTATGGTTGAAGGATTTATTTGAAAACACTTTTGAAGAGGAAAAAGAATTGTGAACTAGATGGTATTCCTGGAATACTTATCCTGCACAGTCAACTTGGTGCGAGCCAACTCTTGTTTTTGAACGTTTTTTTCTTTGATCCAATATGGCTCCCAGACCACGTGAGCAATGACATCATAAATTTATATTCTCTAATATAATTTTTGCATCTATCATGCACAATAAATTGCAAACTGATAAAATTAATTATTCTCCCTGCCGAATTATGACGTTATAATTCCGGCACCAATGCGGTCATCGTTAACAACATCTATTCCCCATGCAGAGTTCTTTACAATGAGATACGTTTCTATTTTTTCCATGGAGCGGTTTCAGAGATATAGAGGTGCAAAGTTTTTACAAGATGGCGTCTGTACCATGTGTCCTATGACGTCATAATTATCATTTAAAAAATTCTACAGGCGGACGCTCTCCGATAGTAAAATTGTGTCAATCGGACCAACGGTTGCAGAGAAAATGAATTTTTGAAAATGCAGACCCGCCACACAACGAAATGCCTAACTCTGCTTTTCGCTTTCGCGAGCGCAGGGTAATCTTACTATAATTCACCAAATGTCTGTCTGTCTGTTCGAAGGTACCGTAAAAACTGCTGAACCGATCGCAAAGATATTTTGGGTGGATAATCCTTGGATCCCCAGGAGTAAAATAGGCTATATTGTTTTTCCAATTTCAGCTTTAGTCTCCAGAATTCTCAGGTTTGGACCCCCGCATAACATTCGCGTTCGTATGACGTTCATTGTTCTCATTGTGACGATGTTGTTTTCCTGGGTGCGCTCACAAACGGCTGCACCGATCGCTGCACAGCTGCACCTGCCACGATCAGGACACGCATTGAATGCCTGCCTGAGAGAATTCTAACCCATTTCAACTGAAGGAAACACGTATCGGGAGAACATACGACATAGTGATTGTGAACACGATTATCGATCACGATTCACGATCACGATCATCGTGTATCGATCACTGTGGGACATTTGGTGAATTATAGTAAGATACTGTTCAGATTTTGATGATTTGTGGATGAATATGACGCAACGTTATGCGAACGCGAATGTTAGCAACGGTACCCGCCCTATGGGCGGGGCTTCAATTGGGAAGCCCAAATGAAAAGGCAAAATATCAGAAATTGAAGGGTTTTTTCAATTTTAAACGATTCATATAAACATCCGTTGAATCATATCACACGCAAATCATCAAAATCTAAACAGTATCTTTAGAATTTGCGGATATGATGATGTATGTGATGGGTATGATATGATGATTTGCGGATGACGGATGTTTATATTTTACCTTTTCTTCAATTTCTGATATTTCTGATATTTCTGATATTTTACCTTTTCATTTGGGCTTCCCAATTGAAGCCCCACCCGTAGGGCGGGTACCGTTGCTAACATTCGTGTTCGCATAATGTTCATTGTGACGATGTTCTCATTGTGATGATGTTGTTTTCCCGGGTGCCGCACAAACGGCTGCACCGATCGCTGCACAGCTGCACCGATCGAAGTATCAAGCTTAAATCTGTCATGGCGGATCTGAAGAGCGGAATGCTTGGATAAGTGGTGGGCTACTTCGGCATGAAGGAGGATCAGAAACGTGGACTCCCACACTGCCGCATCCTGCTGATACTTGCTCCCGCATGACGTTATTTTCCCGGGTGCCGCACAAATGGCCGCACCGATCGAGATTTAACGGATGTTTATATAAATCGTTTAAAAGAAAGAAAAAAACCTTCAATTTCTGATATTTATCCTTTTCATTTGGGCCTCCCAATCGAAGCCCCACCCATAGGGCGGGTACCGTTGCTAGTCATAATAGAATAGAGAATTCAACACGGGAAAAAAAGGAAATTGAAACATTTTAAATGGCTCCGTGAAGACCATCAGGGTAAGACATGGAGGTGTACATAAGCATTACCTTTTAAAATATAGGAGCAATCACCTTTTAAATTATATTTATTTTTCATATTATTATTGAGGGTTAGGTCGAAGGAAAGGAAGAAGAAGAAGAAGAAGAAGAAGTGGAGAGAAGAGGAGAGAACATTAAAGTAAAAGCTTGAAGAACAGAATTTTCAGCTGGTTAGTGAATACCTCCACGATCAGAGTGGGAATGCAGAGTAGAAAACAGCAACAATTGAGGAGAGGCCAGAAGAGGAAGTAGAAGTGACGTAGGGTGGTCGGTGGAAGTGAAAAGGATACATTTATTTTTTGACACTAAGCAGGGGCTAAAGTTGGGGGGAATTTGAAGGAGAATAAGGGAACTCAGGAGAAAACAAAAAGGCTGAAGGTAGTTGGGAGAAAAGACAATAACAAACACAATTGTGGACTCAACTAGGAAAACGTAGGCCTCAAAATCGCGGCATGAAAAGTATGACGAATGCTTACAAACTTGCACAAGTGTTCAAAGAAAAACCGAACTATAAGCATACAGTAAATACAGACAACAAAATAAACAACAAAAACTCGACAAACTACCGGCAGTACTTATTTTTGAGGAATTATTTAAGTACAAAAACGGCCAACCGAGCTCAAGGAACCGAAAATCGGAGTTTACACATTTCATTCCATGTTTACAATTGGAAACCCCAATAAATGATGACACAAATCATTCATTTAAGTTACCATTTCCTTTCTATTAGCAAATTGATTTAACATTAAGTTAATGGTAAAGGTAGGTGAGGGTGGAATAAGTTCATGAATGACTAAAGTATACAGAATTGTGAAAAGAATATCGATTCATTTAATTACTTTACTTTCATGTATAATTTACGAGTACACCCGTTCACTACGGGAGCGGCAGGAAGTGTCATTCCTCTTTGGGGTATATAGATTACAGATGATCTATGGTCGGGTCTCAATAACATTGGGTGTGTGTTCATTTACCAAGTTTCTTGTGGAGAGATCGCCAAGTGGTTTAAGCATTTGAGAAAGCACTCCATTCAAAACCGTTAACGAACGGCTGGCTTGGCAAGCACTAGCTAGCTGCTTGGTAAAGGAGGACAACCCGAGCTTCTCCCTTTCAGTTTCGTGTTAAACAGCAGGAGCGAGTTTCAAAAGTTCACGCCGAAAAACACCACGTTAGCGGCAAGAAGGGTCATATTATTAACCCAACCCTTTTTTTTTTTTTTTTGTATACAAGATCGAGGCTCGTGAAAGAGCGAACATTAATCACACAGAAAGACAAACCGACACATAAAACAAATAACATCGGGAGCGGTAGACAAGATGGGGAGAGAGGGGGAAGGACACAAACACAACATTTGAGAGCAGGGACCGACAGACATGGAGACATCGAGAGATCTGTGGGAGGGAGAGGGCTTTGGGGGGGGAGGCATGGGAAGAGGGGGTGGGAGAGGTATAAAACATATGGACACTGCCAGGACTTCCAGGAAAGAAGTTGGAATTTCAAACAAGGTGGATCTGGGGTGAATTAGTGGGGGTAGAAAAGATCAAGGTTTTGGATGGGGGAAGATAAGAGATGGTGGTGAACAGCTGTTTTAAAGACCTGGAGGGAGGAGTGGGATTGAAGGGAGTGTGGGAGTTTGTTCCAGAGGCGGGAGAAAAGAGGAATGAAAGAGTGAAGGTGAACAGAGAGCCGAGATTTCGGCAGTTTAACCATCAGAGGGTTGCTGGCAGATCTTGTGCGACCTGTAGGAATATTTGGGGGACAGAGCACAGAGAGAGCTGGGGGAGCAAGGCCGGAGAGGAGTCGGTAGAAGACAGAAAGACCACCTACCTGCCTGCGGTGAGTGAGTGAAAAGCCCTCAGAGATAGCTTCATCGCGGGAGATTCCAATGATTCTGAATCCAATGGTCTTTGTTTAGTTACTTAATTCTTTACCCCCATATGTTTGTGGGATTTTTCCTGTGTCTTTTTTTCCTGTATTGCTTGTTCGTAACCCAACCCTTGTGGCGGGAGTCTCATTGGCCTGGAGACTAGGTGGCGACCTGGTGGCGACTCGAGTCTCCGCTGGTTGCGGAGACGTCTCCGCGACGTCTCCTGGAGACAAGCCGGGTCTCCGGGAAGTCGCGGGAAATTCAAACATGTTAGATTTTTTTGGAGACTTTTTCCAGTCTCCAGCAGGTCTCGGAGACGTCTCCGCGACGTCTCCATCAGTTGCGGAGACGTCGCTGCGACTGCTGGAGATGTCGCGGCGACGTCCCCGCGACTTTTGGGCGAATTGGTTGTCACCTTGTCTGGAGACGTCGCAGAGACGTCGCGGACGTCGCCCTGGCGTCGCCTTGGTGAGAGCGCAAGCCATTTTTTGGTCTCCCGAGTCGCCCGAGTTGCCCGAGTTGTCGCGACTGATCAGTCGCGGCAGTCGCGGCGACGTCTCCGCCAATGAGATAGGCCCTTAAGTCTATGGATAAGACAGGATATCATCGATCAGTGCTCACAATGACAAAGGAAGGAAAACACACACATTTCTGTGTTGCTGACCCCTTGCCATAGCAAAATATTCAGAGCATAAAATTTGAAGGGGAACACTTAGAAATATATTAATACTACTACTACTACTACTACTACTACGACACAAAGAGAAAATAATAATTACAAAAATACAATCAATTATGTGATCAAGAATATTAGTCAGGTTCACTATGTTTTTTCGTTCAAAATTTTGGTAGATTAGCAAAAACTATACATTTTTGGAATATTCAGAGCATGAGGAATCCAAAAATTAATGTTTACATTTGCGTAGACACCTTTGCGAAAATGACACTCAGGACAGTGATGAAGATGTGTAAAAGCATATTCCTGAACGGTATAGACCTCATAGATCCTGTGTATAGGACTTATAGTTCAATCTGATACGACCTATAACTTCCTATAACAACCTATAACTTCAAAGGACTTGCAATATCATGTATTATGTAATACAGTTATATCACAAATCTAAAGACAATGGTTTTCAATTACCTTTGTTTGTTGCTTTTCTATAATCCTGAGCACTATTTTGAGGCCTTTATTGGATTCCTTGACCCAGAGAACATAGGATTAGCATATTTAATTAAGTCTCTAGGTTGACTAGAAGCCGAGATCGCGCAAAATATGTATGTTATGGCGGCCATTTTCAAAATCCAAAATGGCGGCCATGCAGGTGTCTGTGCAAATACCAACATTGATTTTCAGATTCTCCATGCTCTGAAGATTCCAAAAATGTACAGGTTTGCTAATCCCAAAATTTGGAAAGAAATTATATTTGTTAACATAGTGAACCTGACTATATCAAACAATTCTAAAGTATGTATCACCAAGTAACAGGATCCGAATCTTCACGAAAATCTAATCATTTTGTCCTTGTCACACACCCAACCTGTCCACCAAATTTTGTCCACAAACTTTTGACATATCCTGCTCACAAACAAACAAGAAGACGTCATGCAGAGCACGATACTTGCAAAATCCACCTCCACCCCAAAAAGAGGTTGCCATGGATACATCAAATTGTCTATTTCATGAAGATTTAAATTAACGATCTTAATCAAAACTCTGTTCAATCGGATGAGGATTGATGATTTTAGAAATTTGGCCTTGAGTTGACCTTTGACCTTTTGACCTAAAAAATAGTTGCTTTCCCAATTCAGTGATGCATCCCATTAGTATATTATATATATATATATACTCATATATACAGTCATGGCCAAAAATTTGGCACCCTTTCACTTTTTTTAAATAACTCATAATTTTCTCTAAAAATAAGTTGAAATTAACAAAAGTATTTGGTCTCCACAATTCTATATTTCGCTATTAATATTACAGAACCTTTGTTTTTGATTCAGAACTTAATAAATCCTTTTAAATCAGAAAATAAACAGAAATGGGATTGACAAAATTATTGACACCCAAGACCTAATATTTGGGAGAACAGACTTTGGACAAAATAACTGCAGGCAAGCGCTTGCTATAGCCATGAATGAGCTTCCCACACCTCTCTACTGCCAGTTTGGCCCATTCCTCTTGTGCAAACTGCTCCAGTTCTCTCAGATTTGAAGAGTGCCTTCTCCCAACTGTTATTTTCAGATCTCCCCACAGGTGTTCAATGGGATTTAGATCGGGACTCATTGCTGGCCACTTCAGAACCGTCCAGCATTTTGGCTTGAACCATTCCTGGGTGCTTTTTGAAGTGTGTTTGGCGTCATTGTCCTGCTGCAAGACCCATGACCTTCGACGGAGACCCAGCTTTCTGACACTAGGTTGAACAATTTGCTCCAAAATGTCAGGGTAATCTCCTGATTCTCCAAAATGCCTTGACTATTTCCTGATTTCATGATGCCATGCACACATTCAAGGTACTCAGTGCCAAAGGCAGCACAGCAACCCCAAAACATCACTGAACCTCCTCCATGTTTGACTGTAGGGAAGACGTTATTTTCATCGAAGGCTTCATTTTGTTTTCTGTAAACATAGAGATTACGTGCTTTACCAAAAAGCTCGAGATTGATCTCATCTGTCCACAGGACATTCTCCCAGAAGGATTTTGGCTTGTTCAGGTGTGTTTAAGCAAACTCCAGTTGGGCTTTCTTCTCTTTCTTCTCTGTCTCTTTCTTCTTTCTTTCTCTTTCTTTCTTTCTTTCTTTCTTTCTTTCTCTCTCTCTCTCTCTCTCTCTCTCTCTCTCTCTCTCTGAGTCCTCCTGGGTCTCCTACCATAGAACCCCCTTTCATTGAGATGGCGACAGATGGTGCGAGTTGAAACTTGTACCTTGTATCTGAAGGTCACCTTGAGTCTGTTTTGCAGTTGATTGAGGTGCTTTCTCCACCATTCGAGCAATCTTTCGCTGCAATCTTCGATCAAGTTTTCTCTTGCGGCCACGCCCAGGGAGATTGGCTACAGTGCTATGGGCCTTAAACTTCCTGATAACATTGCGTACGGTGGACACAGAAACATCAAGGTCTCTGGAGATGGACTTGTGGCTTTGAGATTGTCCATGCTTGGCTACAATCTTGTGTCTGCCCTCCTCAGACAATTCTTTGGTTTTCTTTCTTTTGTCCATGCTCATTACGGTACATACAGTGACACGAAACAGCAGAATGACTCCTTTTTCTATTCAAATTGGATGAATGAGTGATTTTTATGTTGCAGGCATCTGCAACTCACCCCAGGTGAGTTCAATTCCAAAGTAAAGGAGAATCACCTGCTTGAAATCTAATTATTTCTACCAACTTCTAAAGGGTACTAATAATATTGTCCGGGCCATTTTAGGATTTCTGTGTGGAATAAGCTAGGATTTAGTAATTTTTTCAGGTTTTTTTGTTTTGTTTTGTTCCAATGCAAACCTAAAGAAATACATATTTTGATACCAAAAGATTTTTTAATTTCACAATTTTCTGGAAGAAATGGTGAATAATTTGAAAAAAGCGCAAGGGTGCCAATATTGTTTGCCACGATTGTATATATATTTAATTTTTTTTTTTTACATACTGCCTTGAAGCGCCAATGCGGGTGCACCAGTTACCACTAGGGGAGCACGGCAGAAAAGATTAGCAGACAATAATATGACCAGTCTGTCACAATTCAGGTGAAGCCATCAAATGGCACGAGGCAGAAGGTGATTTAATAAACAATATTTATTAATCACTACTGTCTACCTTCATTATATTTATACTCATTAATACTGATGGAAAGAAACCTTCAATGATTAAAATCCCCCAGATTATAAAACACACATTTCACAGATTCGTATACAGTCAAGCATTGATTCAAACTTTCATGGTTGGCAACTTCTCTCCGGTAACTAGTTCGTAATACATCAGACTTCAGCGGGTTACAGATGGTCAGAGTCGACGCTTCACACGTACGAGCGATCTTGTCCAGGTGGGTAGTTCAGGTTGAAGTCCGACTTTGGCAGTCTCGTTGCAACTTCTCTCCGTGAGCTTGGTCTCACATAAGCACCCATCAGACGCCTTTGTCCACGTACCAAGCTAAGTGATGTTGATTGTAGAAAGGTGCGTGCTGTTAAAGAACCACATACAGTCACGTGAAAAAGTAAGTACACCCCATGTAAAGTTTTGACTTTTTCAACATATTTCAACATACAGTTATTTGATCTTCATTTCAACAATATTGACAGATAAAGGTGATATAATATAACAAATATCATGAAACATTTACATTTTGTAGTCAATTGTATAATTTAAATAAACATAAATGCAAATTTCGCATGTGGAAAAAGTAAGTACACCCCAACATTTATCACTACTTCAAATACCTAAAATTAGAATCAGGTGCACCATCTCAGGTGCAAATGATTAGAACATCGTTAGAGAGGATCTTGGAGGAACCTGTCTTATTTAAACCTCAGACATTTAGTTTGGTTTGCTCTTTGTTGTTGAAGTGTGCGGCGTCACCATGCCAAGATCAAAAGAGCTCTCTGAGGCCTTCAGAAAGAAGGTTATAGATGCCTACGAGTCTGGGAAGGGATTTAAAAAGATCTCCAAACAATTTGAAATTAATCATTCGACTGTCCGGAAGATCATCTACAAGTGGAGAAGATTCCAAACAACTGCCAACTTGTTCAGGCCAGGCCGCCCCAGCAAGTTCAGCCCGAGAGTAGCCCGCAAGATGCTGAAAGAAGTCTCTAAGAACCCCAGAATGTCATCACGGGACCTACAGGTAGTTCTTGCCACTGTTGATGTCAAAGTGCACGAGTCTACCATTAGAAAGAGGCTGCACAAATTTGATCTACATGGGAGGTGTGCCAGGAGGAAACCTTTGCTGTCCAGAAAGAACATCAGGGCAAGACTAAAGTTTACCATTGAACACCTCGGCAAAGACCAGCACTTCTGGAACAATGTGCTCTGGACAGATGAGTCAAAGGTAGAGCTATTTGGCCATAGTACCAGAAGACATGTTTGGCGAAAACCAAAGACAGCATTTGACCACAAGAACCTGATACCAACTGTAAAGCTTGGTGGTGGAGATATTATGGTTTGGGGCAGCTTTGCTGCATCAGGGCCTGGGCACCTCACCATCATAGAATCCACTATGAATTCTTCATTGTACCAGAGGGTGCTTGAGGATAATGTGAGGCCATCTGTCAGAGAAGTTGAAGCTCAACCGAAGGTGGACCTTGCAACATGACAATGACCCTAAATATACCAGTAAATCCACCAAGGAATGGCTGAAAAGAAAGAAATGGAGGGTTCTGGAATGGCCAAGTGAAAGCCCGGATCGAAATCCCATCGAGATGTTGTGCGGGGATCTGAAACGAGCTGTGCATGCAAGAAACCCCTCAAACACCGCACAGCTGAAAGAATTCTGAATGGAGGAGTGGGCAAAAATTTCTCCCAGTCGATGTCAGAGACTGGTAGACAGTTATAAGAAACGCCTACTTGAGGTTGTTTCTGCCAAAGGGGGCAATACCACCTATTAGAGCCAAGGGTGTGCTTACTTTTTCCACATGCGAAATTTGCATTTATGTTTATTTAAATTATACAATGGACTACAAAATGTAAATGTTTCATGATATTTGTTATATTATATCACCTTTATCTATCAATATTGTTGAAATGAAGATCAAATAGCTGTATGTTGAAATATGTTGAAAAAGTCAAAACTTTACATGGGGTGTACTTACTTTTTCACGTGACTGTACGTACCAGCAGCTGAAGAATGAGGAAAGAGAGAGTTGAGGAGGAGTGAATGAGGAGTGAGGAGGGAAATCGGGCCATGTTCTTGGCACCATCTCTGTGACCAGAGAGGAGTTTCTTGTCTGGATGTTGTCTCCGCGAACCCAGCACGGTAGCATTCGTCATATACCCGCCAGTAGGTAAGACTACCAGCCTCCACAGGGATGCAGCTAGTTAGTGGCCCAGGGCTTGGAGTGTGGAACCCATGGGTGTCCTCGTACCACACTAGTGTCCCTTCACCGGATGCAGGTTTAAACATGCGGCTCGTCAGGGTGAACCGCACACAGCCGAACCCTTCTCTCACCAACCTTCCTCGCTCATGTACGGTGCGGCAAGGTGAGGTTTCCGTTTGGTGTTACATTCCACTCCATCCATCTCTTGCTCTCCTCAATCCGATGCAAGCCCTCATGATGTTTTATATGTTTCACACAAGGTCAACTAAGAGGCCTGGCGTCTAAATGTCTGCATTCTGTTGTGTCAGTGAATGGTAGAGCCTCGGTCTAGTTCAGCTTGCTCCATAAAATACTTCGGTCCCAGTCTATGTCCCTTTTTTGTGCAGGTAGGACTCAAACTTTTAGCCTCAACACAGCTCTGTCTCCACCAATCCGCATGAACCAAAGCCCCCACCTTTTTCCCGCATCTACACATTCCTTTTATCCCCACACACAAGCCGAAAAGCCAAGAGCTGTGGCCTTGGAAACACCCATAACAGCCCAGCCCCACCAGACTCCATTTTCCACACTGGGCTATCATGAAATGAACAATTTTAACACAGTATACCTTTTACTGCATATACCTCTAATGACATGATTAAACACTGTAATTATTTATTGCTTTGTAACAATACATATATGCAATTACTGTTTGATGCAGTTGCTGTTTAATTTTCAAATTAATAGGATGAAAATTGACAATTTTAGAAATTTGATGTCAAGATGACCTTTGACCTCAAAATCAATCGGCTTCTTTCTTCTGACCAACTCTACCATTTGGTGAAGTTTCGTGAAGATCGGTTTAAAATTGTGACCTGTAGGCGATTGACATCCAGACAGACAAACAGACAGGAAAAAGTACAAGGCCAAATAATGTACTTGGATATTCTTTGATTTTGCAAGTAACCCACAGACAGACACACACACAGACACACAGACAGACAGACAGACAGGGGTGACAGCATAACGTCCACTCACCTTCAGTCGCGATGATAACAAGATGGCTCCATTAAGATGGATAACAAGAAACATCCACTACTCAAAACAGTTTCCATCTCTGACTTCCTATTTTGTAAGTGAACCCCAAATAGGCAAGGCCATCTTTTTAATATTTTAATTAAACTTTATTTTTCAGATGACAGAGATTCACTCGGTGTTAATGAAGCTCTAAGAATCCTCAACAAGAAACTCGATGTTGGAGATACATATCTCACCTAAAGATGTAAGAGAATGATTCATCGATGTCAGGACTGGAATCTCCCGCGATGACGCCATCTCCGAGGGCCTTTCACTCACTCACCGTCTTATCTTCCCCAATCCAAAACATTGATCTTTTCTACCCCCGCTAATTTCACCCCAAATCCACTTTTTTGAGGTGACTTTTGTCTTCTTTCCTGGAAGTCCTTGGTGTCCTTGCGTTTTTATACCTATCCTGCCTCCCCCCCAGTCCCTCTCCCTCCCACGCATCTCCCGATGTCCCTGCTCTCAAATGTTGTGTTTGTGTGCTTCCTCCCCTTCTCTCCCCATCTTGTCGGCCGCTCCCCTTTTTATGTGCTTTGTTTGCTTGTTTGTTTGATTTGTTTGTTTGATAAATGTTAGCTCTTTCACGAGCCTCGACTCTGTATACAAAAAAAAAGAGAAAAAAAAGGTGGGGGTACCTGGATATCGGCTCCTTGTTGGTCCGTGCTCTATCATTTGAAATGTTGAATTCCAAATTACACTAACCTAACCATTCATGACACCACCGAGTCGGTTATTAGGGTTAGGGTTGGGGTTAGGGTTAGACTTAGGGTTAGGGTTAGGATTAGGATTAGGGTTAGGGTTGGGGTTAGGTTTAGGGTTAGGTTAAGGATTAGGGTTAGGGTTAGGGTTGGGGTTGGGGTTAGGATTAGGATTAGGGTTAGGGTTGGGGTTAGGTTTGGGGTTAGGTTAAGGATTAGGTTTCATTTCATCATCTTTGGTTTTGGATTTCATGTGTTTTTCTCCGTTTGTAGTTAAGTAATAAATTAAGTATCATATCGTTATTAATGTGAGACAAATAGTGTACATTGTAGATTTTCTCTTTTCTTATTCAATTTCTGAATATCTGACTTACTTGTTCTTATTTCTGATATTATCTTCGTCCATATTTCAAGAAGAACATTTCAAGTGCTAAATAAATCAACTTTTTATTGAACAATATAAACAAACAAACAAACAGACATAACCTCCGTCAACCTTCAATGGCGGAGATAAAAAAACAACGAGAAACACCGGAGCCTCCAGAGGCCTCAACCCTAGATCATACTTCTTGTATGTGTCAAAAGCTGACATCTTTGTACACGTTGTCCACAGGTGCAGACATTCTCGCTGGAATTGTAGTGCACGTCCCACCATAGTTAGAGGTTGGCTTCGAGCCCCAGACAAATGTTCCATCCATAAACTATCTGAGGCCTTGAATGTTTCATGAGCTCACAAAGCACCTTCATCTTTCACAAACTCTCTCTCTTCTCTTCTCTGTATTCGGTGCTTTTAAAATGTACCAAAGAATGATCAATGGATGCCAAACAAAGCCCCATTTCCTTTTAAATGTGATGCAAAATGTTTACGCCCAAGCCCAAATCACGTGATTTGTGCACATCCGTCCAATCATGTCCGCACACCTTGGGAAAGGGTCAGGCGAAAATTCTGGCGGTCTCGATCCGACAGGCCAAACAGGGATGACCAAACGACATGGATATTCGGAATCGGGGCCAGCATGGATTTCAACCAGGGTTGGGTGCTTATGGAAACGAGGTTTTCTGTTTTTGTTTGTTCCTGCGTTATCTCACCTCCTCTCTCACAAGTTCACCTGTAACAGCAGAGGGGAGACGACCTTGGGTATCCTGTGGCATCACCGTCCCATTCTCAGTCCGTTGCCATCTTGCCCGCCGTCACCACCTCGCTCTTCCATGAGCGGACATTTTGAATAAAGAATGCATTTGGTCCTTCAGCTCGGTCCGCATGTCTTTTCAAACCAGGATAAGGCATTTGTTCAAGTAAATCTCTCCATGAGGCCTTTAGTGAAGGCTCCGCCATTTGTTCATTCAGATTGGTCCGTAAGTAAATGTCTCCATGAGGCCTTCAGTGAAGGCTCCGCCATTTGTTCATTCAGATTGGTCCGTAAGTAAATGTCTCCATGAGGCCTTCAGTGAAGGCTTTTTTTTTTCTTTTTTTTTTGTATACAAGATCGAGGCTCGTGAAAGAGCGAACATTTATCACACAGAAAGACAAACCGACAAACCGACACATAACCGACAAACTGACACATAAAACACATAACATCGGGAGCGGTAGACAAGATGGGGAGAGAGGGGGAAGGACACAAACACAACATTTGAGAGCAGGAACCGAGAGACGTGGAGACATCGAGAGATCTGTGGGAGGGAGAGGGCTTTGGGGGGGAGGCATGGGAAAGGGGGTGGGAGAGGCATAAAACATATGGACACTGCCAGGACTACCAGGAAAGAAGTTGGAATTACAAACAAGGTGGATCTGGGGTGGATTAGTGGGGGTAGAAAAGATCAAGGTTTTGGATGGGGGAAGATAAGAGATGGTGGTGAACAGCTGTTTTGAAGACCTGGAGGGAGGAGTGGGATTGAAGGGAGTGTGGGAGTTTGTTCCAGAGGCGGGAGAAAAGAGGAATGAAGGAGTGAAGGTGAGCAGAGAGCCGAGATTTCGGCAGTTTAACCATCAGAGGCTTGCAGGCAGATCTTGTGCGACCTGTAGGAATATTTGGGGGACAGAGCACAGAGAGAGCTGGGGGAGCAAGGCCGGAGAGGAGTCGGTAGAAGACAGAAAGACCACCTACCTGCCTGCGGTGAGTGAGTGAAAGGCCCTCAGAGATAGCTTCATCGCGGGAGATTCCAATGATTCTGAAAGCTTTGGTTTCAACAGCGTGAAGCCGAGCTAGGTGTGAGGCAGGAGCACCAGCCCATAGGGGAGAACAGTATTCCATTGAGCTGCGGATGAAAGCCTTGTATGTGGTGAGGAGCTCAGGTGTGCCTAGGAAGGACTTCGCACGACGGAGGATGCCCAGTCGGCGACTGGCTTTGCAGGCCAGCTTGGAAATGTGGTTTTCCCAAGAAAGATCATGGCAGATGGTGAGACCCAAAAGCTTGAGCGACAGAACTTCTTGGAGAGGATTGTTGAGAAAGTAGATGGGAGGGTTGTCCAGTCGATCTTTTCGGAGAGACATAGTAAGAGTGTGAGATTTGTCAGGATTGAAAGACATGTTCCACTTGTTTGCCCAGTCTGTGATTTTGTCCAGGTCTTCAGAGAGTGAGGAGGCTGCAGACTGCCGATCTGAGGGAAGAGGTATGGAGCGGCAGAGAGTGGAGTCATCAGCAAAGAGATAGAGAGGATTTTCCAGAGAGTCGGAGAGATCATTGATAAAGACCAGAAAAAGCACAGGGCCCAGCACACTGCCTTGGGGAACTCCAGCCTGAACAGGAAGGGGAGATGAGAGAAATCCATTCAAGGCCACACGTTGACTATGACCAGAGAGGAAGTCCGCAAGCCATGCATGGAGATTTCCATGGATACCATAGGAGTAGAGTTTGGTGAGCAGAGCTGGGTGCCAGACCGTATCGAAGGCACGTGATATGTCAAGGGAGACAGCTCTGATTTCCTGTTTGGCATTGAGGACCTCCATCCATTGTTGAGACAGGAGAAGCAGCATGTCCAGAGTAGAGTGACCTGGTCTGAATCCAAATTGATGATCAGAGATCAAGCCATTGGATCAGAGATCAAGGCTCCGCCATTTGCTCATTCAGATTGGTCCGGAAGGCCTTCAATCTGTCAACCAGATTTATTTTCGCATAAACGGCTCCGACACGTTCCGAAGGAGCTCAGAGAGGTACGAGAAACAGGCCGGAGAACGTGTTTTACACGATTTGTTTACAAGGGCCATCTCACCTGTTAGGTGGAGACTTGTGCGTTGGGGAGTTAAAGGTGAAAGGGAAATAAGAACGGGGAATCAGGTTAAAGGTGAAGGGGAAATCGGGGGATCAGGTTAAAGGTAAAAGGGAAATCAGGGGATCAGGTTAAAGGGAAATCAGGGGATCAGGTTAAAGGTAAAAGGGAAATCAGGGGATCAGGTTAAAGGTAAAAGGGAAATCAGGGGATCAGGTTAAAAGTAAAAGGGAAATCAGGGGATCGGGTTAAAGGTGAAAGGGAAATCAGGGGATCGGGTTAAAGGTGAAAGGGAAATCAGGGGATCGGGTTAAAGGTAAAAGGGAAATCAGGGGATCAGGTTAAAGGTAAAAGGGAAATCAGGGGATCGGGTTAAAGGTAAAAGGGAAATCAGGGGATCGGGTTAAAGGTGAAAGGGAAATCAGGGGATCGGGTTAAAGGTGAAAGGGAAATCAGGGGATCGGGTTAAAGGTGAAAGGGTTAAAACCTCAAACCTCAAACATCCGGGGCCTTCGTTCAAACTTAACTGATCTCTCCATACAGGTTGCTTCTGTCAAACCAGACGTGATCTGCTTAACAGAAACTTTCCTCCTTTATGATGTCTCTGATTCCATAGTATCTCTCCCGGGCTACTCCCTCCTCCGGTATGATAGACCTGAGCCTCGTCCTGGAGGCGGGGTTGCTATCTTTATCAAAAACTCTCTTCCTCACTCGCCCTGCACTGCACTCTCTCCACCTCACCCCCAGGAATACCTCTGGCTACGGCTTCCCCTTCGCTCCCACCTCTTGTTCATATGTGTGTTGTACCGTCCACCAAACAGTGATGACTCCATCTACATCTCGCTGTCTGATGATATGGACCAACTTCTATCTACTCATCCCAACTCTCTCTTCCTCATATGTGGTGATTTCAACTGTCATCATGCCAGTTGGCTGGATGTGGGTACCTCTCTCACCAGCCATGGCTCCTCAGCAAAGGACTTCTGCGACTCACTGGGACTGACACAATCTGTCAATTTCCCGACCCGGATCTCAGTCAACGGAACATCTTCTCTTCTGGACTTGGTTATGACTAACTTCCCTGAAAATGTCTGCTGCTCTTCTTCTGCTCCGATCGGATCATCTGATCATGTCCTTGTTAAAGTGGACATCTCTCTGACCATCCTCAGGGAGCCTGCTCAGCGTCGACGAGTCTGGCATTTCACTCAGGCCAACTGGCACGGTCTTCAAGCAGCCATCAATCATCTGGACTGGTCTCCCATCTCTACCACCTCTGACATCAACTCATCCTGGGAATTCTTCCAAAGTAAATTGCTCTCTCTCATGCACAGATTTATCCCATCTCGTCTTCAGTTGTCATACCCTTCCTCCCATCCATGGTACACGGAATCTTGTGGTGAGGCTGTTGCCCAGAAACAACTTGCCTTCGTCTCCTGGAAAGCAAATCCAACGGAAGGAAATCTCATTTCCTTTCACAAAGCCCGAAACAAGTGTGTGTCCACCCTCAGGAGAGCCAGGAAACAATATCTCTCCGTTCTCAAGACCGAACTCTCTTATCTGTCTCCCTCTTCCAAATCCTGGTGGCGTCTGGTCAAATCCGTTTCTGGTGTTTGTTCCCCCTCCATCCCCTCCCTTACCTCAAACGGCTACACAGCTGACTCCGCACGTGAAAAAGCTGAATGCCTCAACTCTGTGTTTGCCTCTAAATCTTGTGTCCCAAACCCATCCCTCTCTGTACCCACCATACCCAGTCGTACCCTGCTGCTCCTGGACTCCGTGTCCTTTCCTCCTGACAAGGTGGAAAAGTTTCTGTCAACCCTCGACTCTGATTCTGCAACTGGACCCGACGGCATCAGCCCACGGGTCCTAAAATCCTGCTCTGCTGCTCTATCTCACCCTCTCTCTGTTCTCTTCACCCTCTCTTTTGCTCAAGGTCAACTGCCATCTGCTTGGAAATCAGCCAACATCACCGCTTTGCACAAAAAAGGTGCAAAAACAGATCCTAGCAACTACAGACCAATCAGCCTTCTCCCAATTATCAGCAAAGTCATGGAATCCATCATTGCTTCGGATATGAAATCTTTCCTCTTCTCCAATGGCTTGATCTCTGATCATCAATTTGGTTTCAGACCAGGTCACTCTACTCTGGACATGCTGCTTCTGCTGTCTCAACAATGGATGGAGGTCCTCAATGCCAAACAGGAAATTAGAGCTGTCTCCCTCGACATATCACGTGCCTTCGACACGGTCTGGCACCCCGCTCTGCTCACCAAACTCTCCTCCTTTGGTATCCATGGAAATCTCCACGCATGGCTGGCGGACTTCCTCTCTAGTCGTCGTCAACGTGTGGCCCTGAATGGGTTTCTCTCATCTCCTCTTCCTGTTCAGGCTGGAGTTCCCCAAGGCAGTGTTCTGGGCCCCGTGCTTTTTCTGGTCTTCATCAATGATCTCTCTGACTCTCTCGAAAATCCTCTCTATCTCTTTGCTGATGACTCCACTCTCTGCCGCTCCATTCCTCTTCCCTCAGATCGGCAGTCTGCTGCCTCCTCACTCTCTGAAGACCTGGACAAAATCACAGACTGGTCAAACAAGTGGAACATGTCTTTCAATCCTGACAAATCTCACACTCTTACTATGTCTCTCCGAAAAGATCGACTGGACAACCCTCCCATCTACTTTCTCAACAATCCTCTCCAAGAAGTTCTGTCGCTCAAGATTTTGGGTCTCACTATCTGCCATGATCTTTCTTGGGAAAACCACATTTCCAAGCTGGCCTCCAAAGCCAGTCGCCGACTGGGCATCCTCCGTCGTGCGAAGTCCTTCCTCGGCACACCTGAGCTCCTCACCACATACAAGGCTTTCATCCGCAGCTCAATGGAATACTGTTCTCCCCTATGGGCCGGTGCTCCTGCCTCACACCTAGCTCGGCTTCACGCTGTTGAAACCAAAGCTTTCAGAATTATTGGAATCTCCCGCGATGAAGCTATCTCTGAGGGCCTTTCACTCACTCACCGCAGGCAGGTAGGTGGTCTTTCTGTCTTCTACCGACTCCTCTCCGGCCTTGCACCCCCAGCTCTCTCTGTGCTCTGTCCCCCAAATATTCCTACAGGTCGCACAAGATCTGCCAGCAACCCTCTGATGGTTAAACTGCCGAAATCTCGGCTCTCTGCTCACCTTCACTCTTTCATTCCTCTTTTCTCCCGCCTCTGGAACAAACTCCCTCACTCCCTTCAATCCCACTCCTCCCTCCAGGTCTTTAAAACAGCTGTTCACCACCATCTCTTATCTTCCCCCATCCAAAACCTTGATCTTTTCTACCCCCGCTAATTCACCCCAGATCCACCTTGTTTGAAATTCCAACTTCTTTCCTGGAAGTCCTGGCAGTGTCCATATGTTTTATACCTCTCCCACCGCCCCCTTCCCACGCCCCCCCCCCCCCAAAGCCCTCGCCCTCTCTCAGATCTCTCGATGTCTCCATGTCTCTCGGTCCCTGCTCTCAAATGTTGTGTTTGTGTCCTTCCCCCTCTCTCCCCATCTTGTCTACCGCTCCCTATGTTATATGTTTTTTGTGTCGGTTTGTCTTTCTGTGTGATTAATGTTCGCTCTTTCACGAGCCTCGACCTTGTATACAAAAAAAAAAAAAAAAAAAAAAAAAAAAGGGAAATCAGGGGATCGGGTTAAAGGTGTAACGATGCCTGAAATCTCCTTTTACATCATCATATGCTCAGGTACCTCCGGGGATCTTCCGAAGGTGGATGTAGATTGATCTGAAGGACTTGTTTGAGATGTTAGGCCGCACATAGAGCACTGACTTGATCAGGGGTCACACTCGGTGATGGGTCACAATGGACGCTAATGTATATGTTGTCCCTTAAAATACCGAACGATGACTTTAAAAAAAAGGTTTACAATTCAGTTAAACGTTTGAATCGAAACTGTGGATTGGCTGTTTTTATCGAGTGTTTAAAGACTTGTTAATTTGCAAAATCGAAGATTTTTCAAGTATATTCGTTTTCTTGTACATTATTCTGTCTGTCTGTCTGTTTGTCTGTCTGTCAATCGCCTACAGGTCACAATTTTAAACCAATCTTCACGGAGCTTCATCAGATGATCAAGTTGGTCAGAAGGACGAAGCCTATTGAATTTGAGGTTAACGGTCAAAGGTCATCTTGAAGTCAAATTTCTAAAATTGTCATATTTGATCCGATCGACTTGAAATTTTAATAGAATTTGCATATTGAGCCATTACATTGGGAAACCATCTGGTTTTTTGGTCAAAGGTCAACTCAGGGTCAAACTTCTAAAATCATCAATTTTCAATTGAAAAATCGTCACTTTTCATCTGATTAACTTGAAATTTTAACAGAATTTGCATATTGAGCCATTACATTGGGAAACCAACTGTTTTTGAGGTCAAAGGTCAACTCAAGGTGAAACTTCTACAATCATAAATTTTCGTCTGATAATTGTCCGTTTTCATCCTATTAACCTGAAAATTAAACAGCAATTATTAAGTGCATCAATGAATTGGGAAACCAACTATTTGTGAGATCAAAAGGTCAAAGGTCAACTCAAGGCCAAACTTATAATATCAATTTTCATCTGAAAAATCATCAATTTTATTCCGATTGACCCGAGCTTTGATTAAGATCGTCAATTTTTATCTTAATCAAATGGACAATTCGATGTATCCGTGGCATCTTTTTATTTTGGGAAGGGGTGGATTTTGCAAGTATCACGCTCTGCATGACGTCTTCTTGTTTCTTTATCCACTGGTTGGTATGGGTTACATTTACCTGGCCACTCACTCTGGCCAACCCTGCACTTTCTGGTAGTGTAGTGAATATAGCAAATACCCCTCGGTATTGGTAGTATAGACTGGTAGTGTAGAGAATATAGCAAATACCCCTCGGTATTGGTAGTATAGACTGGTATTGTAGTGAATATGGCAAACGCCCCTCGGTATTGGTAGTATAGACTGGTAGTGTAGAGAATATAGCAAATACCCCTCGGTATTGGTAGTATAGACTGGTATTGTAGTGAATATGGCAAACGCCCCTCGGTATTGGTAGTATAGACTGGTAGTGTAGAGAATATAGCAAATACCCCTCGGTATTGGTAGTATAGACTGGTATTGTAGTGAATATGGCAAACGCCCCCCGGTATTGGTAGTATAGACTGGTATTGTAGTGAATATGGCAAACGCCCCTCGGTATTGGTAGTATAGACTGGTATTGTAGTGAATATGGCAAACGCCCCTCGGTATTGGTAGTATAGACTGGTAGTGTAGTGAATATGGCAAACACCCATCGGTATTGGTAGTATAGACTTGTATTGTAGTGAATATAGCAAATACCCCTCGGTATTGGTAGTATAGACTGGTAGTGTAGTGAGTATGGCAAACATCCCTCGGTATTGGTAGT
Source organism: Myxine glutinosa (assembly GCF_964187855.1). Classification (NCBI taxonomy): domain Eukaryota; kingdom Metazoa; phylum Chordata; class Myxini; order Myxiniformes; family Myxinidae; genus Myxine; species Myxine glutinosa. Next base: position 4,749,194 of record NC_136267.1, on the reverse strand, counting down.
ATAGACTGGTAGTGTAGTGAATATGGCAAACACCCATCGGTATTGGTAGTATAGACTGGTATTGTAGTGAATATAGCAAATACCCATCGGTATTGGTAGTATAGACTGGTATTGTAGTGAATATGGCAAACACCCATCGGTATTGGTAGTATAGACTGGTATTGTAGTGAGTATGGCAAACATCCCTCGGTATTGGTAGTATAGACTGGTAGTGTAGTGAATATGGCAAACGCCCCTCGGTATTGGTAGTATAGACTGGTATTGTAGTGAATATGGCAAACATCCCTCGGTATTGGTAGTATAGACTGGTATTGTAGTGAATATGGCAAACATCCCTCGGTATTGGTAGTATAGACTGGTATTGTAGTGAATATGGCAAACATCCCTCGGTATTGGTAGTATAGACTGGTATTGTAGTGGATATGGCAAACGCCCCTCGGTATTGGTAGTATAGACTAGTCGTGTAGTGAATATGGCAAACATCCCTCGGTATTGGTAGTATAGACTGGTAGTGTAGTGAATATGGCAAACATCCCTCGGTATTGGTAGTATAGACTGGTATTGTAGTGAATATGGCAAACATCCCTCGGTATTGGTAGTATAGACTGGTATTGTAGTGAATATGGCAAACGCCCCTCGGTATTGGTAGTATAGACTAGTCGTGTAGTGAATATGGCAAACATCCCTCAGTATGAGTAGTATAGACTAGTAGTGAAGTGAATATGGCAAACATCCCTCAGTTTGAGTAGTATAGACTGGTATTGTAGTGAATATGGCAAACACCCCTCGGTATTGGTAGTATAGACTGGTATTGTAGTGAATATGGCAAACACCCCTCAGTATTGGTAGTATAGACTGGTAGTGTCGTGAATATGGCAAACACCCCTCAGTGTGAGTAGTATAGACTGGTAGTGAAGTGAATATGGCAAACACCCCTCGGTATTGGTAGTATAGACTGGTATTGTAGTGAATATGGCAAACACCCCTCGGTATTGGTGGAATTGGCTGGTAGTGTAGTGAATATGGCAAACACCCCTCGGTATTGGTAGAATCGGCTGGTAGTGTCGTGAATATGGCAAACACCCCTCGGTATTGGTAGTATAGACTGGTATTGTAGTGAATATGGCAAACACCCCTCGGTATTGGTGGAATTGGCTGGTAGTGTAGTGAATATGGCAAACACCCCTCGGTATTGGTAGAATCGGCTGGTATTGTAGTGAATATGGCAAACATCCTACGGTGTTGGTAGTATAGACTGGTAGTGTAGTGAATATGGCAAACATCCCTCAGTATGAGTAGTATAGACTGGTATTGTAGTGAATATGGCAAACACCCCTCGGTATTGGTAGTATAGACTGGTATTGTAGTGAATATGGCAAACACCCCTCAGTATTGGTAGTATAGACTGGTAGTGTCGTGAATATGGCAAACACCCCTCAGTATTGGTAGTATAGACTGGTAGTGTCGTGAATATGGCAAACACCCCTCGGTATTGGTAGTATAGACTGGTAGTGTAGTGAATATGGCAAACACCCCTCAGTATTGGTAGTCTAGACTGGTAGTGTCGTGAATATGGCAAACACCCCTCAGTATTGGTAGTATAGACTGGTAGTGTCGTGAATATGGCAAACACCCCTCAGTATTGGTAGTCTAGACTGGTAGTGAAGTGAATATGGCAAACACCCCTCGGTATTGGTAGTATAGACTGGTAGTGTAGTGAATATGGCAAACACCCCTCGGTATTGGTAGTCTAGACTGGTAGTGTCGTGAATATGGCAAACACCCCTCGGTATTGGTAGTATAGACTGGTAGTGTAGTGAATATGGCAAACACCCCTCAGTATTGGTAGTATAGACTGGTAGTGTCGTGAATATGGCAAACACCCCTCGGTATTGGTAGTATAGACTGGTAGTGTAGTGAATATGGCAAACACCCCTCAGTATTGGTAGTCTAGACTGGTAGTGTCGTGAATATGGCAAACACCCCTCGGTATTGGTATTATAGACTGGTAGTGTAGTGAATATGGCAAACACCCCTCAGTATTGGTAGTCTAGACTGGTAGTGAAGTGAATATGGCAAACACCCCTCAGTATTGGTCGTATAGACTGGTAGTGTCGTGAATATGGCAAACACCCCTCGGTATTGGTAGTATAGACTGGTAGTGTAGTGAATATGGCAAACACCCCTCAGTATTGGTAGTCTAGACTGGTAGTGAAGTGAATATGGCAAACATCCCTCAGTATGAGTAGTATAGACTGGTATTGTAGTGAATATGCCAAACACCCCTCGGTATTGGTAGTATAGACTGGTAGTGTCGTGAATATGGCAAACACCCCTCGGTATTGGTAGTATAGACTGGTAGTGTAGTGAATATGGCAAACACCCCTCAGTATTGGTAGTCTTGACTGGTAGTGAAGTGAATATGGCAAACACCCCTCAGTATGAGTAGTATAGACTGGTATTGTAGTGAATATGGCAAACACCCCTCAGTATTGGTAGTATAGACTGGTAGTGTAGTGAATATGGCAAACACCCCTCGGTATTGGTAGTATAGACTGGTAGTGTAGTGAATATGGCAAACACCCCTCAGAATGAGTAATATAGACTGGTATTGTAGTGAATATGCCAAACACCCCTCGGTATTGGTAGTATAGACTGGTAGTGAAGTGAATATGGCAAACACCCCTCCGTTTTGGTAGCATAGACTGGTAGTGTCGTGAATATGGCAAACACCCCTCGGTATTGGTAGTATAGACTGGTAGTGAAGTGAATATGGCAAACACCCCTCCGTTTTGGTAGCATAGACTGGTAGTGTAGTGAATATGGCAAACACCCCTCAGTATTGGTAGTCGAGACTGGTAGTCTCGTGAATATGGCAAACACCCCTCAGTATTGGTAGTATAGACTGGTAGTGTAGTGAATATGGCAAACACCCCTCGGTATTGGTAGTATAGACTGGTAGTGTCGTGAATATGGCAAACACCCCTCAGTATTGGTAGTCGAGACTGGTAGTGTAGTGAATATGGCAAACACCCCTCGGTATTGGTAGTATAGACTGGTAGTGTAGTGAATATGGCAAACACCCCTCATTATGAGTAGTATAGACTGGTATTGTAGTGAATATGGCAAGCACCCCTCGGTATTGGTAGTCTAGACTGGTAGTGTAGTGAATGTGGCAAACACCCCTCGGTGTTGGTAGTATAGACTGGTAGTGTAGTGAATATGGCAAACACCCCTCAGTATTGGTAGTCGAGACTGGTAGTCTCGTGAATATGGCAAACACCCCTCAGTATTGGTAGTATAGACTGGTAGTGTAGTGAATATGGCAAACACCCCTCGGTATTGGTAGTATAGACTGGTAGTGTCGTGAATATGGCAAACACCCCTCAGTATTGGTAGTCGAGACTGGTAGTGTAGTGAATATGGCAAACACCCCTCGGTATTGGTAGTATAGACTGGTAGTGTAGTGAATATGGCAAACACCCCTCATTATGAGTAGTATAGACTGGTATTGTAGTGAATATGGCAAACACCCCTCGGTATTGGTAGTATAGACTGGTATTGTAGTGAATATGGCAAGCACCCCTCGGTATTGGTAGTCTAGACTGGTAGTGTAGTGAATGTGGCAAACACCCCTCGGTGTTGGTAGTATAGACTGGTAGTGTAGTGAATATGGCAAACACCCCTCGGTATTGGTAGTATAGACTGGTAGTGTAGTGAATATGGCAAACACCCCTCGGTATTGGTAGTATAGACTGGTAGTGTAGTGAATATGGCAAACACCCCTCGGTATTGGTAGTATAGACTGGTAGTGTAGTGACCATATTTCCTGTTCCTTTAAGACACCTATTTTAACGTTTAAGGACGGATTACCTGTCACGGAAGAGTGACGATCGCACGCGTATCTGCAGGTGGCTGGCCTGCCGTGGCCTCTCTCTGCCAGGTGGGTGTGATGAAGCTCTACACGAACAGGTGTTTGAACATTTTCAAACACAACATGGAGTGGCTTCACGAGGACAACTGGTGTGACTGGAGCATGTCAAGCAGGTATGCTCTTGTCACCTTGAATACGCTACGAATGGCCACGTGTGTTACCCGGTCACCTGATCAATGCACAAGTTTACCAACTATAGCAATGTTGTATTTTCCATCATTTACCTTTTTCATGTTACAACCGTAATCCATACTAATATTTCATGAATACGAAGTACAATTGATGAAAACTCATTAAATTAATTAAATTATATCATGTCTTGAATAAAGACGAAGGTGGATGTAACAGAGGAAAGGAATAATGGAAAGAAGGTAAGAGAAGGAATTCAATGCTCTTTGGAGTCTAAGAGTACATTGCTCCGCATAACAAGGAACGGTACTCAGACCAAGGCCTTCATGCTGCCACAATGATGCCATTACCAAAGACGAAGTGAAATCTGCAGACATAATCATTTTTGATTTTTTGTGACACTGAATGAGCTGTTGTGAAAGAATGTAGGAATATAGTCAACACTACCAAAATACCTGAGGCGCGTGCGATTTGGCCTCTTCCGAAGCTCTTCCGGAAGATTGCTTTGCGCCGAACAGGCAGAAGAGAAGCAAGATGGCGGCCAAACATGGATTACTCGCGCTCATGATGGAAGAATTAGACAAAGATGACACTACATCACAAGTTGATGCAAACATCCAGATTGTGTTTTCACTTGCAAGTTTTGCTGCCTAAGTATAACCAGCAGCGTTTCTCCGTGACTGAAATGTTTCTCTTGTCAGTTCATGATCGATGAACTACTTAAATTTGATTAAAGTATATATCTTGAACACTGCAGAACACGAACCGGAACGTGAATCGAAGCACGAATATGCAGTTCAGCAGGGACTTTGGCTCTATTATTGGACATTACACGGAATCTCGTCCCGGTCGGACACGCGCAAAAAGGAGTGAGATAATCACGTTTGATTATAATCTGTCTGCCTGTCTGTCTGGTAGTCAAACAAAACTGAAAATCATTGCAAACAGGAAACTTAGACGTTAGGGACATCATAAAGGACACAAACAACAGACACAAAGAACGAATGTAATGTGTTAGAGAAGGTGGTGTAAAAGACGCTGCATCAACGGCGGTATAAACTTCCGGTTTTTTTTCTTCTTTTCCTCCTAACTTTAAAAATGGTGAATTTATTTAAATTAAATTATATACTTAGACACTGTAGAACACAAATCGTCTTCTTGGCACCTCAAAAAGTTTTAGTTTAACATTATTTGGAAAAAGACGATGCCATCTCAGTTAATCCAATTTGCCAAGCTCAGGACGGAAGAAGTTTGAGATTCTTCTTCTTTCAATAAAATGTTTCCAATAAAGTCCCATGTTCGTTTTCTCCTGACTGTGGGGAAAGGTTTTCGATGAACTCTGGTTTCATTTTGTATGTACTTGTCCATTTTTTGTTGCCACAAGAGGAGATGTTTTCCGAGGAATTTGTGTTTTTAAAGGAGCATTCCATAATACATGTTCTATCTGGCCCCATATACTGAAAGACAATCCACTCATTCATGCTGGACTTGCCTAGGGGCCTTGATTTGTGGAGCTGACAGAGAAACAGAGGATAGACAGAGCAGGGGGAGCTTGGCCGGAGAGGAGTCGATAGAAGACAGGAAGACCACCTACCTACCTGCGGTGAGAGAGCTAAAGGCCCTCAGAATCAGCTTCATCGTGGGAGATTCCAATGATTCTGAAAGCCTTGATTTCTGCAGCGTGAAGCCGAGCTCGGTGTGAGGCAGGTGCACCCACCCAGAGGGGAGTGCAGTATTCCATCAAGGTGTGGATGAAAGCTTTGTCGGTGGATAGGAGTTAAGGTGTGCCAAGGAAGGACTTTGTATGACGGAGGATGCCCAGTCGGTTACTGGCTTTGGAGGTCAGCTTGGAAATGTGGTTTACCCAGGAAAGATCATGGCAGATATTGAGACCCAAAAGCTTGAGTGACAGAACGTCTTCAAGAGTATTGTTAAGAAAGTAGATGGGAGGGTTGTCCAGATGGTCTTCATGGAGAGACATCGTAAGAGTGTGAGATTTGTCAGGATTGAAAGACATGTTGCACTTGTTTGCCCAGTCTGTGATTTTGTCCAGGTCTGCAGAGAGTGAGGAGGCTGTGGACTGCTGATCTGAGGTTTGAGATATGGAGCGGCAGAGAGTGGAGTCATCAGCAAAGATATAGAGAGGGTTTTCCAGAGAGTCGGAGAGATCATTAATGAAGACCAGAAAAAGCACAGGGCCCAGAACATTACCTTGGGGAACTCCAGCCTGAACAGGTAAGATAATTGAGATGAGAGATGAGATGAGAGAATTACATTTAGAGCTACACGTTGACTGGGACAGGCAGGGTGCCAGACCGTATCGAAGGCACGTGATATGTCAAGGGAGACAGCTCTGATTTCCTGTTTGGCATTGAGGACCTCCATCGATTGTTGAGAAAGCAGAAGCAGCATGTCCCGAGTAGAGTGACCTGGTCTGAATCTAAATTGATGATCAGAGGTCAAGCCATTTGAGAAGAGGATAGATTTGATATCCGAAGCGATGATGGATTCCATGACCTTGCTGATGATTGGGAGCAGGCTGATTTGTCTGTAGATGCACTTTTGTGGTGTGAATTTTGAATCGCTGAGAAATTATAATTGAATGCTGTGATATGATTTGGAGGAAGGTTTGCCATTGAGGAAACTTCGAATGTAATTCTTCCTGACGAAGCAGAAGGATCCAGATGTGCATTCTGAGTGAAAATGGAAGCACAGCACTTCGACAATGGAGGCGATACGTTCCTACCCTTAAATGTGAATCAGGATTCATGTGTCCTGTTCGTGATATTGGACACGCAATAACCACGTTATGTACGAGTTAATGGAACCAAACACCACCACAAATATGTAAGTGCTTTGGTTGAAAGTCCATTTCCAGCCACCAAATGGATTTCAATATTATCCGCACGTAGCAAGACACTTCACCAGCATTTGGTCCCGTGGCTCAAAAGCCTAAAATGCGACTCAATGGTGCGCATGCCTTTTCAGCTGGATTTATGGTTTCGATGTTGTCAGCCATTAATCCTCGGTGAATAGCATCACACCCTGGCTTCTCAACAAAGTGCGTTTCCAGATTTCAGGCTCACAGGTTCCTCTTGTACTCACTTGAGTTGATGTCAGGACAACAGGCTTCAGTTGGGTAAAGATTGGCCTGTCTGGACAAGAGTGAACATAATGGACACGGAGTGTGAGTGCAAGTGTGGGTGGAAGCATCCTGTGACACATTGTTTATAAACAACTAGAACGACACTCGTAGAGCGCATACCTCCACCTCCGCCAGGCTGAACAGTTTACGTTTTGTATCCCACTGATAGGCCGGATCTGGATTCGGACCTGAACCAAAATCTAATCGGATTGTTCGAGAATCCAACCAACTCATCCCCCAAGTTTAGTCATAACTCGTCCAGATCATTTTCAAATATGTTATTTATCGCTTTTCGCCGGATCTCTCAATGGTGAAGCATCACTGAAAAATTAAATAATTCTCGTATCCAAATCCATATTAAGATCTTCACCAAAATCGAATCATTTCGTCTTTGTCACACACCCAACCTCTCCACCAAGTTTCGTCCAAATCCGTCCATAACATATTGAGATAACCTGCTTTGTATCGGTTTTAGCCTTATCTCCCAATGGTGAAAAATCACTTGAAAGATTAAATAATTCTCGTATCCGAATTTATATTCAGATCTTCACCAAAATCGAATCAATTAGTCCTTGTCACACACACAACCTCTCCACCAAATGTCGTCCAAATCCGTCCACAACTTTTTGAGATATCCTGCTATATATCGTTTATGGCCCTGTTTCCCGATGGTGAAGAACCACTTTAAAATTATACTAGACAGATCGGAATACCGAATCAAAATCTAATCATTTCGTCCGTGTCACATACACTACCTCTCTGCCAAATTTTGTCCGAATCCATCCACAACTTTTTGAGATATCTTGTTCACAGACAGACAGACAAGCAGACAAACAAACAAACAAGAAGACGTCATGCGGAGCACGATACTTGCAAAATCCGCCCCCCCCCACCCCCCCCCCCCCAAGAGAAAAATTCCATTGATACAGCAAATTGACCATTTCATCAAGATCAAAATTGACGATCTTGATCAAAGCTCGGATCAACAGGATTAAAATTGACGTTTTTTCAGATGAAAATTGATGATTTTGGAAGTTTGACCTTGAGTTGACCTTTGACCTTTTGACAATCAAAATAGTTAGTTCCCCTATTTAGTGACTCAATGTGCAATTTTCAAGTCAATTGGACGAAAGTTGATGATTTTTCAGATGAAAATTGATGATTTCAGAAGTTTGACCTTGAGTTGACCTTTGATCATTTGACCTCAGAAATAGTTGGATTCCCAATTCAGTGAGGCAATGTGCAAATGCTGTTCTATTATCAAGTCAATCGGAGGAAAATTGTCGTTTTTCAGATGAAAATTGATGATTTTGTAAGTTTGACCTTGAGTTGACTTTTGACCTTTTGACCTCAAAATAATTGTTTTCCCAATTTAGTGACAATGTGCAAATACTGTTCAATTTTCTAGGTAATTGGATGAAAATTGATGATTTTGGAAGTTTGACCTTGAATTGACGTTCAAACTTTTGACCTCAAAATATTTGTTTTACCAAGTTAATGACTCGGTGTGCAAATGCTGTTGAATTTTCAAGTCAATCAGATGAAAAATGGCGATTTTAGAAATTTGACCTCCAAGTGACCTTTGACCTCAAAATCAATAGCCTTCTCAATTGTGACGACCTCTACAATGTAATGAAGTTTCATGATGATCGGTTTAGAATTGTGACCTGTAGGCGAGTGACAACCAAACAAATAGACAGAATAACAAGAAGACGTCATGCAGAGCACGATACTTGCAAAATTCTCCCTGCCCTTGAAAAAAAGGTTGCAATTGATCCAGCAAATTGTCCATTTCATCAAGATCAAAATTGACGATCTTGATCAAAGCTCGGATAAATAGGATGAAAAGTGACAATTTATAGATGAAAATTGATGATTTTAGAGGTTTGACCTAGAGTTGACCTTTGACCTTTTGACCTCAAAAATAGTTGGTTTCCCAATTTATTGAGGCGCTATGCAAATGCGGTTAAATTTTCAAGTCAATCGGATGAAAATTGATGATTTGGGGAATTTGAGCTGGAGTTGACCTTTGACCTTTTGGCCTCAAAAATAGTTGCTTTCCCAATTTAGTGACTCGATATACAAATTCTGTTCAATTTTCAACTCAATCGGATGAAAAATGGCGATTTTAGAAATTTGAAAAAGGTGGTTGACCTTTGGCCTATGTTGACGTTTTAGCCTATGTTGATCTCAAAAATAGTTGGTGGTTGAATTCAGTTCATCGATATGTAAATCCTATTCAAATTTCAAGTCAATCAGATGAAAATTGAGGATTTTAGAAATTTGAAAAAAGTGGTTGACCTTTGGCCTATGTTGAACTTTTGACCTTTTGACCCCAAAAATATATAGGATTTTGTCGGACCATGAACTCTACCATTTGGTAAAGTTTCGTGAAGATCGGTTTAAAATCGTGTCCTGTAGGCAAGTATAAGTGAGCGGACAGACAAACACACAAATGAAAAATTACTCATAGATCGACACTTGGCAAAACAGAACAGAGTGTAATGGCACTCAGTAGAGCATCCTTTTAACCTCAAAAGTAGTTGGTGGTTGAATTCAGTTCATCGATATGTAAATCCCATTCAAATTTCAAGTCAATCGGGTGAAAATTGAGGATTTTAGAAATTTGAAAAAAGTGGTTGACCTATGGCCTATGTTGACCTTTTGACCCCCAAAACATATAGGATTTTGTCGGACCATGAACTCTACCATTTGGTAAAGTTTCGTGAAGATCGGTTTAAAATTGTGTCCTGTAGGCAAGTATAAGTGAGTGGACAGACAAACACACATACACAAACACACAAACAAACACAAACCGGAGTGAGCAACATACTTGCAAAAAATATATATATATATATTTTTGCCAAGTAATGAAAAATCACTCAGAGCGACACTTGGCAAAACAGAACAAAATATAATGGCACTGAGTAGAGCATCCTTTTGACCTTAAAAACAATTAGTGGTTGAATTCAGTGACCTGATATGCAAATGCTCTTCAAATTTCAAGTCAATCCGATGAAAATTGAGGATTTTAGAAATTCGGCCAATGTTGACCTTTTGGCCGATATTGACCTCAAAAATAGTTGGTGGTTGAATTCAGTAACCAGATATGCAAATCCTATTCAGATTACAAGTCAATCGGATGAAAATTGAGGATTTTAGGAATTAAAAAAAAAAGTGGTTGACCTTTGGCCTACGTTGACCTTTTGGCCTACGCTGATCTCAAAAATAGTTGGTGGTTGAATTCAGTAAGCCGATATGTAAATCCTATTCAAATTTCAAGTCAATCGGATGAAAATTGAGGATTTTAGAAATTAATAAAAAGTGAGTGACCTTTGGCCTACGTTGACCTTTTGACCTTTTGACCCCAAAAATATTAAGGATTTGGTCGGACCACGAACTCTACCATTTGGTAAAGTTTCGTGAAGATCGGTTTAAAATTGTGACCTGCAGGCAAGTATAAGTTAGTGGACAGACAAACACACACACAAACAAACCAACAAACACAAACACACAAACCGGAGTGATCAACATACTTGCAAAAATTTTTTTTTTTGGCCAAGTAACAAACAGATAAACAGACAGAATAACAAACGCAACCGACTAATATACTTGAAAAATCTTCGATGTTGCAAGTAACAAACAGACAAACAGGGGTGAAAACATAACCTGCATCCACCTTTGGTGGTGGAGGTAATGATTTGTTGAATGATAACAGGTGCCAAACTGGTACAGTTGATGAGGCAACTATATTGTGGTGCATGAGTACGACCAATCGCAGACTGGCTATTGTACCATGGTACATGGGCCCAACATAGGGCCCATGTGAAAATGATTTTCTTTTAATTCCACAAACGTTTACCTTACTGTTATCCATGTCTATATCCCCGCACATGCGAAACAAAACGTGGGGTTAAGCAATGGGTTCACTTCTGTCTGTCTTTCTGTCTACAAAACATCAGCTTAGGATCGAGGAACAACTGAATACATCTTTTTTTGTATACATTCAGTGCATTCAGAAAGTATTCAGACCCCTTCACTTTTTTCACATGTTGTTATGTTGCAGCCTTATCCTGAAATCGTTTAAATTCATTTTTTCCCTCATCAATCTACACTCAATACCCCATAAAGACAAAGAGAAAACAGGATTTTAGAAAGTTTTGCAAATTTATTAAAAAGAAAAAACTGAAATATCACATTGACATAAGTATTCATACCCTTTGCTATGACACTTGAAATTTAGCTCAGGTGCCTCCCATTTCTCTTGATCATCTTTGAGACGTCTCTGCACCTTGATTGGAGTCTACCTGTGGTAAATTCAATTGATTGGACATGATTTGGAGGGGCACACACCTGTCTATATAAGGTCTCACAGCTGACAATGCATATCAGAGCAAAAACCAAGCCATGAGGTCGAAGGAACTGCCTGCACAGCTCAGAGACAGGATTGTGTCGAAGCACAGATCTGGGGAAGCCGACAAAAAAAATCTCTGCTGCATTGAAGGTTCCGAAGAGCACAGTGGCCTCAATAATTCTTAAATGGAAGAAGTTTTCTTAAATGGAAGAGCTAAATTTCAAGAGTCATCGCAAAGGGTATGAACACTTATGTCAATGTGATATTTCAGTTTTTTCTTTTTAATAAATCTGCAAAACTTTCTAAAATCCTACTTTCTAAATTCTCTTTGTCATTATGGGGTATTGAGTGCAGATTGATGAGGGAAAAATGAATTTAAACGATTTCAGCATAAGGCTGCAACATAACAAAATGTGAAAAAAGTGAAGGGGTCTGAATACTTTCTGAATGCACTGTGGTCGAGGCTTGCGGAATATCTAGTACACTGTGAATGGATCAGGACCAACAGACAAAAAGAGGATGCAAAGGAAACATAAGAGATGCACGCTAAAGGATGAGTAGAGAGAGTTGGGAAGACCAACAGCAGAGTGTAAAGCAAAGATGGAGGAAGAGTTGGACGAACAAGGTGTGGGAGGAATGGGGGGTGGGGGAAGAAGAGGACACATGGGGTGGTCAACATAGATACAGAAGGAAACTCCACAGTCAGGCAAAACTGTAACTTCTGGAAGGTTGTATGGAGAAAGAAAAAAGTCGTTTACAAGGTTTTGACAAAGATAACTTCACAGGATGCGTTTCAGAAAAACAGAAAAAGCATTTGTTGAAAATCACATAAGTTCCTTTACCAGACTCAAATGACTGGAACTTTCCAGAAACTCTTACTTTGATCACCTGGAATTTTCCTTCACATCTTCCTTTGATAATCTGGTATTTTCCATAACCTTTTGTTTTGATAAACTCGTATTTTCCATAACCCTTTGTTTTGATAATCCGCTATTTTCCATAACATTTTGTTTTGATAATCTGGTATTTTCCAAAACATTTTGTTTTGATAATCCGGTATTTTCCATAACCCTTTGTTTTGATAATCTAGTATTTTCCATAACATTTTGTTTTGATAATCTAGTATTTTCCAAAACATTTTGTTTTGATAATCCGGTATTTTCCATAACCCTTTGTTTTGATAATCTGGTATTTTCCATAACATTTTGTTTTGATAATCCGGTATTTTCCATAACCCTTTGTTTTGATAATCTGGTATTTTCCATAACATTTTGTTTTGATAATCCGGTATTTTCCATAACATTTTGTTTTGATAATCTGGTATTTTTCATAACATTTTGTTTTGATAATCCGGTATTTTCCATAACCCTTTGTTTTGATAATCTGGTATTTTCCATAACATTTTGTTTTGATAATCCGGTATTTTCCATAACCCTTTGTTTTGATAATCCAGTATTTTCCATCACCCTTTGTTTTGATAATCTGGTATTTTCCATAACATTTTGTTTTGATAATCCGGTATTTTCCATAACATTTTGTTTTGATAATCTGGTATTTTTCATAACATTTTGTTTTGATAATCCGGTATTTTCCATAACCCTTTGTTTTGATAATCTGCTATTTTCCATAACATTTTGTTTTGATAATCTGGTATTTTCCAAAACATTTTGTTTTGATAATCCGGTATTTTCCATAACCCTTTGTTTTGATAATCTGGTATTTTCCATAACATTTTGTTTTGATAATCCGGTATTTTCCATAACCCTTTGTTTAGATAATCCAGTATTTTCCATCACCCTTTGTTTTGATAATCTGGTATTTTCCATAACATTTTGTTTTGATAATCCGGTATTTTCCATAACATTTTGTTTTGATAATCTGGTATTTTTCATAACATTTTATTTTGATAATCTGGTATTTTCTATAACATTTTGTTTTGATAATCCGGTATTTTCCATAACATTTTGTTTTGATAATCGAGTATTTTTCATAACATTTTATTTTGATAATCCAGTATTTTACATAACATTTTGTTTTGATAATCTGGTATTTTCCATAACCCATTGTTTTGATAATCTAGTATTTTCCATAACATTTTGTTTTGATAATCTGGTATTTTCCATAACATTTTGTTTTGATAATCTGGTATTATCCATAACCCTTTGATTTGATAATCTGGTATTTTCCATAACATTTTGTTTTGATAATCTGGTATTTTCCAAAACATTTTGTTTTGATAATCTGGTATTTTCCATAACATTTTGTTTTGATAATCTGGTATTATCCATAACCCTTTGATTTGATAATCTGGTATTTTCCATAACATTTTGTTTTGATAATCTGGTATTTTCTATAACATTTTGTTTTGATAATCTGGTATTTTCCATAACATTTTGTTTTGATAATCTGGTATTTTCCATAACATTTTGTTTTGATAATCTGCTATTTTCCATAACCTTTTGTTTTGATAAACTCGTATTTTCCATAACATTTTGTTTTGATAAACTCGTATTTTCCATAACACTTTGTTTTGATAACCTGGTATTTTCCATAACATTTTGTTTTGATAATCTGGTATTTTCCATAACCCTTTGTTTTGATAATCTGGTATTTTCCATAACATTTTGTTTTGATAATCTGCTATTTTCCATAACCTTTTGTTTTGATAAACTCGTATTTTCCATAACATTTTGTTTTGATAATCGAGTATTTTTCATAACATTTTATTTTGATAATCTGCTATTTTCCATAACATTTTGTTTTGATAAACTCGTATTTTCCATAACATTTTGTTTTGATAATCGAGTATTTTTCATAACATTTTATTTTGATAATCCAGTATTTTCCATAACATTTTGTTTTGATAATCTGGTATTTTCCATAACCCATTGTTTTGATAATCTAGTATTTTCCATAACATTTTGTTTTGATAATCTGGTATTTTCCATAACATTTCGTTTTGATAATCTGGTATTATCCATAACCCTTTGATTTGATAATCTGGTATTTTCCATAACATTTTGTTTTGATAATCTGGTATTTTCCATAACATTTTGTTTTGATAATCTGGTATTTTCCATAACATTTTGTTTTGATAATCTGGTATTATCCATAACCCTTTGATTTGATAATCTGGTATTTTCCATAACATTTTGTTTTGATAATCTGGTATTTTCCATAACATTTTGTTTTGATAATCTGGTATTTTCCATAACATTTTGTTTTGATAATCTGCTATTTTCCATAACCTTTTGTTTTGATAAACTCGTATTTTCCATAACATTTTGTTTTGATAAACTCGTATTTTCCATAACACTTTGTTTTGATAATCTGGTATTTTCCATAACATTTTGTTTTGATAATCTGGTATTTTCCATAACCCTTTGTTTTGATAATCTGGTATTTTCCATAACATTTTGTTTTGATAATCTGCTATTTTCCATAACCTTTTGTTTTGATAAACTCGTATTTTCCATAACATTTTGTTTTGATAAACTCGTATTTTCCATAACATTTTGTTTTGATAATCTGGTATTTTCCCTAACATTTTGTTTTGATAATCTAGTATTTTCCATAACATTTTGTTTTGATAAACTCGTATTTTCCATAACATTTTGTTTTGATAATCTGGTATTTTCCCTAACATTTTGTTTTGATAATCTGGTATTTTCCATAACCCTTTGTTTTGATAATCTGGTATTTTCCATAACCCTTTGTTTTGATAATCTAGTATTTTCCATAACACGTTGTTTTGATAATCTGGTATTTTCCATAACCCTTTGTTTTGATAATCTGGTATTTTCCATAACCCTTTGTTTTGATAATCTAGTATTTTCCATAACCCTTTGTTTTGATAATCCCGTATTTTCCATCACCCTTTGTTTTGATAATCTAGTATTTTCCATAACCCTTTGTTTTGATAATCCCGTATTTTCCATCACCCTTTGTTTTGATAATCTAGTATTTTCCATAACCCTTTGTTTTGATAATCTAGTATTTTCCATTACCTTCTGTTTTGATAATCTAGTATTTTCCATAACCCTTTGTTTTGACAATCTGGTATTTTCCATTACCTTCTGTTTTGATAATCTGGTATTTTCCATAACGCGTTGTTTTGATAATCTGTTATTTTCCATAACCCTTTGTTTTGATAATCTAGTATTTTCCATAACCCTTTGTTTTGACAATCTGGTATTTTCCATTACCTTCTGTTTTGATAATCTGGTATTTTCCATAACATTTTGTTTTGATAATCTGGTATTTTCCATATCCTTTTGTTTTGATAATCTAGTATTTTCCATAACATTTTGTTTTGATAATCTAGTATTTTCCATAACCCTTTGTTTTGACAATCTGGTATTTTCCATTACCTTCTGTTTTGATAATCTGGTATTTTCCATAACATTTTGTTTTGCTAATCTGGTATTTTCCATATCCTTTTGTTTTGATAAACTCGTATTTTCCATAACCTTTTGTTTTGATAATCTGGTATTTTCCATAACCTTTTGTTTTGATAATGTGGTATTTTCCATAACCTTTTGTTTTGATAATCTGGTATTTTCCATAACCCTTTGTTTTGATAATCTGGTATTTTCCATAACCTTTTGTTTTGATAATCTGGTATTTTCCATAACCCTCTGTTTTGATAATCTAGTATTTTCCATAACCCTCTGTTTTGATAATCTAGTATTTTCCATAACCCTCTGTTTTGATAATCTAGTATTTTCCATAACCCTTTGTTTTGATAATCTAGTATTTTCCATAACCCTTTGTTTTGATAATCTGGTATTTTCCATAACCCTTTGTTTTGATAATCTGGTGTTTTCCATTACCTTCTGTTTTGATAATCTGGTATTTTCCATAACATTTCGTTTTGATAATTGAGTATTTTCCATAACCCTTTGTTTTGATAATCGAGTATTTTCCATAACATTTTGTTTTGATAATCTAGTATTTTCCATAACCCTTTGTTTTGATAATCTAGTATTTTCCATAACCCTTTGTTTTGATAATCTAGTATTTTCCATCACCCTTTGTTTTGATAATCTAGTATTTTCCATAACCCTTTGTTTTGATAATCTGGTATTTTCCATAACCCTTTGTTTTGATAATCTGGTATTTTCCATAACCCTTTGTTTTGATAATCTAGTATTTTCCATAACCCTTTGTTTTGATAATCTCGTATTTTCCATAACCCTTTGTTTTGATAATCTGGTATTTTCCATAACCCTTTGTTTTGATAATCTCGTATTTTCCATAACCCTTTGTTTTGATAATCTAGTATTTTCCATCACCCTTTGTTTTGATAATCTAGTATTTTCCATAACCCTTTGTTTTGATAATCTGGTATTTTCCATAACCCTTTGTTTTGATAATCTGGTATTTTCCAATACCTTCTGTTTTGATAATCTGGTATTTTCCATAACATTTCGTTTTAATAATTGAGTATTTTCCATAACCCTTTGTTTTGATAATCGAGTATTTTCCACAACATTTTGTTTTGATAAACTCGTATTTTCCATGACATTTTGTTTTGATAAACTCGTATTTTCCATAACATTTTGTTTTGATAATCGAGTATTTTCCATAAAATTTTGTTTTGATAATCGAGTATTTTCCATAACATTTTGTTTTGATAATCGAGTATTTTCCAGAACATTTTGTTTTGATAATCGAGTATTTTCCATAACATTTTGTTTTGATAATCGAGTATTTTCCATAACATTTTGTTTTGATAATCGAGTATTTTCCATAACATTTTGTTTTGATAATCGAGTATTTTCCATAACATTTTGTTTTGATAATCGAGTATTTTCCATAACATTTTGTTTTGATAAACTCGTATTTTCCATAACCTTTTGTTTTGATAATCTGGTATTTTCCATAACCTTTTGTTTTGATAATCTGGTATTTTCCATAACCTTTTGTTTTGATAATCTGGTATTTTCCATAACCCTTTGTTTTGATAATCTGGTATTTTCCATAACCTTTTGTTTTGATAATCTGGTATTTTCCATAACCCTCTGTTTTGATAATCTAGTATTTTCCATAACCCTCTGTTTTGATAATCTAGTATTTTCCATAACCCTCTGTTTTGATAATCTAGTATTTTCCATAACCCTTTGTTTTGATAATCTAGTATTTTCCATAACCCTTTGTTTTGATAATCTGGTATTTTCCATAACCCTTTGTTTTGATAATCTGGTGTTTTCCATTACCTTCTGTTTTGATAATCTGGTATTTTCCATAACATTTCGTTTTGATAATTGAGTATTTTCCATAACCCTTTGTTTTGATAATCGAGTATTTTCCATAACATTTTGTTTTGATAATCTAGTATTTTCCATAACCCTTTGTTTTGATAATCTAGTATTTTCCATAACCCTTTGTTTTGATAATCTAGTATTTTCCATCACCCTTTGTTTTGATAATCTAGTATTTTCCATAACCCTTTGTTTTGATAATCTGGTATTTTCCATAACCCTTTGTTTTGATAATCTGGTATTTTCCATAACCCTTTGTTTTGATAATCTAGTATTTTCCATAACCCTTTGTTTTGATAATCTCGTATTTTCCATAACCCTTTGTTTTGATAATCTGGTATTTTCCATAACCCTTTGTTTTGATAATCTCGTATTTTCCATAACCCTTTGTTTTGATAATCTAGTATTTTCCATCACCCTTTGTTTTGATAATCTAGTATTTTCCATAACCCTTTGTTTTGATAATCTGGTATTTTCCATAACCCTTTGTTTTGATAATCTGGTATTTTCCAATACCTTCTGTTTTGATAATCGGGTATTTTCCATAACATTTCGTTTTAATAATTGAGTATTTTCCATAACCCTTTGTTTTGATAATCGAGTATTTTCCACAACATTTTGTTTTGATAAACTCGTATTTTCCATGACATTTTGTTTTGATAAACTCGTATTTTCCATAACATTTTGTTTTGATAATCGAGTATTTTCCATAAAATTTTGTTTAGATAATCGAGTATTTTCCAAAACATTTTGTTTTGATAATCGAGTATTTTCCATAACATTTTGTTTTGATAATCGAGTATTTTCCATAACATTTTGTTTTGATAATCGAGTATTTTCCATAACATTTTGTTTTGATAATCGAGTATTTTCCATAACATTTTGTTTTGATAATCTGGTATTTTCCATAACCCTTTGTTTTGATAATCTAGTATTTTCCATAACCCTTGTTTTGATAATCTAATATTTTCCATAATCCTTTTTTTTGATAATCTCGTATTTTCCATAATCCTTTGTTTTGATAATCCAGTATTTTCCATAACCCTTTTTTTGATAATCGAGTATTTTCCATAACATTTTGTTTTGATAATCTAGTATTTTCCAGAACTTTTTGTTTTGATAATCTAGTATTTTCCATAACATTTTGTTTTGATAATCTAGTATTTTCCATATCCCTTTGTTTTGACAATCTGGTATTTTCCATTTCCTTTTAGTTTGATAATCTAGTATTTTCCATAACATTTTGTTTTGATAATCTGGTATTTTCCATAACATTTTGTTTTTGATAATCTAGTATTTTCCATAACATTTTGTTTTGATAATCTGGTATTTTCCATAACATTTTGTTTTGATAATCTAGTATTTTCCATAACATTTTGTTTTGATAATCTGGTATTTTCCATAACATTTTGTTTTGATAATCTGGTATTTTCCATTTCCTTTTGTTTTCATAATCCAGTATTTTCCATAACATTTTGTTTTTGATAATCTGGTATTTTCCATAACATTTTGTTTTTGATAATCTGGTATTTTCCATAACATTTTGTTTTGATAATCTGGTATTTTCCATAACATTTTGTTTTGATAATCTGGTATTTTCCATAACATTTTGTTTTGATAATCTGGTATTTTCCATAACATTTTGTTTTGATAATCTGATATTTTCCAGAACATTTTGTTTTTGATAATCTAGTATTTTCCATAACATTTGGTTTTGATAATCGAGTGTTTTCCATAACATTTTGTTTTGATAAATCTGGTATTTTCCATAACATTTTGTTTTGATAATCTAGTATTTTCCATTTCCTTTTGTTTTCATAATCTAGTATTTTCCATAACATTTTGTTTTGATAATCTGGTATTTTCCATAACATTTTGTTTTGATAATCTGGTATTTTCCATAACATTTTGTTTTGATAATCTAGTATTTTCCATTTCCTTTTGTTTTGATAATCTGGTATTTTCCATAACATTTTGTTTTGATAATCTGGTATTTTCCATAACATTTTGTTTTGATAATCTGGTATTTTCCATAACATTTTGTTTTGATAATCTAGTATTTTCCATTTCCTTTTGTTTTCATAATCCAGTATTTTCCATAACATTTTGTTTTGATAATCTGGTATTTTCCATAACATTTTGTTTTGATAATCTAGTATTTTCCATAACATTTTGTTTTGATAATCTGGTATTTTCCATTTCCTTTTGTTTTCATAATCTAGTATTTTCCATAACATTTTGTTTTGATAATCTGGTATTTTCCATAACATTTTGTTTTGATAATCTGGTATTTTCCATAACATTTTGTTTTGATAATCTGGTATTTTCCATAACATTTTGTTTTCATAATCTGGTATTTTCCATTTCCTTTTGTTTTGATAATCTGGTATTTTCCATAACATTTTGTTTTGATAATCTGGTATTTTCCATAACATTTTGTTTTGATAATCTGGTATTTTCCATAACATTTTGTTTTGATAATCTGGTATTTTCCATAACATTTTGTTTTGATAATCTGGTATTTTCCATAACATTTTGTTTTGATAATCTAGTATTTTCCATTTCCTTTTGTTTTCATAATCCAGTATTTTCCATAACATTTTGTTTTGATAATCTGGTATTTTCCATAACATTTTGTTTTGATAATCTAGTATTTTCCATAACATTTTGTTTTGATAATCTGGTATTTTCCATTTCCTTTTGTTTTCATAATCCAGTATTTTCCAGAACATTTTGTTTTGATAATCTGGTATTTTCCATAACATTTTGTTTTGATAATCTAGTATTTTCCATTTCCTTTTGTTTTCATAATCTAGTATTTTCCATAACATTTTGTTTTGATAATCTGGTATTTTCCATAACATTTTGTTTTGATAATCTAGTATTTTCCATAACATTTTGTTTTGATAAACTCGTATTTTCCATAACATTTTGTTTTGATAATCTGGTATTTTCCATAACATTTTGTTTTGATAATCTGGTATTTTCCATAACATTTTGTTTTGATAAACTCGTATTTTCCATAACATTTTGTTTTGATAATCTGGTATTTTCCATAACATTTTGTTTTGATAATCTGGTATTTTCCATAACATTTTGTTTTGATAATCTAGTATTTTCCATAACATTTTGTTTTGATAAACTCGTATTTTCCATAACATTTTGTTTTGATAATCTGGTATTTTCCATAACATTTTGTTTTGATAATCTGGTATTTTCCATAACATTTTGTTTTGATAATCTGGTATTTTCCATAACATTTTGTTTTGATAATCTGGTATTTTCCATAACATTTTGTTTTGATAATCTAGTATTTTCCATTTCCTTTTGTTTTCATAATCCAGTATTTTCCATAACATTTTGTTTTGATAATCTGGTATTTTCCATAACATTTTGTTTTGATAATCTAGTATTTTCCATTTCCTTTTGTTTTCATAATCTAGTATTTTCCATAACATTTTGTTTTGATAATCTGGTATTTTCCATTTCCTTTTGTTTTCATAATCCAGTATTTTCCAGAACATTTTGTTTTGATAATCTGGTATTTTCCATAACATTTTGTTTTGATAATCTAGTATTTTCCATTTCCTTTTGTTTTCATAATCTAGTATTTTCCATAACATTTTGTTTTGATAATCTGGTATTTTCCATAACATTTTGTTTTGATAATCTAGTATTTTCCATAACATTTTGTTTTGATAAACTCGTATTTTCCATAACATTTTGTTTTGATAATCTGGTATTTTCCATAACATTTTGTTTTGATAATCTAGTATTTTCCATTTCCTTTTGTTTTCATAATCTAGTATTTTCCATAACATTTTGTTTTGATAATCTGGTATTTTCCATAACATTTTGTTTTTGATAATCTGGTATTTTCCATAACATTTTGTTTTGATAATCTGGTATTTTCCATAACATTTTGTTTTGATAATCTGGTATTTTCCATAACATTTTGTTTTGATAATCTAGTATTTTCTATAACATTTTGTTTTGATAATCTGGTATTTTCCATGACATTTTGTTTTGATAATCGAGTGTTTTCCATTTCCTTTTGTTTTCATAATCTAGTATTTTCCATAACATTTTGTTTTGATAAATCTGGTATTTTCCATAACATTTTGTTTTGATAATCTGGTATTTTCCATGACATTTTGTTTTGATAATCGAGTGTTTTCCATTTCCTTTTGTTTTGATAAATCTGGTATTTTCCATAACATTTTGTTTTGATAAATCTGGTATTTTCCATAACATTTTGTTTTGATAATCTGGTATTTTCCATAACATTTTTTTTTTTTTTTTTTTTTTTTTTTTTTAAATATACAATATCGAGGCTCGTGAAAGAGCGAACATTAATCACATGAACACACAGAAAGACAAACCGACACATAAAACATAACATAGGGAGCGGTAGACAAGATGGGGAGAGAGGGGGAAGGACACAAACACAACATTTGAGAGCAGGGACCGAGAGACATGGAGACATCGAGAGATCTGAGAGAGGGCGAGGGCTTTGGGGGGGGGGGGGGCGTGGGAAGGGGGCAGTGGGAGAGGTATAAAACATATGGACACTGCCAGGACTTCCAGGAAAGAAGTTGGAATTTCAAACAAGGTGGATCTGGGGTGAATTAGCAGGGGTAGAAAAGATCAAGGTTTTGGATGGGGGAAGATAAGAGATGGTGGTGAACAGCTGTTTTAAAGACCTGGAGGGAGGAGTGGGATTGAAGGGAGTGAGGGAGTTTGTTCCAGAGGCGGGAGAAAAGAGGAATGAAAGAGTGAAGGTGAGCGGAGAGCCGAGATTTCGGCAGTTTAACCATCAGAGGGTTGCTGGCAGATCTTGTGCGACCTGTAGGAATATTTGGGGGACAGAGCACAGAGAGAGCTGGGGGTGCAAGGCCGGAGAGGAGTCGGTAGAAGACAGAAAGACCACCTACCTGCCTGCGGTGAGTGAGTGAAAGGCCCTCAGAGATAGCTTCATCGCGGGAGATTCCAATAATTCTGAAAGCTTTGGTTTCAACAGTGTGAAGCCGGGCTAGGTGTGAGGCAGGAGCACCGGCCCATAGGGGAGAACAGTATTCCATTGAGCTGCGGATGAAAGCCTTGTATGTGGTGAGGAGCTCAGGTGTGCCGAGGAAGGACTTCGCACGACGGAGGATGCCCAGTCGGCGACTGGCTTTGGAGGCCAGCTTGGAAATGTGGTTTTCCCAAGAAAGATCATGGCAGATAGTGAGACCCAAAATCTTGAGCGACAGAACTTCTTGGAGAGGATTGTTGAGAAAGTAGATGGGAGGGTTGTCCAGTCGATCTTTTCGGAGAGACATAGTAAGAGTGTGAGATTTGTCGGGATTGAAAGACATGTTCCACTTGTTTGACCAGTCTGTGATTTTGTCCAGGTCTTCAGAGAGTGAGGAGGCAGCAGACTGCCGATCTGAGGGAAGAGGAATGGAGCGGCAGAGAGTGGAGTCATCAGCAAAGAGATAGAGAGGATTTTCGAGAGAGTCAGAGAGATCATTGATGAAGACCAGAAAAAGCACGGGGCCCAGAACACTGCCTTGGGGAACTCCAGCCTGAACAGGAAGAGGAGATGAGAGAAACCCATTCAGGGCCACACGTTGACGACGACTAGAGAGGAAGTCCGCCAGCCATGCGTGGAGATTTCCATGGATACCAAAGGAGGAGAGTTTGGTGAGCAGAGCGGGGTGCCAGACCGTGTCGAAGGCACGTGATATGTCGAGGGAGACAGCTCTAATTTCCTGTTTGGCATTGAGGACCTCCATCCATTGTTGAGACAGCAGAAGCAGCATGTCCAGAGTAGAGTGACCTGGTCTGAAACCAAATTGATGATCAGAGATCAAGCCATTGGAGAAGAGGAAAGATTTCATATCAGAAGCAATGATGGATTCCATGACTTTGCTGATAATTGGGAGAAGGCTGATTGGTCTGTAGTTGCTAGGATCTGTTTTTGCACCTTTTTTGTGCAAAGCGGTGATGTTGGCTGATTTCCAAGCAGATGGCAGTTGACCTTGAGCAAAAGAGAGGGTGAAGAGAGCAGAGAGAGGGTGAGATAGAGCAGCAGAGCAGGATTTTAGGACCCGTGGGCTGATGCCGTCGGGTCCAGTTGCAGAATCAGAGTCGAGGGTTGACAGAAACTTTTCCACCTTGTCAGGAGGAAAGGACACGGAGTCCAGGAGCAGCAGGGTACGACTGGGTATGGTGGGTACAGAGAGGGATGGGTTTGGGACACAAGATTTAGAGGCAAACACAGAGTTGAGGCATTCAGCTTTTTCACGTGCGGAGTCAGCTGTGTAGCCGTTTGAGGTAAGGGAGGGGATGGAGGGGGAACAAACACCAGAAACGGATTTGACCAGACGCCACCAGGATTTGGAAGAGGGAGACAGATAAGAGAGTTCGGTGTTGAGAACGGAGAGATATTGTTTCCTGGCTCTCCTGAGGGTGGACACACACTTGTTTCGGGCTTTGTGAAAGGAAATGAGATTTCCTTCCGTTGGATTTGCTTTCCAGGAGACGAAGGCAAGTTGTTTCTGGGCAACAGCCTCACCACAAGATTCCGTGTACCATGGACGGGAGGAAGGGTATGACAACTGAAGACGAGATGGGATAAATCTGTGCATGAGAGAGAGCAATTTACTTTGGAAGAATTCCCAGGATGAGTTGATGTCAGAGGTGGTAGAGATGGGAGACCAGTCCAGATGATTGATGGCTGCTTGAAGACCGTGCCAGTTGGCCTGAGTGAAATGCCAGACTCGTCGACGCTGAGCAGGCTCCCTGAGGATGGTCAGAGAGATGTCCACTTTAACAAGGACATGATCAGATGATCCGATCGGAGCAGAAGAAGAGCAGCAGACATTTTCAGGGAAGTTAGTCATAACCAAGTCCAGAAGAGAAGATGTTCCGTTGACTGAGATCCGGGTCGGGAAATTGACAGATTGTGTCAGTCCCAGTGAGTCGCAGAAGTCCTTTGCTGAGGAGCCATGGCTGGTGAGAGAGGTACCCACACCCAGCCAACTGGCATGATGACAGTTGAAATCACCACATATGAGGAAGAGAGAGTTGGGATGAGTAGATAGAAGTTGGTCCATATCATCAGACAGCGAGATGTAGATGGAGTCATCACTGTTTGGTGGACGGTACAACACACATATGAACAAGAGGTGGGAGCGAAGGGGAAGCCGTAGCCAGAGGTATTCCTGGGGGTGAGGTGGAGAGAGTGCAGTGCAGGGCGAGTGAGGAAGAGAGTTTTTGATAAAGATAGCAACCCCGCCTCCAGGACGAGGCTCAGGTCTATCATACCGGAGGAGGGAGTAGCCCGGGAGAGATACTATGGAATCAGAGACATCATCAAGGAGGAAAGTTTCTGTTAAGCAGATCACGTCTGGTTTGACAGAAGCAACCTGTATGGAGAGATCAGTTAAGTTTGAACGAAGGCCCCGGATGTTTGAGGTCCATACCGTTAATGAAGAGGAAGGGGGAGCATCAGATACAGAACAGGGGGGAGGAGGGGTAGGGTAAGATGTGGAAGAGGTGGAAGAGGTAGGGAGAGCTGTTGAAGGTGTGTCAGAGATTTCAGAATAGCTCGGAGAAAGGGAAGGATGGGGCGGACAAAAGGTTTGATGGTGATTGGGTGAGCCACAATGAGGTGTTATTTGAGGAGGGGGAAGAGCGAGGCAGAAGGTTGGGGGAGATGGAGGTGAGAGTTTGAAGGGGGAAGAAGCGGGGAGGACGCTTTGAGGAGGGGGAGTGAGCGGGGGGAAATTGAGAAGCAATGAGGGTGGGGAGATTTGAAGGGGAGGGGTGAGGGGGGAGTTTGGGAGGGAAGGGACAAGGGGAGGGATTTGAAAGGGATGGGATATGGGGGAGATTTGGAGGGGAGGGGTGAGGCAGGAGTCTAGGAGGGGAGGGGCGAGGGGGCGTCTTGGCGGGGAGGGGTGAGGGAGTAGTTTAGGAGGGAGGGGGCAAGGGGGGAGATTTGAAAGGGATGGGTGATGGGGAAGATTTGGAGGGGAGGGGTGATGGGGAAGATTTGGAGGGGAGGGGTTATGGGGAAGATTTGGAGGGGAGGGGTGAGATTGGATTTTTGAAAGTGTACGATTTATGGGAAACGAACATTTATTGCAAAATGAGTTTCTTGTGACCTTCGAGTTAAAAATACGTTTAAGGACGCTGGATGGAGGATGGAGTGCAGGAGAGTTTAGGGAATGTAGAACAAAGGCACTATAGGAGATGGATATTTTTTTGGGGATGAATTGATTTGGTGAGCAAGTCGAAAGCAGCCTTTTAAAGAAGAAGAAGAAAAAGGTGTTATAAAATATGACGGAATACATAACTTGAGGGGAAAGTGTAAACATTGAAGGTTAATGAGTGAAAACTATCTGGGGAAATGGGGGAGAAACACGTGGTCGAAGAACGAACGAACGAATAAGAATGAATAAACGAATGAGAACAGAGAAGGAAATTTTTTTTTTTTTTTTTTTTTTTTTTTGAGTTGAGATTTACACAAGGAAGTAGGCTATGGGTGAAAAGCCTGGGAATACAGAGAACGAAAGTTATTGGATCACAAACGACGGACCACTGAGAGAAAAACAAAGCCTCAAGGTTGTACAGTGCACACTGTACAAGGCCTTGCTCGCGACACGGCAAACAGACGATCAATTTATGAAAGATAAACACCGAGAAACAACCAAAGTTGCACACAATAACTTCACACACCGAAAGATAAATACAGTTTCGACAAAATACAATTGTGAACAGACTTAACTTCGAAAAACGTGGAGACCGTGTGGAGCTTCGAAAATCCCTGCCGCCGTCTCCAAGATCTCGCGAGATCCAATTTTGTTTTGATAATCTAGTATTTTCCATTTCCTTTTGTTTTCATAATCCAGTATTTTCCATAACATTTTGTTTTGATAATCGAGTGTTTTCCATAACATTTTGTTTTGATAATCTAGTATTTTCCATATCCCTTTGTTTTGACAATCTGGTATTTTCCATTTCCTTTTGTTTTGATAATCTTGTATATTCCATTTCCTTTTAGTTTGATAATCTAGTATTTTCCATAACATTTTGTTTTGATAAATCTGGTATTTTCCATAACATTTTGTTTTGATAATCTGGTATTTTCCATAACATTTTGTTTTTGATAATCCAGTATTTTCCATAACATTTTGTTTTGATAAATCTGGTATTTTCCATAACATTTTGTTTTGATAATCTGGTATTTTCCATAACATTTTGTTTTTGATAATCTAGTATTTTCCATAACATTTTGTTTTGATAATCTAGTATTTTCCATAACATTTTGTTTTGATAATCTGGTATTTTCCATAACCTTTTGTTTTGATAATCTAGTATTTTCCATAACATTTTGTTTTGATAATCTGGTATTTTCCATAACATTTTGTTTTGATAATCTGGTATTTTCCATAACATTTTGTTTTGATAATCTGGTATTTTCCATAACATTTTGTTTTGATAATCTGGTATTTTCCATAACATTTTGTTTTGATAATCTGATATTTTCCATAACATTTTGTTTTTGATAATCTGATATTTTCCATAACATTTTGTTTTTGATAATCTGGTATTTTCCATCACATTTTGTTTTGATAATCTGGTATTTTCCATAACATTTTGTTTTGATAATCGAGTGTTTTCCATAACATTTTGTTTTGATAATCTAGTATTTTCCATATCCCTTTGTTTTGACAATCTGGTATTTTCCATTTCCTTTTAGTTTGATAATCTAGTATTTTCCATAACATTTTGTTTTGATAATCTGGTATTTTCCATAACATTTTGTTTTTGATAATCTAGTATTTTCCATAACATTTTGTTTTGATAATCTGGTATTTTCCATAACATTTTGTTTTGATAATCTGGTATTTTCCATAACATTTTGTTTTGATAATCTGGTATTTTCCATTTCCTTTTGTTTTCATAATCCAGTATTTTCCATAACATTTTGTTTTTGATAATCTGGTATTTTCCATAACATTTTGTTTTTGATAATCTGGTATTTTCCATAACATTTTGTTTTGATAATCTGGTATTTTCCATAACATTTTGTTTTGATAATCTGGTATTTTCCATAACATTTTGTTTTGATAATCTGGTATTTTCCATAACATTTTGTTTTCATAATCTGGTATTTTCCATAACATTTTGTTTTGATAATCTGATATTTTCCAGAACATTTTGTTTTTGATAATCTAGTATTTTCCATAACATTTGGTTTTGATAATCGAGTGTTTTCCATAACATTTTGTTTTGATAAATCTGGTATTTTCCATAACATTTTGTTTTGATAATCTGGTATTTTCCATAACATTTTGTTTTGATAATTAATCTAGTATTTTCCATTTCCTTTTGTTTTCATAATCTAGTATTTTCCATAACATTTTGTTTTGATAATCTGGTATTTTCCATAACATTTTGTTTTGATAATCTGGTATTTTCCATAACATTTTGTTTTGATAATCTAGTATTTTCCATTTCCTTTTGTTTTGATAATCTGGTATTTTCCATAACATTTTGTTTTGATAATCTGGTATTTTCCATAACATTTTGTTTTGATAATCTGGTATTTTCCATAACATTTTGTTTTGATAATCTAGTATTTTCCATTTCCTTTTGTTTTCATAATCCAGTATTTTCCATAACATTTTGTTTTGATAATCTGGTATTTTCCATAACATTTTGTTTTGATAATCTAGTATTTTCCATTTCCTTTTGTTTTCATAATCTAGTATTTTCCATAACATTTTGTTTTGATAATCTGGTATTTTCCATTTCCTTTTGTTTTCATAATCCAGTATTTTCCAGAACATTTTGTTTTGATAATCTGGTATTTTCCATAACATTTTGTTTTGATAATCTAGTATTTTCCATTTCCTTTTGTTTTCATAATCTAGTATTTTCCATAACATTTTGTTTTGATAATCTGGTATTTTCCATAACATTTTGTTTTGATAATCTAGTATTTTCCATAACATTTTGTTTTGATAAACTCGTATTTTCCATAACATTTTGTTTTGATAATCTGGTATTTTCCATAACATTTTGTTTTGATAATCTGGTATTTTCCATAACATTTTGTTTTGATAAACTCGTATTTTCCATAACATTTTGTTTTGATAATCTGGTATTTTCCATAACATTTTGTTTTGATAATCTGGTATTTTCCATAACATTTTGTTTTGATAATCTAGTATTTTCCATAACATTTTGTTTTGATAAACTCGTATTTTCCATAACATTTTGTTTTGATAATCTGGTATTTTCCATAACATTTTGTTTTGATAATCTGGTATTTTCCATAACATTTTGTTTTGATAATCTGGTATTTTCCATAACATTTTGTTTTGATAATCTGGTATTTTCCATTTCCTTTTGTTTTCATAATCCAGTATTTTCCATAACATTTTGTTTTGATAATCTGGTATTTTCCATAACATTTTGTTTTGATAATCTAGTATTTTCCATTTCCTTTTGTTTTCATAATCTAGTATTTTCCATAACATTTTGTTTTGATAATCTGGTATTTTCCATAACATTTTGTTTTTGATAATCTAGTATTTTCCATAACATTTTGTTTTGATAATCTGGTATTTTCCATTTCCTTTTGTTTTCATAATCCAGTATTTTCCAGAACATTTTGTTTTGATAATCTGGTATTTTCCATAACATTTTGTTTTGATAATCTAGTATTTTCCATTTCCTTTTGTTTTCATAATCTAGTATTTTCCATAACATTTTGTTTTGATAATCTGGTATTTTCCATAACATTTTGTTTTGATAATCTAGTATTTTCTATAACATTTTGTTTTGATAATCTGGTATTTTCCATGACATTTTGTTTTGATAATCGAGTGTTTTCCATTTCCTTTTGTTTTCATAATCTAGTATTTTCCATAACATTTTGTTTTGATAAATCTGGTATTTTCCATAACATTTTGTTTTGATAATCTGGTATTTTCCATGACATTTTGTTTTGATAATCGAGTGTTTTCCATTTCCTTTTGTTTTGATAAATCTGGTATTTTCCATAACATTTTGTTTTGATAAATCTGGTATTTTCCATAACATTTTGTTTTGATAATCTGGTATTTTCCATAACATTTTTTTTTTTTTTTTTTTTTTTTTTTTTAATATACAATATCGAGGCTCGTGAAAGAGCGAACATTAATCACATGAACACACAGAAAGACAAACCGACACATAAAACATAACATAGGGAGCGGTAGACAAGATGGGGAGAGAGGGGGAAGGACACAAACACAACATTTGAGAGCAGGGACCGAGAGACATGGAGACATCGAGAGATCTGAGAGAGGGCGAGGGCTTTGGGGGGGGGGGGGGCGTGGGAAGGGGGCAGTGGGAGAGGTATAAAACATATGGACACTGCCAGGACTTCCAGGAAAGAAGTTGGAATTTCAAACAAGGTGGATCTGGGGTGAATTAGCAGGGGTAGAAAAGATCAAGGTTTTGGATGGGGGAAGATAAGAGATGGTGGTGAACAGCTGTTTTAAAGACCTGGAGGGAGGAGTGGGATTGAAGGGAGTGAGGGAGTTTGTTCCAGAGGCGGGAGAAAAGAGGAATGAAAGAGTGAAGGTGAGCGGAGAGCCGAGATTTCGGCAGTTTAACCATCAGAGGGTTGCTGGCAGATCTTGTGCGACCTGTAGGAATATTTGGGGGACAGAGCACAGAGAGAGCTGGGGGTGCAAGGCCGGAGAGGAGTCGGTAGAAGACAGAAAGACCACCTACCTGCCTGCGGTGAGTGAGTGAAAGGCCCTCAGAGATAGCTTCATCGCGGGAGATTCCAATAATTCTGAAAGCTTTGGTTTCAACAGTGTGAAGCCGGGCTAGGTGTGAGGCAGGAGCACCGGCCCATAGGGGAGAACAGTATTCCATTGAGCTGCGGATGAAAGCCTTGTATGTGGTGAGGAGCTCAGGTGTGCCGAGGAAGGACTTCGCACGACGGAGGATGCCCAGTCGGCGACTGGCTTTGGAGGCCAGCTTGGAAATGTGGTTTTCCCAAGAAAGATCATGGCAGATAGTGAGACCCAAAATCTTGAGCGACAGAACTTCTTGGAGAGGATTGTTGAGAAAGTAGATGGGAGGGTTGTCCAGTCGATCTTTTCGGAGAGACATAGTAAGAGTGTGAGATTTGTCGGGATTGAAAGACATGTTCCACTTGTTTGACCAGTCTGTGATTTTGTCCAGGTCTTCAGAGAGTGAGGAGGCAGCAGACTGCCGATCTGAGGGAAGAGGAATGGAGCGGCAGAGAGTGGAGTCATCAGCAAAGAGATAGAGAGGATTTTCGAGAGAGTCAGAGAGATCATTGATGAAGACCAGAAAAAGCACGGGGCCCAGAACACTGCCTTGGGGAACTCCAGCCTGAACAGGAAGAGGAGATGAGAGAAACCCATTCAGGGCCACACGTTGACGACGACTAGAGAGGAAGTCCGCCAGCCATGCGTGGAGATTTCCATGGATACCAAAGGAGGAGAGTTTGGTGAGCAGAGCGGGGTGCCAGACCGTGTCGAAGGCACGTGATATGTCGAGGGAGACAGCTCTAATTTCCTGTTTGGCATTGAGGACCTCCATCCATTGTTGAGACAGCAGAAGCAGCATGTCCAGAGTAGAGTGACCTGGTCTGAAACCAAATTGATGATCAGAGATCAAGCCATTGGAGAAGAGGAAAGATTTCATATCAGAAGCAATGATGGATTCCATGACTTTGCTGATAATTGGGAGAAGGCTGATTGGTCTGTAGTTGCTAGGATCTGTTTTTGCACCTTTTTTGTGCAAAGCGGTGATGTTGGCTGATTTCCAAGCAGATGGCAGTTGACCTTGAGCAAAAGAGAGGGTGAAGAGAACAGAGAGAGGGTGAGATAGAGCAGCAGAGCAGGATTTTAGGACCCGTGGGCTGATGCCGTCGGGTCCAGTTGCAGAATCAGAGTCGAGGGTTGACAGAAACTTTTCCACCTTGTCAGGAGGAAAGGACACGGAGTCCAGGAGCAGCAGGGTACGACTGGGTATGGTGGGTACAGAGAGGGATGGGTTTGGGACACAAGATTTAGAGGCAAACACAGAGTTGAGGCATTCAGCTTTTTCACGTGCGGAGTCAGCTGTGTAGCCGTTTGAGGTAAGGGAGGGGATGGAGGGGGAACAAACACCAGAAACGGATTTGACCAGACGCCACCAGGATTTGGAAGAGGGAGACAGATAAGAGAGTTCGGTGTTGAGAACGGAGAGATATTGTTTCCTGGCTCTCCTGAGGGTGGACACACACTTGTTTCGGGCTTTGTGAAAGGAAATGAGATTTCCTTCCGTTGGATTTGCTTTCCAGGAGACGAAGGCAAGTTGTTTCTGGGCAACAGCCTCACCACAAGATTCCGTGTACCATGGACGGGAGGAAGGGTATGACAACTGAAGACGAGATGGGATAAATCTGTGCATGAGAGAGAGCAATTTACTTTGGAAGAATTCCCAGGATGAGTTGATGTCAGAGGTGGTAGAGATGGGAGACCAGTCCAGATGATTGATGGCTGCTTGAAGACCGTGCCAGTTGGCCTGAGTGAAATGCCAGACTCGTCGACGCTGAGCAGGCTCCCTGAGGATGGTCAGAGAGATGTCCACTTTAACAAGGACATGATCAGATGATCCGATCGGAGCAGAAGAAGAGCAGCAGACATTTTCAGGGAAGTTAGTCATAACCAAGTCCAGAAGAGAAGATGTTCCGTTGACTGAGATCCGGGTCGGGAAATTGACAGATTGTGTCAGTCCCAGTGAGTCGCAGAAGTCCTTTGCTGAGGAGCCATGGCTGGTGAGAGAGGTACCCACACCCAGCCAACTGGCATGATGACAGTTGAAATCACCACATATGAGGAAGAGAGAGTTGGGATGAGTAGATAGAAGTTGGTCCATATCATCAGACAGCGAGATGTAGATGGAGTCATCACTGTTTGGTGGACGGTACAACACACATATGAACAAGAGGTGGGAGCGAAGGGGAAGCCGTAGCCAGAGGTATTCCTGGGGGTGAGGTGGAGAGAGTGCAGTGCAGGGCGAGTGAGGAAGAGAGTTTTTGATAAAGATAGCAACCCCGCCTCCAGGACGAGGCTCAGGTCTATCATACCGGAGGAGGGAGTAGCCCGGGAGAGATACTATGGAATCAGAGACATCATCAAGGAGGAAAGTTTCTGTTAAGCAGATCACGTCTGGTTTGACAGAAGCAACCTGTATGGAGAGATCAGTTAAGTTTGAACGAAGGCCCCGGATGTTTGAGGTCCATACCGTTAATGAAGAGGAAGGGGGAGCATCAGATACAGAACAGGGGGGAGGAGGGGTAGGGTAAGATGTGGAAGAGGTGGAAGAGGTAGGGAGAGCTGTTGAAGGTGTGTCAGAGATTTCAGAATAGCTCGGAGAAAGGGAAGGATGGGGCGGACAAAAGGTTTGATGGTGATTGGGTGAGCCACAATGAGGTGTTATTTGAGGAGGGGGAAGAGCGAGGCAGAAGGTTGGGGGAGATGGAGGTGAGAGTTTGAAGGGGGAAGAAGCGGGGAGGACGCTTTGAGGAGGGGGAGTGAGCGGGGGGAAATTGAGAAGCAATGAGGGTGGGGAGATTTGAAGGGGAGGGGTGAGGGGGGAGTTTGGGAGGGAAGGGACAAGGGGAGGGATTTGAAAGGGATGGGATATGGGGGAGATTTGGAGGGGAGGGGTGAGGCAGGAGTCTAGGAGGGGAGGGGCGAGGGGGCGTCTTGGCGGGGAGGGGTGAGGGAGTAGTTTAGGAGGGAGGGGGCAAGGGGGGAGATTTGAAAGGGATGGGTGATGGGGAAGATTTGGAGGGGAGGGGTGATGGGGAAGATTTGGAGGGGAGGGGTTATGGGGAAGATTTGGAGGGGAGGGGTGAGATTGGATTTTTGAAAGTGTACGATTTATGGGAAACGAACATTTATTGCAAAATGAGTTTCTTGTGACCTTCGAGTTAAAAATACGTTTAAGGACGCTGGATGGAGGATGGAGTGCAGGAGAGTTTAGGGAATGTAGAACAAAGGCACTATAGGAGATGGATATTTTTTTGGGGATGAATTGATTTGGTGAGCAAGTCGAAAGCAGCCTTTTAAAGAAGAAGAAGAAAAAGGTGTTATAAAATATGACGGAATACATAACTTGAGGGGAAAGTGTAAACATTGAAGGTTAATGAGTGAAAACTATCTGGGGAAATGGGGGAGAAACACGTGGTCGAAGAACGAACGAACGAATAAGAATGAATAAACGAATGAGAACAGAGAAGGAAAAATTTTTTTTTTTTTTTTTTTTTTGAGTTGAGATTTACACAAGGAAGTAGGCTATGGGTGAAAAGCCTGGGAATACAGAGAACGAAAGTTATTGGATCACAAACGACGGACCACTGAGAGAAAAACAAAGCCTCAAGGTTGTACAGTGCACACTGTACAAGGCCTTGCTCGCGACACGGCAAACAGACGATCAATTTATGAAAGATAAACACCGAGAAACAACCAAAGTTGCACACAATAACTTCACACACCGAAAGATAAATACAGTTTCGACAAAATACAATTGTGAACAGACTTAACTTCGAAAAACGTGGAGACCGTGTGGAGCTTCGAAAATCCCTGCCGCCGTCTCCAAGATCTCGCGAGATCCAATTTTGTTTTGATAATCTAGTATTTTCCATTTCCTTTTGTTTTCATAATCTAGTATTTTCCATAACATTTTGTTTTGATAATCTGGTATTTTCCATTTCCTTTTGTTTTCATAATCCAGTATTTTCCATAACATTTTGTTTTGATAATCGAGTGTTTTCCATAACATTTTGTTTTGATAATCTAGTATTTTCCATATCCCTTTGTTTTGACAATCTGGTATTTTCCATTTCCTTTTGTTTTGATAATCTTGTATATTCCATTTCCTTTTAGTTTGATAATCTAGTATTTTCCATAACATTTTGTTTTGATAAATCTGGTATTTTCCATAACATTTTGTTTTGATAATCTGGTATTTTCCATAACATTTTGTTTTTGATAATCCAGTATTTTCCATAACATTTTGTTTTGATAAATCTGGTATTTTCCATAACATTTTGTTTTGATAATCTGGTATTTTCCATAACATTTTGTTTTTGATAATCTAGTATTTTCCATAACATTTTGTTTTGATAATCTAGTATTTTCCATAACCTTTTGTTTTGATAATCTGGTATTTTCCATAACCTTTTGTTTTGATAATCTAGTATTTTCCATAACATTTTGTTTTGATAATCTGGTATTTTCCATAACATTTTGTTTTGATAATCTGGTATTTTCCATAACATTTTGTTTTGATAATCTGGTATTTTCCATAACATTTTGTTTTGATAATCTGATATTTTCCATAACATTTTGTTTTTGATAATCTGATATTTTCCATAACATTTTGTTTTTGATAATCTGGTATTTTCCATCACATTTTGTTTTGATAATCTGGTATTTTCCATAACATTTTGTTTTGATAATCGAGTGTTTTCCATAACATTTTGTTTTGATAATCTAGTATTTTCCATATCCCTTTGTTTTGACAATCTGGTATTTTCCATTTCCTTTTAGTTTGATAATCTAGTATTTTCCATAACATTTTGTTTTGATAATCTGGTATTTTCCATAACATTTTGTTTTTGATAATCTAGTATTTTCCATAACATTTTGTTTTGATAAATCTGGTATTTTCCATAACATTTTGTTTTGATAATCTAGTATTTTCCATAACATTTTGTTTTGATAATCTGGTATTTTCCATAACATTTTGTTTTGATAATCTGGTATTTTCCATTTCCTTTTGTTTTCATAATCCAGTATTTTCCATAACATTTTGTTTTTGATAATCTGGTATTTTCCATAACATTTTGTTTTTGATAATCTGGTATTTTCCATAACATTTTGTTTTGATAATCTGGTATTTTCCATAACATTTTGTTTTGATAATCTGGTATTTTCCATTACATTTTGTTTTGATAATCTGGTATTTTCCATAACATTTTGTTTTGATAATCTAGTATTTTCCATAACATTTTGTTTTGATAAATCTGGTATTTTCCATAACATTTTGTTTTGATAATCTAGTATTTTCCATAACATTTGGTTTTGATAATCGAGTGTTTTCCATAACATTTTGTTTTGATAAATCTGGTATTTTCCATAACATTTTATTTTGATAATCTGGTATTTTCCATAACATTTTGTTTTGATAATCTAGTATTTTCCATTTCCTTTTGTTTTCATAATCTAGTATTTTCCATAACATTTTGTTTTGATAATCTGGTATTTTCCATAACATTTTGTTTTGATAATCTGGTATTTTCCATAACATTTTGTTTTGATAATCTAGTATTTTCCATTTCCTTTTGTTTTGATAATCTGGTATTTTCCATAACATTTTGTTTTGATAATCTGGTATTTTCCATAACATTTTGTTTTGATAATCTGGTATTTTCCATAACATTTTGTTTTGATAATCTAGTATTTTCCATTTCCTTTTGTTTTCATAATCCAGTATTTTCCATAACATTTTGTTTTGATAATCTGGTATTTTCCATAACATTTTGTTTTGATAATCTAGTATTTTCCATAACATTTTGTTTTGATAATCTGGTATTTTCCATTTCCTTTTGTTTTCATAATCCAGTATTTTCCAGAACATTTTGTTTTGATAATCTGGTATTTTCCATAACATTTTGTTTTGATAATCTAGTATTTTCCATTTCCTTTTGTTTTCATAATCTAGTATTTTCCATAACATTTTGTTTTGATAATCTGGTATTTTCCATAACATTTTGTTTTGATAATCTAGTATTTTCCATAACATTTTGTTTTGATAAACTCGTATTTTCCATAACATTTTGTTTTGATAATCTGGTATTTTCCATAACATTTTGTTTTGATAATCTGGTATTTTCCATAACATTTTGTTTTGATAAACTCGTATTTTCCATAACATTTTGTTTTGATAATCTGGTATTTTCCATAACATTTTGTTTTGATAATCTGGTATTTTCCATAACATTTTGTTTTGATAATCTAGTATTTTCCATTTCCTTTTGTTTTCATAATCCAGTATTTTCCATAACATTTTGTTTTGATAATCTGGTATTTTCCATAACATTTTGTTTTGATAATCTAGTATTTTCCATTTCCTTTTGTTTTCATAATCTAGTATTTTCCATAACATTTTGTTTTGATAATCTGGTATTTTCCATTTCCTTTTGTTTTCATAATCCAGTATTTTCCAGAACATTTTGTTTTGATAATCTGGTATTTTCCATAACATTTTGTTTTGATAATCTAGTATTTTCCATTTCCTTTTGTTTTCATAATCTAGTATTTTCCATAACATTTTGTTTTGATAATCTGGTATTTTCCATAACATTTTGTTTTGATAATCTAGTATTTTCCATAACATTTTGTTTTGATAAACTCGTATTTTCCATAACATTTTGTTTTGATAATCTGGTATTTTCCATAACATTTTGTTTTGATAATCTGGTATTTTCCATAACATTTTGTTTTGATAATCGAGTGTTTTCCATAACATTTTGTTTTGATAATCTAGTATTTTCCATATCCCTTTGTTTTGACAATCTGGTATTTTCCATTTCCTTTTAGTTTGATAATCTAGTATTTTCCATAACATTTTGTTTTGATAATCTGGTATTTTCCATAACATTTTGTTTTTGATAATCTGGTATTTTCCATAACATTTTGTTTTCATAATCTGGTATTTTCCATAACATTTTGTTTTGATAAATCTGGTATTTTCCATAACATTTTGTTTTGATAATCTGGTATTTTCCATGACATTTTGTTTTGATAATCGAGTGTTTTCCATTTCCTTTTGTTTTGATAAATCTGGTATTTTCCATAACATTTTGTTTTGATAAATCTGGTATTTTCCATAACATTTTGTTTTGATAATCTGGTATTTTCCATAACATTTTTTTTTTTTTTTTTTTTTTTTTTTTTAATATACAATATCGAGGCTCGTGAAAGAGCGAACATTAATCACATGAACACACAGAAAGACAAACCGACACATAAAACATAACATAGGGAGCGGTAGACAAGATGGGGAGAGAGGGGGAAGGACACAAACACAACATTTGAGAGCAGGGACCGAGAGACATGGAGACATCGAGAGATCTGAGAGAGGGCGAGGGCTTTGGGGGGGGGGGGGCGTGGGAAGGGGGCAGTGGGAGAGGTATAAAACATATGGACACTGCCAGGACTTCCAGGAAAGAAGTTGGAATTTCAAACAAGGTGGATCTGGGGTGAATTAGCAGGGGTAGAAAAGATCAAGGTTTTGGATGGGGGAAGATAAGAGATGGTGGTGAACAGCTGTTTTAAAGACCTGGAGGGAGGAGTGGGATTGAAGGGAGTGAGGGAGTTTGTTCCAGAGGCGGGAGAAAAGAGGAATGAAAGAGTGAACGTGAGCGGAGAGCCGAGATTTCGGCAGTTTAACCATCAGAGGGTTGCTGGCAGATCTTGTGCGACCTGTAGGAATATTTGGGGGACAGAGCACAGAGAGAGCTGGGGGTGCAAGGCCGGAGAGGAGTCGGTAGAAGACAGAAAGACCACCTACCTGCCTGCGGTGAGTGAGTGAAAGGCCCTCAGAGATAGCTTCATCGCGGGAGATTCCAATAATTCTGAAAGCTTTGGTTTCAACAGTGTGAAGCCGGGCTAGGTGTGAGGCAGGAGCACCGGCCCATAGGGGAGAACAGTATTCCATTGAGCTGCGGATGAAAGCCTTGTATGTGGTGAGGAGCTCAGGTGTGCCGAGGAAGGACTTCGCACGACGGAGGATGCCCAGTCGGCGACTGGCTTTGGAGGCCAGCTTGGAAATGTGGTTTTCCCAAGAAAGATCATGGCAGATAGTGAGACCCAAAATCTTGAGCGACAGAACTTCTTGGAGAGGATTGTTGAGAAAGTAGATGGGAGGGTTGTCCAGTCGATCTTTTCGGAGAGACATAGTAAGAGTGTGAGATTTGTCGGGATTGAAAGACATGTTCCACTTGTTTGACCAGTCTGTGATTTTGTCCAGGTCTTCAGAGAGTGAGGAGGCAGCAGACTGCCGATCTGAGGGAAGAGGAATGGAGCGGCAGAGAGTGGAGTCATCAGCAAAGAGATAGAGAGGATTTTCGAGAGAGTCAGAGAGATCATTGATGAAGACCAGAAAAAGCACGGGGCCCAGAACACTGCCTTGGGGAACTCCAGCCTGAACAGGAAGAGGAGATGAGAGAAACCCATTCAGGGCCACACGTTGACGACGACTAGAGAGGAAGTCCGCCAGCCATGCGTGGAGATTTCCATGGATACCAAAGGAGGAGAGTTTGGTGAGCAGAGCGGGGTGCCAGACCGTGTCGAAGGCACGTGATATGTCGAGGGAGACAGCTCTAATTTCCTGTTTGGCATTGAGGACCTCCATCCATTGTTGAGACAGCAGAAGCAGCAT
Organism: Myxine glutinosa; assembly: GCF_964187855.1. Taxonomy (NCBI): domain Eukaryota; kingdom Metazoa; phylum Chordata; class Myxini; order Myxiniformes; family Myxinidae; genus Myxine; species Myxine glutinosa. The sequence goes on along the minus strand of NC_136267.1, from coordinate 4,709,847 downwards.
GTCCAGAGTAGAGTGACCTGGTCTGAAACCAAATTGATGATCAGAGATCAAGCCATTGGAGAAGAGGAAAGATTTCATATCAGAAGCAATGATGGATTCCATGACTTTGCTGATAATTGGGAGAAGGCTGATTGGTCTGTAGTTGCTAGGATCTGTTTTTGCACCTTTTTTGTGCAAAGCGGTGATGTTGGCTGATTTCCAAGCAGATGGCAGTTGACCTTGAGCAAAAGAGAGGGTGAAGAGAACAGAGAGAGGGTGAGATAGAGCAGCAGAGCAGGATTTTAGGACCCGTGGGCTGATGCCGTCGGGTCCAGTTGCAGAATCAGAGTCGAGGGTTGACAGAAACTTTTCCACCTTGTCAGGAGGAAAGGACACGGAGTCCAGGAGCAGCAGGGTACGACTGGGTATGGTGGGTACAGAGAGGGATGGGTTTGGGACACAAGATTTAGAGGCAAACACAGAGTTGAGGCATTCAGCTTTTTCACGTGCGGAGTCAGCTGTGTAGCCGTTTGAGGTAAGGGAGGGGATGGAGGGGGAACAAACACCAGAAACGGATTTGACCAGACGCCACCAGGATTTGGAAGAGGGAGACAGATAAGAGAGTTCGGTGTTGAGAACGGAGAGATATTGTTTCCTGGCTCTCCTGAGGGTGGACACACACTTGTTTCGGGCTTTGTGAAAGGAAATGAGATTTCCTTCCGTTGGATTTGCTTTCCAGGAGACGAAGGCAAGTTGTTTCTGGGCAACAGCCTCACCACAAGATTCCGTGTACCATGGACGGGAGGAAGGGTATGACAACTGAAGACGAGATGGGATAAATCTGTGCATGAGAGAGAGCAATTTACTTTGGAAGAATTCCCAGGATGAGTTGATGTCAGAGGTGGTAGAGATGGGAGACCAGTCCAGATGATTGATGGCTGCTTGAAGACCGTGCCAGTTGGCCTGAGTGAAATGCCAGACTCGTCGACGCTGAGCAGGCTCCCTGAGGATGGTCAGAGAGATGTCCACTTTAACAAGGACATGATCAGATGATCCGATCGGAGCAGAAGAAGAGCAGCAGACATTTTCAGGGAAGTTAGTCATAACCAAGTCCAGAAGAGAAGATGTTCCGTTGACTGAGATCCGGGTCGGGAAATTGACAGATTGTGTCAGTCCCAGTGAGTCGCAGAAGTCCTTTGCTGAGGAGCCATGGCTGGTGAGAGAGGTACCCACACCCAGCCAACTGGCATGATGACAGTTGAAATCACCACATATGAGGAAGAGAGAGTTGGGATGAGTAGATAGAAGTTGGTCCATATCATCAGACAGCGAGATGTAGATGGAGTCATCACTGTTTGGTGGACGGTACAACACACATATGAACAAGAGGTGGGAGCGAAGGGGAAGCCGTAGCCAGAGGTATTCCTGGGGGTGAGGTGGAGAGAGTGCAGTGCAGGGCGAGTGAGGAAGAGAGTTTTTGATAAAGATAGCAACCCCGCCTCCAGGACGAGGCTCAGGTCTATCATACCGGAGGAGGGAGTAGCCCGGGAGAGATACTATGGAATCAGAGACATCATCAAGGAGGAAAGTTTCTGTTAAGCAGATCACGTCTGGTTTGACAGAAGCAACCTGTATGGAGAGATCAGTTAAGTTTGAACGAAGGCCCCGGATGTTTGAGGTCCATACCGTTAATGAAGAGGAAGGGGGAGCATCAGATACAGAACAGGGGGGAGGAGGGGTAGGGTAAGATGTGGAAGAGGTGGAAGAGGTAGGGAGAGCTGTTGAAGGTGTGTCAGAGATTTCAGAATAGCTCGGAGAAAGGGAAGGATGGGGCGGACAAAAGGTTTGATGGTGATTGGGTGAGCCACAATGAGGTGTTATTTGAGGAGGGGGAAGAGCGAGGCAGAAGGTTGGGGGAGATGGAGGTGAGAGTTTGAAGGGGGAAGAAGCGGGGAGGACGCTTTGAGGAGGGGGAGTGAGCGGGGGGAAATTGAGAAGCAATGAGGGTGGGGAGATTTGAAGGGGAGGGGTGAGGGGGGAGTTTGGGAGGGAAGGGACAAGGGGAGGGATTTGAAAGGGATGGGATATGGGGGAGATTTGGAGGGGAGGGGTGAGGCAGGAGTCTAGGAGGGGAGGGGCGAGGGGGCGTCTTGGCGGGGAGGGGTGAGGGAGTAGTTTAGGAGGGAGGGGGCAAGGGGGGAGATTTGAAAGGGATGGGTGATGGGGAAGATTTGGAGGGGAGGGGTGATGGGGAAGATTTGGAGGGGAGGGGTTATGGGGAAGATTTGGAGGGGAGGGGTGAGATTGGATTTTTGAAAGTGTACGATTTATGGGAAACGAACATTTATTGCAAAATGAGTTTCTTGTGACCTTCGAGTTAAAAATACGTTTAAGGACGCTGGATGGAGGATGGAGTGCAGGAGAGTTTAGGGAATGTAGAACAAAGGCACTATAGGAGATGGATATTTTTTTGGGGATGAATTGATTTGGTGAGCAAGTCGAAAGCAGCCTTTTAAAGAAGAAGAAGAAAAAGGTGTTATAAAATATGACGGAATACATAACTTGAGGGGAAAGTGTAAACATTGAAGGTTAATGAGTGAAAACTATCTGGGGAAATGGGGGAGAAACACGTGGTCGAAGAACGAACGAACGAATAAGAATGAATAAACGAATGAGAACAGAGAAGGAAATTTTTTTTTTTTTTTTTTTTTTTTTTTTGAGTTGAGATTTACACAAGGAAGTAGGCGATGGGTGAAAAGCCTGGGAATACAGAGAACGAAAGTTATTGGATCACAAACGACGGACCACTGAGAGAAAAACAAAGCCTCAAGGTTGTACAGTGCACACTGTACAAGGCCTTGCTCGCGACACGGCAAACAGACGATCAATTTATGAAAGATAAACACCGAGAAACAACCAAAGTTGCACACAATAACTTCACACACCGAAAGATAAATACAGTTTCGACAAAATACAATTGTGAACAGACTTAACTTCGAAAAACGTGGAGACCGTGTGGAGCTTCGAAAATCCCTGCCGCCGTCTCCAAGATCTCGCGAGATCCAATTTTGTTTTGATAATCTAGTATTTTCCATTTCCTTTTGTTTTCATAATCTAGTATTTTCCATAACATTTTGTTTTGATAATCGAGTGTTTTCCATAACATTTTGTTTTCATAATCTAGTATTTTCCATAACATTTTGTTTTGATAATCTGGTATTTTCCATAACATTTTGTTTTTGATAATCTGGTATTTTCCATATCCCTTTGTTTTGACAATCTGGTATTTTCCATTTCCTTTTAGTTTGATAATCTGGTATTTTCCATAACATTTTGTTTTGATAATCTAGTATTTTCCATAACATTTTGTTTTGATAATCTAGTATTTTCCATTTCCTTTTGTTTTCATAATCTAGTATTTTCCATAACATTTTGTTTTGATAATCTGGTATTTTCCATAACATTTTGTTTTGATAATCTGGTATTTTCCATAACATTTTGTTTTGATAATCTAGTATTTTCCATTTCCTTTTGTTTTCATAATCCAGTATTTTCCATAACATTTTGTTTTGATAATCCAGTATTTTCCATAACATTTTGTTTTGATAATCTGGTATTTTCCATTTCCTTTTGTTTTCATAATCCAGTATTTTCCATAACATTTTGTTTTGATAATCTGGTATTTTCCATAACATTTTGTTTTTGATAATCTGGTATTTTCCATAACATTTTGTTTTGATAATCTGGTATTTTCCATTTCCTTTTGTTTTCATAATCCAGTATTTTCCATAACATTTTGTTTTGATAATCTAGTATTTTCCATTTCCTTTTGTTTTCATAATCTAATATTTTCCATAACATTTTGTTTTGATAATCTGGTATTTTCCATCACATTTTGTTTTGATAATCTGGTATTTTCCATAACATTTTGTTTTGATAATCGAGTGTTTTCCATGACATTTTGTTTTGATAATCTAGTATTTTCCATATCCCTTTGTTTTGACAATCTGGTATTTTCCATTTCCTTTTAGTTTGATAATCTGGTATTTTCCATAACATTTTGTTTTGATAATCTGGTATTTTCCATCACATTTTGTTTTGATAATCTGGTATTTTCCATAACATTTTGTTTTGATAATCTGGTATTTTCCATAACATTTTGTTTTGATAATCTGGTATTTTCCATAACATTTTGTTTTTGATAATCTGGTATTTTCCATAACATTTTGTTTTCATAAATCTGGTATTTTCCATAACATTTTGTTTTCATAAATCTGGTATTTTCCATAACATTTTGTTTTGATAATCTGGTATTTTCCATAACATTTTGTTTTTGATAATCTAGTATTTTCCATAACATTTTGTTTTGATAATCTGGTATTTTCCATCACATTTTGTTTTGATAATCTGGTATTTTCCATAACATTTTGTTTTGATAATCTGGTATTTTCCATAACATTTTGTTTTTGATAATCTGGTATTTTCCATAACATTTTGTTTTCATAAATCTGGTATTTTCCATAACATTTTGTTTTCATAAATCTGGTATTTTCCATAACATTTTGTTTTGATAATCTGGTATTTTCCATAACATTTTGTTTTTGATAATCTAGTATTTTCCATAACATTTTGTTTTGATAATCTGGTATTTTCCATAACATTTTGTTTTTGATAATCTAGTATTTTCCATAACATTTTGTTTTGATAATCTGGTATTTTCCATAACATTTTGTTTTTGATAATCTAGTATTTTCCATAACATTTTGTTTTGATAATCTGGTATTTTCCATAACATTTTGTTTTTGATAATCTAGTATTTTCCATAACATTTTGTTTTGATAATCCGGTATTTTCCCTAACATTTTGTTTTGATAATCTGGTATTTTCCATAACATTTTGTTTTGATAATCTGGTATTTTCCATAACCTTTTGTTTTGATAATCTGGTATTTTCCATAACATTTTGTTTTGATAATCTGGTATTTTCCATAACATTTTGTTTTGATAATCTGGTATTTTCCATAACATTTTGTTTTGATAATCCGGTATTTTCCCTAACATTTTGTTTTGATAATCTAGTATTTTCCATAACATTTTGTTTTGATAATCCGGTATTTTCCCTAACATTTTGTTTTCATAATCTAGTATTTTCCATAACATTTTGTTTTGATAATCTAGTATTTTCCATATCCCTTTGTTTTGATAATCTAGTATTTTCCATAACATTTTGTTTTGATAATCTGGTATTTTCCATTTCCTTTTGTTTTCATAATCTAGTATTTTCCATAACATTTTGTTTTGATAATCGAGTATTTTCCATAACCCTTTGTTTTGATATAATCGAGTATTTTCCATAACATTTTGTTTTGATAATCTGGTATTTTCCATAACATTTTGTTTTGATAATCTGGTATTTTCCATAACATTTTGTTTTGATAATCTGGTATTTTCCATAACATTTTGTTTTGATAATCTAGTATTTTCCATAACATTTTGTTTTGATAATCTGGTATTTTCCATAACCTTTTGTTTTGATAATCTAGTATTTTCCATAACATTTTGTTTTGATAATCTAGTATTTTCTATAACATTTTGTTTTGATAATCTGGTATTTTCCATAACCCTTTGTTTTGATATAATCGAGTATTTTCCATAACATTTTGTTTTGATAATCTGGTATTTTCCATAACATTTTGTTTTGATAATCTGGTATTTTCCATAACATTTTGTTTTGATAAATCTGGTATTTTCCATAACATTTTGTTTTGATAATCTAGTATTTTCCATAACATTTTGTTTTGATATTCGAGTATTTTCCATCACCTCTTGTTTTGATAACCTGGTATTTTCCATAAACTCTTTATTGTGTCACCTGGTATTTTTCGTAACCCCTTGTTTTTATCACCTGATATTTTCCACAACCTCTTGTTTTTATCACCTGATATTTTCCACAACCTCTTGTTTTTATCACCTGGTATTTTCCACAACCTCTACTTTTGATCACCTGATATTTTCCATCACCTCTTGTTTTTGACACCTCGTATTTTACTTAAACTCTTGTTTTTATAATCCGGTATTTTCTAACGTGGCTCGCCTCACCACATGTCGCTGCAGAGGCACGGGCTTGTTTAAACTCAGGATAATGAGCTGACTGTTTCACTCCACCACTATAATGAGTGACTCAGGATAATTTACTCCACTCTCTGCCACTCCATTCCTCATCCCTTAGATCGGCAGTCTGCAGCCTCCTCACTCTCTGCAGACCTGGACAAAATCACAGACTGGTCAAGCAAGTGGAACATGTCTTTCAATCCTGACAAATCTCACACTCTTATGATGTCTCTCTGTAAAGACCGTCTGGAAAACCCTCCCATCCACTTTCTCAACAATCCTCTCCAAGAAGTTCTGTCACTCAAGCTTTTGGGTCTCACTATCTGCCATGATCTTTCCTGGGAAAACCACATTTCCAAGCTGGCCTCCAAACCCAGTCGCCGACTGGGCATCCTCCGTCGTGCGAAGTCCTTCCTTGGCACACCTGAGCTCCTCACCACATATAAGGCTTTCATCCGCAGCTCAATGGAATACTGTTCCCTCCTCTGGGCCGGTGTTCCTGCCTCACACCTAGCTCATCTTCACGCTGTTGAAACCAAAGCGTTCAGAATCATTGGAATCTCCCACGATGAACCTAACTCCGAGGGCCTTTCACTCACTCACCGCAGGCAGGTTGGTGGTCTTTCTGTCTTCTACCAACTCCTCTCCGGCCTTGCTCCCCCAGCTCTCTCTGTGCTCTGTCCCCCAAATATTCCTACAGGTCGCACAAGATCTGCCAGCAACCCTTTTATGGTTAAACTGCCAAAATCTCGGCTCTCTGCTCACCTTCACTCTTTCAATCCTCTTTCTCCCACCTCTGGAACAAACTCCCCACTCCCTTCAATCCCACTCCTCCCTCCAAGCCTTTAAAACAGCTGTTCACCACCATCTCTTATCTTCCCCCATCCAAAACCTTGATCTTTTCTACCCCCGCTAATTCATCCCAGATCAACTTTTTTGAAATTCCAACTTCTTTCCTGGAAGTCCTTGCAGTGTTCATATGTTTTATACCTCTCCCACCTCCCCCCATGCCCTCTCCCTCCCACAGTTCTCTCAATGTCCCTGCTCTCAAATTTTGTGTTTGTGTCCTTCCCCCTCTCTCCCTATTTTGTCTACCGCTCCCCTTATTTTGTGTTGTATGTGTCGGTTTGACTTTTTATGTGATTAATGTTAGCTCCTTCACGAGCCTCGATCTTGGATACAAAAAAAAAAGAAGAAGAAAAAAAAAGACTGTACCTGAGTTGCTTTGTTGTCATGATTTACACCAATCATAATACAAACAATTATTTTGTATAAATGTATTTGTAACTCGCGAGATACCGGTGCTATGCACAGGTGGCAAGCCAAGAGCAAACACAGAATGCGGAAACTATGAATGCTAAACCATGGAACCAATAAATTGCACATTCCTGTGCCACCATCAGTCGGCCGTCAGATATGGACAGCAGGTTCGTGAAGGACTAGGGCAAAAAACGTACCCATCTGAATGGCTCTATCCCCAGTCAATGGAGAATATGCAAATGGTGAATCCACCGGGGGAGAGGCCACGACAACCTTAATTCATGTTAAAAGAAAAAAGAGCTCGGCGGAATATGAAACCACAATCGATTAGAGATACGATGTATTTAGGTTTTCTGTCTCAATGAGAGTTTGGAGACGAGGGATGGTTAAGCTAGATGGGGTTAAGAAGAGTGTTCTACAAAAGGGAAAGGATGAGGCAGGTTTCGTTTGAACTTAGAGCCCATGGGGAGGTTGGTCCATATTTTTGTTTAACAGCGAATAGATCGTCAGAGACAGCAGATGAGATGGAAGATGGACAAAGCAAAATGGCTGACAAATCTACCTCTGTTTCTTTGCCTTTCTGTGTACAGCCTTTATGACCAATTCACAAAATGCACCATGATGGGAGCACACGAGGCCTCCTGTTTTTGGCCCAACCCAACAATCGATGAGGTCTTCAGTACAGCACATCATTTGTTCTTTCCAAACTGCTCCCTCGATCGTCTGGCGGACCCCCCTCCTCTCATCCTCGGCCTACTTATAGCTCTGCCATCCGTCCTCACCATCACGACCACTGCGGCTGTCTTGTGTATTGTCAAGCGGCATGAAGTAAAAGTTTGAGGAAGTACAGGTAACCTTTGGCATAGTGTTTGGTACGAATTATTTTCCCACTAGTGGGGTCACCCGTAGGAATCCCACGGGCATGGACGTGTGTGACATTTCGACATATTGAGTTAGATGCTGCACCTGCACATTCAGTTTCACAAAATGGTTACTGGCAATTTATCAGATGCACAAATGATGTAATCTACACAATGTATTTACTTCTGATAACATGTGAATGCATGTGCGTGCACACCCACACACACATACACACACAAACACACGTACACCCACACACATATATACATACACACAAACACATCTCGTTTTTTCATTTCTGTTCCTCACAATTTTGTCTCTCTTTTTCACAGACACAGACAGACACAGACACACACACACACACACACACACACACACACACACACACACACACACACACACACACACACACACACACACATATATATATATATATATATATGCACATATATACACATTATATACATCCACAAACACACACACACATGTATACACACACACACACACACACACACACACACACACACACACACACACACACACACACACACACACATATATATACACACACAGACAAACACACATGCACACACATACATAAACACATACTCACACACACACACACACACATATATATATATATATATATATATTGTTGCGGATATGAGACTGTATATTTTTTGATTGTGTGCTTTATTATTATTATTATTGTTTATTCTGCGCCCCCTGCCTCCGGAGCTGTGTAAAGGTGAAAGGGCATCCCATAATTAGTCCACAAGCATACACGTCAGCCAATAATAGAATACCCCTGTTCGATAGTTATATCTTATTCTGTGTTTTAGGGTAAGGCTGTGTCTCCCATTAATTGAAGTACTCCATTGCACCAGTGAAAGAGAATAGATCCCCTTTCATTCCCATCCCCAAAATCTCCATTTCCTTTCACATCCCCTTTCGTCATTGCCAAGCCTCGATTGCCAATTACATCCCCTCCAAAACCACCATTGAACATGTGCTCGGGTCGGGGAAGAGGGGCGTGCCCGCCCGTCGTCATCAAGGGCGGAGCCAGAGGGTCACGTGACCAACCAGGGCCGAGGTGAGCACACCGATGGGCGTGTCCTAAAGGCCGGCGGCTTGATCGCGGGAGGCGCTAAAAAGGCGCGCGCGCAAGAAGCGTGGGGCGGTCGGTGGTGAGGAGTGAGTGGACCAAGAGAGAGAAAGAGTGGTTGGACCAAGAAAGAGAAAGAGTGGTTGGACCAAGAGAGAAAGAGTGGTTGGACAGGGAGACGTGCAAGAGTGTTGTTGAGTTGAGGGTTTGGACCAGACGAGTCAGACGAGTCCTGGCAAAGCAAGCGGCGGCCACAGCAGCAACAACACCCAACCGCCGCTTGGGGCCTGGACGGCGGTTTTGAGCAGGGCCGCGAAGGAACGGCGGCTGCTAAACGCGCCGATCGTGCTGCAGGACCCCCTTTGACCTTCCTCTCCCTCCAGCCATCCACCTCCTGCCTTTCCACCCTTCTTGTGTACGTGAGTTTGTTCTGTGTGTCTTGTCCCTGGGTATTTAATTAAGTCTGTATAAGCTAGTATTTGCACTGTGTCACCTGTGTCTTATGTGTTGTAAATAAACGTGACTGCTTTCTTTTTGCTTGTGTGTATAATAAATCCAATTACTCTTCTGTCCGTCTTCTCGTCTTATTCCTTTAGTCTTTGCATTTCGGCGTTTTAGTCTTTTCCAGATTGGGCAGCTGCGGTGCGATACGGCCAAAGTTCTGGGTGAATCGGGTGAGTCGGGGAACAACTGTTCGGTCGCGGAGCCTTCGCTCGGCAAGCAACATCCTAAACCGCGATCAGTAACAATATATATATATATATATATATATATATATATATATGTATATATATATATATATATATATATATATATATATATATATATATATATATACATATATATATATATATATATATATATATATATATATATATATATATATATATATATATATATATATATATATATATATATATTGTTGCGGAGATGAGGACTGTATATTTTTTTGATTGTGTGCTGTACTATTATTATTATTGGTTATTCTGCGCCCCCCTACCTCCGGAGCTGTGTAAAGGTGAAAGGGCATCCCATAATTAGTCCACGAGCATACACATCAGCCAAGTAATAGAATACCCCTGTTGGTAGTTATCTCTTATTCTGTGTTTTAGGGTAAGGCTGTGTCTCCCATTAATTGAAGTACTCCATTGCACCAGTGAAAGAGAATAGATCCCCTTTCCTTCCCATCCCCAAAATCTCCCTTTCCTTCCCATCCCCAAAACCTCCATTTCCATATTACATCCCCTCTCGTCATTGCTGAGCCCTCGATTCTCAATCACCTCCCCTCCAATAACCGCCATTGACCATGTGCTTGAGTCGGAGAAGAAAGGCATGTCTCCACCTCGTCAGAGAGGGGAGGAGTGAGCCGGCCCCACTCGACCAACCATGAACAAGGGGTTTGGCTTGAGAGGGCGGGGAGAGAACGTTTGGGGGAGGTTCGCAAAGGTTGAGGGGCGGGGCCTATATAACCCACGGCGGGGGGTGTTCCCAAGAGAGATGCACTTTGAGATGGTCTGAGTCGGTTGCCAGAGGGAGTTGGTCGTCAAGAGAGAGTCGTGAAGAGTCAGTCAGTAGAGGTGGTGGTCAAGTGGTTGCGTTGGTTGCGGTGAGGAGTCGGTGGTAAAGAGTGAGGGACCAAGAAAGAGTTGAGGGTTTGGACCAACGAGTCAGACAAGTCCTGGGAACGCAGCGGACGGAGGCCGCAGCAGCAAGAACACCCAACAGCCAAAGGGGGCCTGAACGGCGGTTTGGAGCAGGGCCGAAAAGGAACGGCGGCTGCTAAACGCGCCGGTTGAGCTGCAGGACCCCCTTGGACCTTTCCTCTCCCTCCAGCCATCCACCTCCTGCCTTTCCACCCTTCTTGTATACGTGAGTTTGTTTTGTTTGTTCTGTCCCTGGGTATTTAATTAAGTCTGTAGATAAGCTAGTATTTGCACTGTGTCACCTGCGTCTTATGTGTTGTAAATAAACTTGATTGCTCCTTTTTGCTTATGTGTGTAAATAGTAAATAAATTCAGTAGTATTTCCAACCTTTTTGTCTTCTTCTTCTTCTTCACATCCGTGTCGCCTTTGTCTTTTCCCTATTGACTAGCTGTAGTGCGATACGGCCAACGTTTGGGTGGAATCGGGTGAGTCGGGGATCCTGTTAGGTCGCGGTTAAATACACCACCGCTCGGTCATCATAACATCTAAACCGCGATCTGTAACAATTGGTGTCAGGAGTGGGATTCGGACCTGGGACTAAATTTGTTAGGCCCAAATTTTGGAACACCAATTGTGTTATTAGGTAACAATTGGTGTCTGGGAGTGAGATTCGGGGCCCGAACCAAATTTTTAAAACATCTAGGAAAAAATTTGGTCAAAATTTGGAGCGGCCGAAATTTGTTTTGTTTTACAAAACCCGAATTTTGAAATCGCGCCATGGCTGGTCAAGGCGACGGGATGCCGGTGAGAGAGATAGACGGGGTAGAATCGACCCAGGACCTCGGGGAAATGTATGTGGAGGAAAGGGAGGAGGAGAGCAATGAGGTGGTTGAGGGTGTATCAGACGCACAAAATGGCGCTCTCGCGCACGAGGTTTCAGGCGCGCAAAGAGGCGCCTCGCACGAGCGCGCGGTAGCCGAGCCCGCTGTATCAGCGGGCTTTAACATGCAGCAGTTCATGGCACGGTTTAGCGAATACATGGCACAGTCGAAGTGCGACAACGAAAAAAGAGCCAGGGAAATGGAGGGAATGGAAAACAGAATGGGGGAGCGACTAGGAAATCAAACCGGGGAGTTAGACAAGAAATTTGGGAAGTTAGACAATAATTTTGAGGAGTTAGACAAGAAATTTGGGAAGTTAGACAATAATTTTGAGGGGTTAGACAACGGGATAAAAGAGGTAAAGAATGGGTTAACGGGGGTGGAAAACAGAATGGCTGCCCAGGAGAATCAGTTAGAGGGGGTGAAAAATGGGTTAATGGGGTTAGAAAATAGGATGGAGGACAAATTGCGGGAAATAGGGGAACAATCTGCCAGGGAAATCAAACAAATGGGAGAGCAGATAGAGGAGGTGAAAATCGGGGTAGAAACCAAACTGGATGCTCAGAGGGATGAATTGGGACAGATGAGGGTGGCATCTACAAAAGAGATGGAGGAAATACGACGAGGGGTAAGTGAGGAGGTTTCGGGGCTACGCGAGGAGGTAAAGCGAGGTGAGAAGCGTATGGAGAAAGAGGTGAGAAATAATACGGCTAAGTTACAGGGGGGAATAGAAGATCTGACGAAGGGAGTAGAACAGCTGACAGTCAGACAAAAAGAACTAGTGGAGCAGGTTCAAAAGAACACTGCGGTACTAGGAGGGTTAAAGGCAACACAAAAAGAAATTAAAAACGAATTAATAGCGACACAGAGGCAATGTCAGATGGTACGTGAGGAACTGACAATGAGGGTGGACGAGGTGACAGAGATAATGGAGACAAAGGACCGGCAGGTGAGGATGCACATAGAGACGGTCACGGTAGCCTTAGAGGACGAACTTGAGGAGACGCACCGAGAAATAAAAGAGGTTAAACAAAAATTAGAGGAAGTGGAGGAAGAGGTGAGTGAAATTAAGAAGGGACGGACAGAAACTAAAAGAGAAATCCAGGAGGAGGTGATGGAATTGGTACAAGGTCGGTGCTCAACTCATAATGTGATGCTCACTAACCAAATAAAAAGTTTGCAGGTGGCAAAGGAGGTGCGGAGACGAGGTACGGAGGTGAGTGGCAATGCACATGATGTAAGGAAAGCTTCAGTCGGCTTGGGGATTGGTTTGGATCCGGGTGTTCGTGAAAGGCCGTTGGTGAAGTGTGCGACAGGTCAGGTGTGCGAAAAAAGAGGTGTGCGAGAATGTCCGACCATGGGGTGTGTGAGGAAAAAGTGCACGCCGAGGAGTGAGTGCGCCGTCAAGAGTGAGTCGGTCGTGGCGCGTGTGCGAAGGGGTACATGGAAGCGCGGTGTGGTGAGTGTTACGGAGGAAGTAACGAAAAAGTGTGCGCGAGAGGATGCGCGAGAAAGGTGTGTAACGGACAGGTGCATGAGGAAAGAGTGTGCTGTCGAGAGTAAGGGTGAGTGCGCTGTCAAGAATGGAGGTGAGAGTAGTGAGAGTGACACGGAGCGTGAGTTGGTTGTGGCAGGTGAGCGAGGATGTACACCTGGAATGGAAGGATGCACACCTGGAATGGTAGAGCGTGAGTGGGAATGCACGCTGGAATTGGTAGTGAGGCACGTGGTTGGGTGTGCGGGTGAGAGCACACCTGTGATTGTCACAAAGGAGGTGACCGAGAAAGGGGCGCGAAGAGGTGTGTTGGTGAGGTGTGCGAGCGACGAATGTGTGCCAAGGTGTTCGGTGGTCAGGTGTGTGACCAAGTCGGTGAGCGGAATGAGTGTACCGAGGTGTGTAAGAAGAGGTACGACGAGGAGCATGGAAACGGCTGCATGTATGAGCAAGAAAGGGGTAGCGTATGCATGTAAGCGTCCAGGTGAAGCATCGACGGTAACCGGTTTAGCGGTTAGAGCGACTTATAGCCGAATCGGGCCCTCGGTGCGGGCCGGGCTTCGCGTGCCGCGAGAACCAGCAGGGATCCGAGCCACGGCGGGTTCGAAAGGACCGCCGTGCGCGATCCACGCTGGGCCTCGCGTGGAACGGCCGCGTCCGGGCTCCACTAGGCGGAGCGGGCAGCCCGATAGGAAGGGTCGTCATGGCGACCACTTTCTATTGAGACGTGCCGGCAGGTCGAGATCGGGACATTGGATGGCTCCACGCCGAGGTGGTGCGTGGGATCTCGGCCCGGGTAAGCCCCCGTCCCTGCACCGAGTGCCGGACGCATCCAGCCGCCGGCACAAAAGAACCCGCGTTCATGGCTCGGCTGTACGAAGCCGAGCTTTAGAAGGGAATTGGCGCACCGAGAGGATGTAATAAGTAGACGGGTGATGAGGATAGTGATTTGATACGAAATTTATAATAGTGGGTAGAATTGGCAGTAAATGGAAAATTTTTGAATTGGTTGGAATTTGGACGAACAAAATTTATAGTGGAGAGACCCCCGATGTGGTGGGATGGCAAATCCACCATCCCTCACAGACAGTGGGGCAAATGCGCACTAGATTATGGGGTGTATGGCAGTGGAAGCTAGCCCGGGTGGGTTAGGTTATATTGATAGGGATCTAGCGAAGATGACCTTAGGTGACGTTAAGATTAGATAGTGACTGATACCTGTAGTGGGGACGCAGGTAGATTAGTGTGGATAATAATGACGTGGGAGCGCAATAGTTTAAAGGGGCGACTGGGAAGCGCAAGTTTCAGAAGGGAGTAGTTAGCTGAGATGATGCCGTGTGTGTGAAGATTGAACAGGTGAGAATTGAACAGGTGTGATTGCACAGGTGTGCAACTGAACAGGTGTGTGGAGCAGTGTATGAGTGAGTGATGGTGATGTGTGTTGTGTTGACCAACTGGTCCAGGAAGAGGAGGAGGGTGCAGGTGGCACCAGGTATGATTGCACAGGTGTGCAACGACAGGTGAATGGAGGACAGGTGTATGGAATAAATGGTATGGAGTATTGGAATGGATGGTCGTGGAGTGAGTATGGTGGAAATTGTGGAGTGGAGTGGATGGTGCGAAGGTGTGAATGGGGGAAGAGTGGACCCCCATCACGGATACCCGGGGCGGGTAGTGTAAGTGTTAGGTAGAGGGTATAGGTAAATTGTGGTTGGATATTGGCATCTGTGGTGCGAGGTAAAAGAATGGTATTTGGATGGGTGCATTAGTGTTGTGGAAATGGCTGGGCGTGTAGCCTGTTAGTGTGTGTAGTTGGTTTGGGCACTCCACCACTGTGAGGATGTCGGCCAGGTGAGGCCGCAGGTGGGCTCTGGGAGCCGGTAGTTGTTGTGGATGGGGCCCGAGGATCCAGAGGACGGACCCAGGTAGCCCAGTGCCAGAGGGCACCAGGGGGTGACAGAGCCAGGAGAGGGCCTGCCCCAGTTAGTTAGGTTAGGGTGAGGAGCTAGGTAAGCTCGGGTGGCAACTGCAGTGGTGGAGGTGTGCAGGTGGGTAGACCTGCTGGGAGAGCTACACGTCGCAGCCCAGAAATTGTGCGAGGCACCGGGAGATGAATCGGGGGAGTGAGACCCCAAATTGAGAAGCACCACAGTTTGGTCAATCGGAATTGGTTTTTAGAACCCATAGTGTAAGTTGGCCAATGGATTGGCAGGGAGAGACCCCGGGTAGTGTAAAGTGTGTTAATGTCATTTAGGAAGTAGTTAGGATGAAGTCTCCTCGCACCATCTGCATCCACTCACCTGAGGTGACAGGTACTCCGCACCATGCCATGTTTAATTATTTTTTACTGTGCAAATGTTTGGATTGTGAGACGCATCATGACGTGGGTGTGACATTGTGCTTTGATGTTCCATCTCTGCCTCCTTATGAGGATTGATGATGAATTTGGTGATGGCAAATTTTGAAGTAGAGGGATTGTGGAGACGAATTTGGTATAGGGGAAATATGGGGAAGACGTGACAGTAGTGACGAATTTGTAAATGTGTAGATTTTTGTACATATGGGGTAAGGGCAAGGGTAGGGTAGGTGACAGGGGGGTGACGTACGGTAGGGACGAGCTTTCTCACTTCGCCCTCCATACGCATTTCGCCTTGCATTGCCTTATTGACGTGTACCCTTGTGACCTTACCCCTCGCTCAATTGTCTTTCTTTTGTCTCCCACATGACCTGTGCGCCATTGGGTGCCGAGGGGAGCGTGCGTGAGGTGGCCATTGTGCGCCCGAAATTCCCAGAACCAGCTGTCTGCATCGATGCACCACATTATGGACCACATGTCTGTGGCCGAGCACCACTTATGGACCCCATGGGTTGGGGCATGGCCCCTCTGCTGGAACCGGCCATGAGGGCCCGAAATCTTGCTGGCGGACCTTGGCCACAGGGCACCGATGCCCCACAGGTGAACCACACATAGTCGGCCCCTGTGGGCCATAAATAAAATAAAAACGGATACGTTAGGTGCATTCTTTTATT
>NC_136267.1:4525982-4688482 GCF_964187855.1 Myxine glutinosa | reverse complement strand
AACCTCTTGTTTGAATCATCGAGAGGCAAAGATATGTTTGGCATTGACTTAGGTATGGATGCTTTTCCTATTCCTTGAAAAGAAAAAGTGTGACGATGTCACTGTTTGTCAATACTGGAATTTTCCATAACCTCTTCCTTTTATCACATTGAATTTTCCATAACCCTGAAGGAACTGCGCTCCAACGCGAGTCGAAAGAATTGACGCGACCAAAGACGGAATTCGTCCGAGTTGCTTTATTGAAACAAAACAGCTCAGGTATTCTGACAAGCCCGTTTATCGGGCAGCAATAGATATACACATTTATGTCGGGAAGTTTGCCCGGCAAAAGCTATACCGGGCATGCCCGGGTGTCAAGGGCGAGCCTTGGAAAGGCGAGTCTGGACCTGCCCGGGCGTGTTTGGCTGCGGCCTGGCAAGTCGAGGCTGGGCGTGCCCGGGCGCTCTGGCGAGCCCTGGAAAGGCGATAGCGGGCATGCCCGGACGCTCTGGGCGAGCCCTGGAAAGGCGATAGCGGGCATGCCCGGACGCTCTGGGCGAGCCCTGGAAAGGCGAGAGCGGGCATGCCCGGGAGGTTCGAGCGTGCCCGGGAACAGTGAGTCCGGGCATGCCCGGGAGAGGCGCGTCTGGCCGTGTTCTGGCCGGTGCAAGGCGATTGTGTGCATCCAGCGGTAACCGCTACACACGCCCCTCCAGAATCGACCTGCACCGGCAGGGTCAATTTAAGGGGGGTCCGGATGACCCGGCCGAAGCGACCCCTGGAGGGTCGTGGGGAGGGGTCCGACGTGGTGGTGGGTGGTCGAGCAGGGGGAACTGTGGACGGGGGGCGGCCTCGCCGCGGAGGAAGGGTCAACCGTGGTGGTCGGTCGACGTCCATGTGCGCCGGTTTGAGGCGGTCCACAGAAATGCGGTCCGGCCGGCCGCCGAAGTCGACGATGAAAGACTTGTCGCCCCGTCGCAGGACCCGGAAGGGCCCGTCGTACGGCGGCCGGAGTGGCCCCCGGTGCGCGTCATGACGCACAAAGACGTACTCCGCTGTGCGAAGCGCCGGGGGGACGTAGGACTGTGGGCCACCGTGGCGGGACGTCGGCACGGGGGCAAATCGTCGGGCGGCCTCCTGGAGGTCCGAGCGCTGGCGAGCGACGGACCAGGGACTGGTAGCGTCGGGCACGAATTCGCCCGGGACGCGGAGCGGCTGGCCGTAGACGAGCTCGGCGGCGGACGCCTGGAGGTCTTCCTTGGGGGCCGTGCGAAGGCCCAAAAGGACCCACGGCAGCCGGTCGGCCCAACCGTCATCCTGAAGGCCGGCCATGAGTGCGGCCTTCATGGAGCGGTGAAACCGCTCGCACAACCCGTTGGCTTGGGGGTGGTAGGCCGTGGTGCGGTGCAGCGTGACCCCCAACGAACGGGCGACCGCGCCCCAAAGCTCAGACGTGAACTGTGGGCCGCGGTCGGACGAGATGTCCGCTGGTGCGCCGAAGCGCGCGACCCAGGTGGCGATGAACGCCTGCGCCACATCGGCGGTGGTGGTGGAGGCGAGGGGCACGGCCTCCGGCCACCTGGTGGTCCTGTCCACCATGGTGAGCAGGTGGGTGAACCCCCGCGAGGGGGGGCAGGGGACCCACCAGGTCCACGTGGACATGGTCGAAACGCCGTTCAGGCACGGCGAAAGGTGCCAGCGGGGCCTGGGTGTGGCGGTGGACCTTGACCCGCTGGCAGGCCGTGCAGGCGTTGGCCCAGTCGCGGATGTTTCGTCGAAGGCCGTGCCAGACGAAACGCGCCGACACCAGCTTCTGAGAAGCTTTCCGGCCCGGGTGAGAAAGGCCGTGGATGGAGGCGAAGATGCGGCGCTGCCAGGAAATGGGCACGATGGGGCGAGGCTGGCCCTGGGAGACGTCGCAGAGCAGGACGGTGCCCGCGAAGGGAATGTCGGCCAGGCGGAGGCCCGTGTCCGCCGCACGGAGTGCCTGCACCGAGGCGTCGGTGGTCTGGTCGGCCGCCATGAGCGCGAAGTCCACGCCGAGGTGGCCCGCGTTCGCGCTGGCCCGAGAAAGACAGTCGGCCACGGCGTTGTCTTTGCCGGCGACGTGCCGGATGTCCGTGGTGAACTCTGACACGGCGGAGAGGTGGCGCTGCTGGCGGGCCGACCACGGCTCCGTGACCTTAGCCATTGCGTACACCAACGGCTTGTGGTCGACGAAAGCCGTGAACAGGCGGCCCTCCAGGAGGTGTCGGAAATGGCGAACGGCCAGGAATAGCCCGAGCAGCTCACGGTCGAACGTGCTGTAGTTTAACTCGTTTGGCCGGAGTTGCCGGCTGAAAAAAGCGAGTGGCTGCCAAACCCCGTCCACCCATTGCTCATGGACGGCGCCCACCGCGTAGTTGGAGGCGTCCGTAGTGAGGGCAATGGGCGCGTTGAGCACCGGGTGAGCCAGCAGCGTTGCGTCGGCGAGGGCCCGTTTGGCGCTGGCGAAGGCCGCGTCCATGGCCGCGGACCAAACAATGTCATGCTTGGCCGTCTTGCCCCGGAGGGCCTCGTAAAGGGGCCGCATGAGCTGAGCAGCGCGGGGCACGAATCGGTGATAAAAATTCACCATGCCGAGGAACTCTTGGAGGGCCTTGATGGAACGGGGACGCGGGAACGTGGTGATGGCCTCGACCTTGGTCGGCAGCGGCACGGCCCCGGTCTTGGTGATGCGGTGGCCCAAAAAGTCAACGGTCGTCGTGCCGAAGTGGCATTTGACCGGGTTGACAATTAAGCCGTGCTCGCTGAGGCGACCGAACAGTGTTCGGAGGTGGAGGAGGTGCTCGGCGCGGGACGTGCTGGCGACGAGGATATCGTCCAGATAGACGAAAAGAAACGGCAGGTCGCGCAGCATGCCGTCCATCAAGCGCTGGAACGCCTGGGCCGCGTTCTTGAGGCCAAACGGCATCCACAAAAATTCGAACAGGCCGAACGGCGTGATGACGGCCGTCTTCGGGACGTCGGCCGCCCGGACAGGTACCTGGTGGTAGCCCCGTATCAGGTCAATTTTCGAAAAGATGACCCGTCCCGCCAAACGGGCGGAAAAGTCCTGAATATGCGGGATCGGGTACCTGTCGGGGGTGGTAGCGTCGTTGAGACGGCGGTAGTCGCCACACGGGCGCCATCCATCCCCCGGCTTTGGCACGATGTGCAGTGGCGAGGCCCACGCGCTATCGGAGCGCCGCACGATGCCGAGGTGCTCCAACGCGTCGAACTCGGCCTTCGCCACGGCGAGCTTGGCCGGGTCGAGGTGGCGGGCCCTGGCGTAGACCGGCGGGCCCGTAGTGGGTATGTGGTGCTCGATCCCGTGCCGCACCGCGACGGCCGAAAACGTCGGCCGCGTGAGGGCCGGGAATTCCGCGAGCAGGCGAGCGAACTCGTTCGCTGCCGGGAGGGCGCACGCCAGTTCGGTCGGCGTGGAGCTGCTCATCGTGCACGCCAGGGAGCTGAAGGTCTCGGCATTGACAAGGCGACGACGTTTGACGTCGACCAGCAGCCCGTGCGCGCAGAGGAAGTCGGCGCCCAGCAAAGCCATGGGGACGCAGGCGGTCACAAAAGTCCATTGAAAACGCTGGCTGCCGAAGCAGAGGGTGACGACGCGTGGGCCGAAAGTGCGTATGGCCGAGCCATTAGCAGCGACCAAAGAGGGGCCGCAAACGGCGTCCCGCCTGTCCTGCTCGGAGGCGGGTATGACGCTCAGTTGGGCGCCGGTGTCACACAGGAAACGCCGCCCAGACGCTTTGTCCCGAATAAACAGCAAGTTGCCCGAGTGGCCGGCGCTCATGGCTGGGAATGAACGCCGGCCCGGCCGTTTCCCGACCTGCCGAAAGTGCACGGGGGCCGGCACGTCCGAGCCTTGTGTCCGAACCTGGCGTGGTAATAACACCACGCCCGGTCAGGTGGAGGCCCCGGCCGTCGTGTCGGAAGCGGGCGGTGCGGCGTGGCGGCCGCCAGTTGCACCGGCAGTTCGGCCTCCAACCGCGCAGGGCGCTCGGGCGTCGTGGGCGTCGCCTCGGACGGCGGCGGGCTTCAGGTAACCGCGCCGATGTGCTGGCCCGCCGAGGAGATCTTATCGGCTTCCCTGGCGAGGGCGCGGGAATCCGTGATCAACGTGCCAGCCAGGGCGAGGTGTACCGGGTGAGGCAGCTGGCGAAGGAACAGCTCGCGGAACAGAAAATCCGGAGAGTGCTCACCGAGCAACGAGAGCATATAGTCCAGGCGCTCTGACGGGCGCATGTCGCCGAGCTCGGGCAGAGCGAGCAGGCGCCGTGCGCGTACTGCCGGTGAGAGGGCGAAAGCGTCGAGGAGGAGCGTCTTCAGCGCGTCATATTTGTCAGCAGCCGGCGGGTGCTCGAGGAGCCTCAAGGTGCGGGCCGCGGTGGCGGAACCGAGCGCCGCCACAACATGGTGGAAGCGGGTGTCGTCCGCGGTGATGCCTCGCAGGGCGAACTGAGAGTCCGCCTGAGCGAACCAAACAGCCGCGTGAGCCTCCCAGAAGGTAGGCAGTTTAAGCGTCACTGCCGTATCCATGTCGGTAGGTCACCAATGAAGGAACTGCGCTCCAACGCGAGTCGAAAGAATTGACGCGACCAAAGACGGAATTCGTCCGAGTTGCTTTATTGAAACAAAACAGCTCAGGTATTCTGACAAGCCCGTTTATCGGGCAGCAATATATATACACATTTATGTCGGGAAGTTTGCCCGGCAAAAGCTATACCGGGCATGCCCGGGTGTCAAGGGCGAGCCTTACAAAGGCGAGTCTGGACCTGCCCGGGCGTGTTTGGCTGCGGCCTGGCAAGTCGAGGCTGGGCGTGCCCGGGCGCTCTGGGCGAGCCCTGGAAAGGCGATAGCGGGCATGCCCGGACGATCTGGGCGAGCCCTGGAAACGTGAGAGCGGGCATGCCCGGACGCTCTGGGCGAGCCCTGGAAAGACGAGACCGGGCATGCCCGGGAGAGGCGCGTCTGGCCGTGTTCTGGCCGGTGCAAGGCGATTGTGTGCATCCCGCGGTAACCGCTACAACCCCTTCCTTTTATCACATTGAATTTTCCATAACTTCTTCCTTTTATCACATTACATTTTCCATAACCTCTTCCTTTTATCACATTACATTTTCCATAACCTCTTCCTTTTATCACATCGAATTTTCCATAACCTCTTCCTTTTATCACATTACATTTTCCATAACCTCTTCCTTTTATCACATTTAATTTTCCATAACCCCTTCCTTTTATCACATTGAATTTTCCATAACCTCTTCCTTTTATCACATTTAATTTTCCATAACGTCTTCCTTTTATCACATTAAATTTTCCATAACTTCTTCCTTTTATCACATTGAATTTTCCATAACCTCTTCCTTTTATCACATCGAATTTTCCATAACCTCTTCCTTTTATCACATTACATTTTCCATAACCTCTTCCTTTTACCACATTTAATTTTCCATAACGTCTTCCTTTTATCACATTAAATTTTCCATAACTTCTTCCTTTTATCACATTACATTTTCCATAACCTCTTCCTTTTATCACATTTAATTTTCCATAACCTCTTCCTTTTATCACATTGAATTTTCCATGACCTCTTCCTTTTACCACATTGACTTTTCCATGACCTCTTCCTTTTACCACATTGACTTTTCCATAACCTCTTCCTTTTACCACATTGAATTTCCCATAACCTCTTCCTTTTATCACATTGAATTTTCCATAACCTCTTCCTTTTATCACATTGAATTTTCCATAACCTCTTCCTTTTACCACATTGAATTTTCCATAACCTCTTCCTTTTATCACATTGAATTTTCCATGACCTCTTCCTTTTACCACATTGACTTTTCCATGACCTCTTCCTTTTACCACATTGACTTTTCCATAACCTCTTCCTTTTACCACATTGAATTTCCCATAACCTCTTCCTTTTATCACATTGAATTTTCCATAACCTCTTCCTTTTATCACATTGAATTTTCCATAACCTCTTCCTTTTACCACATTGAATTTCCCATAACCTCTTCCTTTTACCACATTGACTTTTCCATCACCTCGTCCTTTTATCACATTGAATTTCCCATAACATCTTCCTTTTACCACATTGAATTTCCCATAACCTCTTCCTTTTATCACATTGAATTTTCCATAACCTCTTCCTTTTATCACATTGAATTTTCCATAACCTCTTCCTTTTACCACATTGAATTTTCCATAACCTCTTCCTTTTACCACATTGAATTTCCCATAACCTCTTCCTTTTATCACATTGAATTTTCCATAACCTCTTCCTTTTACCACATTGAATTTCCCATAACCTCTTCCTTTTACCACATTGACTTTTCCATCACCTCGTCCTTTTATCACATTGAATTTCCCATAACATCTTCCTTTTACCACATTGAATTTCCCATAACCTCTTCCTTTTATCACATTGAATTTTCCATAACCTCTTCCTTTTATCACATTGAATTTTCCATAACCTCTTCCTTTTACCACATTGAATTTTCCATAACCTCTTCCTTTTATCACATCGAATTTTCCATAACCTCTTCCTTTTACCACATTACATTTTCCATAACCTCTTCCTTTTATCACATTACATTTTCTATAACCTCTTCCTTTTATCACATCGAATTTTCCATAACCTCTTCCTTTTATCACATTACATTTTCCATAACCTCTTCCTTTTATCACATTACATTTTCCATAACCTCTTCCTTTTATCACATTGAATTTTCCATAACCTCTTCCTTTTACCACATTGACTTTTCCATAACCTCTTCCTTTTACCACATTGAATTTCCCATAACTTCTTCCTTTTATCACATTGAATATCCCATAACCCCTTCCTTTTATCACATTGAATTTTCCATAACCTCTTCCTTTTATCACATTGAATTTTCCATAACTTCTTCCTTTTATCACATTGAATTTTCCATAACATCTTCCTTTTATCACATTGAATTTCCCATAACTTCTTCCTTTTATCACATTGAATATCCCATAACCCCTTCCTTTTATCACATTGAATATCCCATAACCTCTTCCTTTTATCACATTGAATTTTCCATAACCTCTTCCTTTTATCACATTGAATTTTCCATAACTTCTTCCTTTTATCACTTTGAATTTTCCATAACCCCTTCCTTTTATCACATTGAATTTTCCATAACATCTTCCTTTTATCACATTGAATTTTCCATAACTTCTTCCTTTTATCACATTGAATTTTCCATAACCCCTTCCTTTTATCACATTGAATTTCCCATAACATCTTCCTTTTATCACATTGAATATCCCATAACCCCTTCCTTTTATCACATTGAATATCCCATAACCTCTTCCTTTTATCACATTGAATTTTCCATAACCTCTTCCTTTTATCACATTGAATTTCCCATAACCTCTTCCTTTTATCACATTACATTTTCCATAACCTCTTCCTTTTATCACATTACATTTTCCATAACCTCTTCCTTTTATCACATTACATTTTCCATAACCTCTTCCTTTTATCACATTACATTTTCCATAACGTCTTCCTTTTATCACATTGAATTTTCCATAACCCCTTCCTTTTACCACATTGAATTTTCCATAACTTCTTCCTTTTATCACATTGAATTTTCCATAACCCCTTCCTTTTATCACATTGAATTTTCCATAACATCTTCCTTTTATCACATTGAATTTCCCATAACTTCTTCCTTTTATCACATTGAATTTTCCATAACCTCTTCCTTTTATCACATTACATTTTCCATAACTTCTTCCTTTTATCACATTGAATTTCCCATAACCCCTTCCTTTTATCACATTGAATTTCCCATAACCTCTTCCTTTTATCACATTACATTTTCCATAACTTCTTCCTTTTATCACATTGAATTTTCCATAACTTCTTCCTTTTATCACATTGAATTTTCCATAACCCCTTCCTTTTATCACATTGAATTTTCCATAACATCTTCCTTTTATCACATTGAATTTTCCATAACTTCTTCCTTTTATCACATTGAATTTTCCATAACCCCTTCCTTTTATCACATTGAATTTTCCATAACATCTTCCTTTTATCACATTGAATTTTCCATAACTTCTTCCTTTTATCACATTGAATTTTCCATAACCTCTTCCTTTTATCACATTAAATTTTCCATAACCCCTTCCTTTTATCACATTAAATTTTCCATAACCCCTTCCTTTTACCACATTGAATTTTCCATAACCTCTTCCTTTTATCACATTGAATTTCCCATAACCCCTTCCTTTTATCACATTGAATTTTCCATAACTTCTTCCTTTTATCACATTAAATTTCCCATAACCTCTTCCTTTTATCACATTACATTTTCCATAACTTCTTCCTTTTATCACATTGAATTTTCCATAACTTCTTCCTTTTATCACATTGAATTTTCCATAACCTCTTCCTTTTATCACATTACATTTTCCATAACTTCTTCCTTTTATCACATTGAATTTTCCATAACCTCTTCCTTTTATCACATTACATTTTCTATAACTTCTTCCTTTTATCACATTTAATTTTCCATAACGTCTTCCTTTTATCACATTAAATTTTCCATAACTTCTTCCTTTTATCACATTACATTTTCCATAACCTCTTCCTTTTATCACATTGAATTTTCCATAACTTCTTCCTTTTATCACATTGAATTTCCCATAACCCCGTCCTTTTATCACATTGAATTTCCCATAACCTCTTCCTTTTATCACATTGAATTTTCCATAACCTCTTCCTTTTATCACATTGAATTTCCCATAACCCCGTCCTTTTATCACATTGAATTTCCCATAACCTCTTCCTTTTATCACATTGAATTTCCCATAACCCCTTCCTTTTATCACATTGAATTTCCCATAACCTCTTCCTTTTATCACATTGAATTTTCCATAACCTCTTCCTTTTATCACATTGAATTTCCCATAACCTCTTCCTTTTATCACATTGAATTTTCCATAACCTCTTCCTTTTATCACATTGAATTTCCCATAACCTCTTCCTTTTATCACATTGAATTTCCCATAACTTCTTCCTTTTATCACATTGAATTTCCCATAACTTCTTCCTTTTATCACATTGAATTTTCCATAACCTCTTCCTTTTATCACATTGAATTTTCCATAACCTCTTCCTTTTATCACATTGAATTTTCCATAACCTCTTCCTTTTATCACATTGAATTTCCCATAACCTCTTCCTTTTATCACATTGAATTTTCCATAACCTCTTCCTTTTATCACATTGAATTTCCCATAACTTCTTCCTTTTATCACATTGAATTTCCCATAACCTCTTCCTTTTATCACATTGAATTTTCCATAACCCCTTCCTTTTATCACATTGAATTTTCCATAACTTCTTCCTTTTATCACATTACATTTTCCATAACTTCTTCCTTTTATCACATTGAATTTTCCATAACCTCTTCCTTTTATCACATTGAATTTTCCATAACTTCTTCCTTTTATCACATTGAATTTCCCATAACTTCTTCCTTTTATCACATTGAATTTTCCATAACTTCTTCCTTTTATCACATTGAATTTTCCATAACCTCTTCCTTTTATCACATTACATTTTCCATAACTTCTTCCTTTTATCACATTGAATTTTCCATAACCTCTTCCTTTTATCACATTACATTTTCTATAACTTCTTCCTTTTATCACATTTAATTTTCCATAACGTCTTCCTTTTATCACATTAAATTTTCCATAACTTCTTCCTTTTATCACATTACATTTTCCATAACCTCTTCCTTTTATCACATTGAATTTTCCATAACCTCTTCCTTTTATCACATTGAATTTTCCATAACCTCTTCCTTTTATCACATTGAATTTCCCATAACCCCGTCCTTTTATCACATTGAATTTCCCATAACCTCTTCCTTTTATCACATTGAATTTCCCATAACCCCGTCCTTTTATCACATTGAATTTCCCATAACCTCTTCCTTTTATCACATTGAATTTCCCATAACCCCTTCCTTTTATCACATTGAATTTCCCATAACCTCTTCCTTTTATCACATTGAATTTTCCATAACCTCTTCCTTTTATCACATTGAATTTCCCATAACCTCTTCCTTTTATCACATTGAATTTTCCATAACCTCTTCCTTTTATCACATTGAATTTCCCATAACCCCGTCCTTTTATCACATTGAATTTTCCATAACCTCTTCCTTTTATCACATTGAATTTCCCATAACTTCTTCCTTTTATCACATTGAATTTCCCATAACTTCTTCCTTTTATCACATTGAATTTTCCATAACCTCTTCCTTTTATCACATTGAATTTCCCATAACCCCGTCCTTTTATCACATTGAATTTCCCATAACCTCTTCCTTTTATCACATTGAATTTTCCATAACCTCTTCCTTTTATCACATTGAATTTCCCATAACTTCTTCCTTTTATCACATTGAATTTCCCATAACCTCTTCCTTTTATCACATTGAATTTTCCATAACCCCTTCCTTTTATCACATTGAATTTTCCATAACTTCTTCCTTTTATCACATTACATTTTCCATAACTTCTTCCTTTTATCACATTGAATTTTCCATAACCTCTTCCTTTTATCACATTGAATTTTCCATAACTTCTTCCTTTTATCACATTGAATTTCCCATAACTTCTTCCTTTTATCACATTGAATTTCCCATAACTTCTTCCTTTTATCACATTGAATTTCCCATAACCTCTTCCTTTTATCACATTGAATTTTCCATAACCCCTTCCTTTTATCACATTGAATTTTCCATAACTTCTTCCTTTTATCACATTACATTTTCCATAACTTCTTCCTTTTATCACATTGAATTTTCCATAACCTCTTCCTTTTATCACATTGAATTTTCCATAACTTCTTCCTTTTATCACATTGAATTTCCCATAACCTCTTCCTTTTATCACATTGAATTTCCCATAACCTCTTCCTTTTATCACATTGAATTTCCCATAACCTCTTCCTTTTATCACATTGAATTTCCCATAACTTCTTCCTTTTATCACATTGAATTTCCCATAACCTCTTCCTTTTATCACATTGAATTTCCCATAACCTCTTCCTTTTATCACATTGAATTTTCCATAACCTCTTCCTTTTATCACATTGAATTTCCCATAACTTCTTCCTTTTATCACATTGAATTTTCCATAACCTCTTCCTTTTATCACATTGAATTTCCCATAACTTCTTCCTTTTATCACATTGAATTTCCCATAACCTCTTCCTTTTATCACATTAAATTTTCCATAACTTCTTCCTTTTATCACATTACATTTTCCATAACTTCTTCCTTTTATCACATTGAATTTCCCATAACTTCTTCCTTTTATCACATTGAATTTCCCATAACCTCTTCCTTTTATCACATTAAATTTTCCATAACCTCTTCCTTTTATCACATTGAATTTCCCATAACCTCTTCCTTTTATCACATTGAATTTTCCATAACTTCTTCCTTTTATCACATTAAATTTTCCATAACTTCTTCCTTTTATCACATTAAATTTTCCATAACTTCTTCCTTTTATCACATTACATTTTCCATAACTTCTTCCTTTTATCACATTGAATTTCCCATAACCCCTTCCTTTTATCACATTGAATTTTCCATAACTTCTTCCTTTTATCACATTAAATTTTCCATAACCCCTTCCTTTTATCACATTGAATTTTCCATAACCTCTTCCTTTTATCACATCGAATTTTCCATAACCTCTTCCTTTTATCACATTAAATTTTCCATAACTTCTTCCTTTTATCACATTACATTTTCCATAACCTCTTCCTTTTATCACATTGAATTTCCCATAACTTCTTCCTTTTATCACATTACATTTTCCATAACCTCTTCCTTTTATCACATTGAATTTTCCATAACCTCTTCCTTTTATCACATTAAATTTTCCATAACTTCTTCCTTTTATCACATTACATTTTCCATAACCTCTTCCTTTTATCACATTAAATTTTCCATAACTTCTTCCTTTTATCACATTACATTTTCCATAACTTCTTCCTTTTATCACATTGAATTTTCCATAACCTCTTCCTTTTATCACATTAAATTTTCCATAACTTCTTCCTTTTATCACATTACATTTTCCATAACCTCTTCCTTTTATCACATTGAATTTCCCATAACTTCTTCCTTTTATCACATTACATTTTCCATAACCTCTTCCTTTTATCACATTGAATTTCCCATAACTTCTTCCTTTTATCACATTGAATTTTCCATAACCTCTTCCTTTTATCACATTACATTTTCCATAACCTCTTCCTTTTATCACATTGAATTTCCCATAACCTCTTCCTTTTATCACATTGAATTTCCCATAACTTCTTCCTTTTATCACATTACATTTTCCATAACCTCTTCCTTTTATCACATTGAATTTCCCATAACCTCTTCCTTTTATCACATTGAATTTCCCATAACTTCTTCCTTTTATCACATTGAATTTCCCATAACCTCTTCCTTTTATCACATTGAATTTCCCATAACTTCTTCCTTTTATCACATTACATTTCCCATAACTTCTTCCTTTTATCACATTGAATTTTCCATAACCTCTTCCTTTTATCACATTACATTTTCCATAACCTCTTCCTTTTATCACATTGAATTTCCCATAACCTCTTCCTTTTATCACATTGAATTTCCCATAACTTCTTCCTTTTATCACATTGAATTTTCCATAACCTCTTCCTTTTATCACATTTAATTTTCCATGACCTCTTCCTTTTACCACATTACATTTTCCATAACCTCTTCCTTTTACCACATTGAATTTCCCATAACCTCTTCCTTTTATCACATTGAATTTTCCATAACCTCTTCCTTTTATCACATTGAATTTTCCATAACCTCTTCCTTTTACCACATTGAATTTCCCATAACCTCTTCCTTTTATCACATTGAATTTTCCATGACCTCTTCCTTTTACCACATTGAATTTTCCATAACCTCTTCCTTTTACCACATTGAATTTTCCATGACCTCTTCCTTTTACCACATTGACTTTTCCATAACCTCTTCCTTTTACCACATTGAATTTCCCATAACCTCTTCCTTTTACCACATTGACTTTTCCATCACCTCTTCCTTTTACCACATTGAATTTCCCATAACCTCTTCCTTTTATCACATTGAATTTCCCATAACATCTTCCTTTTACCACATTAAATTTTCCATAACCTCTTCCTTTTATCACATCGAATTTTCCATAACCTCTTCCTTTTACCACATTGAATTTTCCATAACTTCTTCCTTTTATCACATTACATTTCCCATAACTTCTTCCTTTTATCACATTGAATTTTCCATAACCTCTTCCTTTTATCACATTGAATTTCCCATAACATCTTCCTTTTACCACATTAAATTTTCCATAACCTCTTCCTTTTATCACATTGAATTTTCCATAACCTCTTCCTTTTATCACATTGAATTTTCCATAACCCCTTCCTTTTATCACATTGAATTTTCCATAACGTCTTCCTTTTATCACATTGAATTTTCCATAACTTCTTCCTTTTATCACATTGAATTTTCCATAACCCCTTCCTTTTATCACATTGAATTTTCCATAACATCTTCCTTTTATCACATTGAATTTTCCATAACTTCTTCCTTTTATCACATTGAATTTTCCATAACTTCTTCCTTTTATCACATTACATTTTCCATAACCTCTTCCTTTTATCACATTGAATTTTCCATAACCTCTTCCTTTTATCACATTGAATTTTCCATAACTTCTTCCTTTTATCACATTACATTTTCCATAACCTCTTCCTTTTATCACATTGAATTTTCCATAACCCCTTCCTTTTATCACATTGAATTTTCCATAACCTCTTCCTTTTATCACATTGAATTTTCCATAAACTCTTCCTTTTATCACATTGAATTTTCCATAACCTCTTCCTTTTATCACATTAAATTTTCCATAACCTCTTCCTTTTATCACATTGAATTTTCCATAACTTCTTCCTTTTATCACATTGAATTTTCCATAACCTCTTCCTTTTATCACATTAAATTTTCCATAACCTCTTCCTTTTATCACATCGAATTTTCCATAACCTCTTCCTTTTATCACATTAAATTTTCCATAACTTCTTCCTTTTATCACATTGAATTTTCCATAAACTCTTCCTTTTATCACATTGAATTTTCCATAACCCCTTCCTTTTATCACATTGAATTTTCCATAACCTCTTCCTTTTATCACATCGAATTTTCCATAACTTCTTCCTTTTATGACATTACATTTTCCATAACCTCTTCCTTTTATCACATTAAATTTTCCATAACTTCTTCCTTTTATCACATTGAATTTTCCATAACCTCTTCCTTTTATCACATTGAATTTTCCATAACCTCTTCCTTTTATCACATCGAATTTTCCATAACCTCTTCCTTTTATCACATTGAATTTTCCATAAACTCTTCCTTTTATCACATTGAATTTTCCATAACCTCTTCCTTTTATCACATTGAATTTTCCATAACTTCTTCCTTTTATCACATTGAATTTCCCATAACTTCTTTCTTTTATCACATTGAATTTTCCATAACATCTTCCTTTTATCACATTGAATTTTCCATAACCCCTTCCTTTTATCACATTGAATTTTCCATAACTTCTTCCTTTTATCACATTGAATTTTCCATAACATCTTCCTTTTACCACATTGAATTTTCCATAACCCCTTCCTTTTATCACATTGAATTTTCCATAACCCCTTCCTTTTATCACATTACATTTTCCATAACCTCTTCCTTTTATCACATTGAATTTTCCATAACCCCTTCCTTTTATCACATTGAATTTCCCATAACCTCTTCCTTTTATCACATTAAATTTTCCATAACTTCTTCCTTTTATCACATTACATTTTCCATAACCTCTTCCTTTTATCACATTGAATTTCCCATAACCTCTTCCTTTTATCACATTACATTTTCCATAACTTCTTCCTTTTATCACATTGAATTTTCCATAACATCTTCCTTTTATCACATTGAATTTTCCATAACCCCTTCCTTTTATCACATTGAATTTTCAATAACTTCTTCCTTTTATCACATTGAATTTTCCATAACCCCTTCCTTTTATCACATTGAATTTTCCATAACTTCTTCCTTTTATCACATTGAATTTTCCATAACATCTTCCTTTTATCACATTGAATTTTCCATAACCCCTTCCTTTTATCACATTACATTTTCCATAACTTCTTCCTTTTATCACATTGAATTTTCCATAACATCTTCCTTTTATCACATTGAATTTTCCATAACTTCTTCCTTTTATCACATTGAATTTCCCATAACTTCTTTCTTTTATCACATTGAATTTTCCATAACCCCTTCCTTTTATCACATTGAATTTTCCATAACTTCTTCCTTTTATCACATTACATTTTCCATAACCTCTTCCTTTTATCACATTAAATTTTCCATAACATCTTCCTTTTATCACATTGAATTTTCCATAACATCTTCCTTTTATCACATTGAATTTTCCATAACCCCTTCCTTTTATCACATTACATTTTCCATAACTTCTTCCTTTTATCACATTAAATTTTCCATAACATCTTCCTTTTATCACATTGAATTTTCCATAACTTCTTCCTTTTATCACATTGAATTTCCCATAACTTCTTTCTTTTATCACATTGAATTTTCCATAACATCTTCCTTTTATCACATTGAATTTTCCATAACCCCTTCCTTTTATCACATTGAATTTTCCATAACTTCTTCCTTTTATCACATTACATTTTCCATAACCTCTTCCTTTTATCACATTAAATTTTCCATAACCCCTTCCTTTTATCACATTGAATTTTCCATAACTTCTTCCTTTTATCACATTACATTTTCCATAACCTCTTCCTTTTATCACATTAAATTTTCCATAACCCCTTCCTTTTATCACATTGAATTTTCCATAACTTCTTCCTTTTATCACATTACATTTTCCATAACCTCTTCCTTTTATCACATTAAATTTTCCATAACATCTTCCTTTTATCACATTGAATTTTCCATAACATCTTCCTTTTATCACATTGAATTTTCCATAACCCCTTCCTTTTATCACATTACATTTTCCATAACTTCTTCCTTTTATCACATTAAATTTTCCATAACATCTTCCTTTTATCACATTGAATTTTCCATAACTTCTTCCTTTTATCACATTGAATTTCCCATAACTTCTTTCTTTTATCACATTGAATTTTCCATAACATCTTCCTTTTATCACATTGAATTTTCCATAACCCCTTCCTTTTATCACATTGAATTTTCCATAACTTCTTCCTTTTATCACATTACATTTTCCATAACCTCTTCCTTTTATCACATTAAATTTTCCATAACCCCTTCCTTTTATCACATTGAATTTTCCATAACTTCTTCCTTTTATCACATTACATTTTCCATAACCCCTTCCTTTTATCACATTGAATTTTCCATAACCCCTTCCTTTTATCACATTACATTTTCCATAACCCCTTCCTTTTATCACATTGAATTTTCCATAACCCCTTCCTTTTATCACATTACATTTTCCATAACCCCTTCCTTTTATCACATTAAATTTTCCATAACTTCTTCCTTTTATCACATTACATTTTCCATAACTTCTTCCTTTTATCACATTGAATTTTCCATAACCCCTTCCTTTTATCACATTGAATTTCCCATAACTTCTTCCTTTTATCACATTGAATTTCCCATAACCTCTTCCTTTTATCACATTAAATTTTCCATAACTTCTTCCTTTTATCACATTACATTTTCCATAACTTCTTCCTTTTATCACATTGAATTTTCCATAACATCTTCCTTTTATCACATTGAATTTTCCATAACCCCTTCCTTTTATCACATTGAATTTCCCATAACTTCTTTCTTTTATCACATTGAATTTTCCATAACATCTTCCTTTTATCACATTGAATTTTCCATAACCCCTTCCTTTTATCACATTGAATTTCCCATAACCCCTTCCTTTTATCACATTGAATTTCCCATAACTTCTTCCTTTTATCACATTGAATTTTCCATAACCTCTTCCTTTTATCACATTACATTTTCCATAACTTCTTCCTTTTATCACATTGAATTTCCCATAACTTCTTCCTTTTATCACATTGAATTTTCCATAACCTCTTCCTTTTATCACATTACATTTTCCATAACTTCTTCCTTTTATCACATTGAATTTCCCATAACTTCTTCCTTTTATCACATTGAATTTCCCATAACCTCTTCCTTTTATCACATTGGATTTTCCGTAACTTCTTCCTTTTATCACATTACATTTTCCATAACCTCTTCCTTTTATCACATTGAATTTTCCATAACTTCTTCCTTTTATCACATTGAATTTCCCATAACTTCTTCCTTTTATCACATTGAATTTTCCATAACCTCTTCCTTTTATCACATTGAATTTCCCATAACCTCTTCCTTTTATCACATTGGATTTTCCGTAACTTCTTCCTTTTATCACATTACATTTTCCATAACCTCTTCCTTTTATCACATTGAATTTTCCATAACATCTTCCTTTTATCACATTGAATTTTCCATAACCTCTTCCTTTTATCACATTGAATTTCCCATAACTTCTTTCTTTTATCACATTGAATTTTCCATAACATCTTCCTTTTATCACATTACATTTTCCATAACCTCTTCCTTTTATCACATTGAATTTTCCATAACTTCTTCCTTTTATTACATTGAATTTCCCATAACCTCTTCCTTTTATCACATTGAATTTTCCATAACATCTTCCTTTTATCACATTGAATTTTCCATAACTTCTTCCTTTTATCACATTGAATTTTCCATAACTTCTTCCTTTTATTACATTGAATTTCCCATAACCTCTTCCTTTTATCACATTGAATTTTCCATAACATCTTCCTTTTATCACATTGAATTTTCCATAACTTCTTCCTTTTATCACATTGAATTTTCCATAACTTCTTCCTTTTATTACATTGAATTTCCCATAACCTCTTCCTTTTACCACATTACATTTTCCATAACTTCTTCCTTTTATCACATTGAATTTTCCATAACATCTTCCTTTTATCACATTGAATTTTCCATAACCCCTTCCTTTTATCACATTGAATTTTCCATAACCCCTTCCTTTTATCACATTGAATTTTCCATAACTTCTTCCTTTTATCACATTGAATTTTCAATAACTTCTTCCTTTTATCACATTGAATTTTCCATAACCCCTTCCTTTTATCACATTGAATTTTCCATAACTTCTTCCTTTTATCACATTGAATTTTCCATAACATCTTCCTTTTATCACATTGAATTTTCCATAACCCCTTCCTTTTATCACATTGAATTTTCCATAACTTCTTCCTTTTATCACATTGAATTTCCCATAACATCTTCCTTTTATCACATTGAATTTTCCATAACTTCTTCCTTTTATCACATTGAATTTCCCATAACTTCTTTCTTTTATCACATTGAATTTTCCATAACATCTTCCTTTTATCACATTGAATTTTCCATAACCCCTTCCTTTTATCACATTGAATTTTCCATAACTTCTTCCTTTTATCACATTACATTTTCCATAACCTCTTCCTTTTATCACATTAAATTTTCCATAACATCTTCCTTTTATCACATTGAATTTTCCATAACCCCTTCCTTTTATCACATTGAATTTTCCATAACTTCTTCCTTTTATCACATTACATTTTCCATAACCTCTTCCTTTTATCACATTAAATTTTCCATAACATCTTCCTTTTATCACATTGAATTTTCCATAACCCCTTCCTTTTATCACATTGAATTTTCCATAACCCCTTCCTTTTATCACATTGAATTTTCCATAACTTCTTCCTTTTATCACATTGAATTTCCCATAACTTCTTTCTTTTATCACATTGAATTTTCCATAACATCTTCCTTTTATCACATTGAATTTTCCATAACCCCTTCCTTTTATCACATTGAATTTTCCATAACTTCTTCCTTTTATCACATTACATTTTCCATAACCTCTTCCTTTTATCACATTAAATTTTCTATAACATCTTCCTTTTATCACATTGAATTTTCCATAACCCCTTCCTTTTATCACATTGAATTTTCCATAACTTCTTCCTTTTATCACATTGAATTTTCCATAACCCCTTCCTTTTATCACATTGAATTTTCCATAACCCCTTCCTTTTATCACATTGAATTTTCCATAACTTCTTCCTTTTATCACATTACATTTTCCATAACCTCTTCCTTTTATCACATTGAATATCCCATGACCTCTTCCTTTTATCACATTGAATTTTCCATAACCCCTTCCTTTTATCACATTGAATTTTCCATAACTTCTTCCTTTTATCACATTACATTTTCCATAACCTCTTCCTTTTATCACATTAAATTTTCCATAACTTCTTCCTTTTATCACATTACATTTTCCATAACTTCTTCCTTTTATCACATTGAATTTTCCATAACATCTTCCTTTTATCACATTGAATTTTCCATAACCCCTTCCTTTTATCACATTGAATTTTCCATAACATCTTCCTTTTATCACATTGAATTTCCCATAACCTCTTCCTTTTATCACATTGAATTTTCCATAACCCCTTCCTTTTATCACATTGAATTTTCCATAACTTCTTCCTTTTATCACATTGAATTTCCCATAACCTCTTCCTTTTATCACATTGAATTTTCCATAACTTCTTCCTTTTATCACATTGAATTTCCCATAACTTCTTTCTTTTATCACATTGAATTTTCCATAACATCTTCCTTTTATCACATTGAATTTTCCATAACCCCTTCCTTTTATCACATTGAATTTCCCATAACTTCTTCCTTTTATCACATTTAATTTTCCATAACCCCTTCCTTTTATCACATTGAATTTTCCATAACCCCTTCCTTTTATCACATTGAATTTCCCATAACTTCTTCCTTTTATCACATTTAATTTTCCATAACCCCTTCCTTTTATCACATTGAATTTTCCATAACCCCTTCCTTTTATCACATTGAATTTCCCATAACCTCTTCCTTTTATCACATTGAATTTTCCATAACCTCTTCCTTTTATCACATTACATTTTCCATAACTTCTTCCTTTTATCACATTGAATTTTCCATAACTTCTTCCTTTTATCACATTGAATTTCCCATAACCTCTTCCTTTTATCACATTGAATTTTCCATAACTTCTTCCTTTTATCACATTGAATTTTCAATAACTTCTTCCTTTTATCACATTGAATTTCCCATAACCTCTTCCTTTTATCACATTGAAGTTATTTTCCATAACTTCTTCCTTTTATCACATTGAATTTCCCATAACCCCTTCCTTTTATCACATTGAATTTTCCATAACTTCCTCCTTTTATCACATTGAATTTCCCATAACCTCTTCCTTTTACCACATTACATTTTCCATAACTTCTTCCTTTTATCACATTGAATTTTCCATAACATCTTCCTTTTATCACATTGAATTTTCCATAACCCCTTCCTTTTATCACATTGAATTTTCCATAACCCCTTCCTTTTATCACATTGAATTTTCCATAACATCTTCCTTTTATCACATTGAATTTTCCATAACCCCTTCCTTTTATCACATTGAATTTCCCATAACTTCTTTCTTTTATCACATTGAATTTTCCATAACATCTTCCTTTTATCACATTGAATTTTCCATAACCCCTTCCTTTTATCACATTGAATTTCCCATAACCCCTTCCTTTTATCACATTGAATTTCCCATAACTTCTTCCTTTTATCACATTGAATTTTCCATAACTTCTTCCTTTTATCACATTGAATTTCCCATAACTTCTTCCTTTTATCACATTGAATTTTCCATAACCTCTTCCTTTTATCACATTACATTTTCCATAACTTCTTCCTTTTATCACATTGAATTTCCCATAACTTCTTCCTTTTATCACATTGAATTTTCCATAACCTCTTCCTTTTATCACATTACATTTTCCATAACTTCTTCCTTTTATCACATTGAATTTCCCATAACTTCTTCCTTTTATCACATTGAATTTCCCATAACCTCTTCCTTTTATCACATTGGATTTTCCGTAACTTCTTCCTTTTATCACATTACATTTTCCATAACCTCTTCCTTTTATCACATTGAATTTTCCATAACTTCTTCCTTTTATCACATTGAATTTCCCATAACTTCTTCCTTTTATCACATTGAATTTTCCATAACCTCTTCCTTTTATCACATTGAATTTCCCATAACCTCTTCCTTTTATCACATTGGATTTTCCGTAACTTCTTCCTTTTATCACATTACATTTTCCATAACCTCTTCCTTTTATCACATTGAATTTTCCATAACATCTTCCTTTTATCACATTGAATTTTCCATAACCTCTTCCTTTTATCACATTGAATTTCCCATAACTTCTTTCTTTTATCACATTGAATTTTCCATAACATCTTCCTTTTATCACATTACATTTTCCATAACCTCTTCCTTTTATCACATTGAATTTTCCATAACTTCTTCCTTTTATTACATTGAATTTCCCATAACCTCTTCCTTTTATCACATTGAATTTTCCATAACATCTTCCTTTTATCACATTGAATTTTCCATAACTTCTTCCTTTTATCACATTGAATTTTCCATAACTTCTTCCTTTTATTACATTGAATTTCCCATAACTTCTTTCTTTTATCACATTGAATTTTCCATAACATCTTCCTTTTATCACATTACATTTTCCATAACCTCTTCCTTTTATCACATTGAATTTTCCATAACTTCTTCCTTTTATTACATTGAATTTCCCATAACCTCTTCCTTTTATCACATTGAATTTTCCATAACATCTTCCTTTTATCACATTGAATTTTCCATAACATCTTCCTTTTATCACATTGAATTTTCCATAACTTCTTCCTTTTATCACATTGAATTTTCCATAACTTCTTCCTTTTATTACATTGAATTTCCCATAACCTCTTCCTTTTACCACATTACATTTTCCATAACTTCTTCCTTTTATCACATTGAATTTTCCATAACATCTTCCTTTTATCACATTGAATTTTCCATAACCCCTTCCTTTTATCACATTGAATTTTCCATAACCCCTTCCTTTTATCACATTGAATTTTCCATAACTTCTTCCTTTTATCACATTGAATTTTCCATAACTTCTTCCTTTTATTACATTGAATTTCCCATAACCTCTTCCTTTTATCACATTGAATTTCCCATAACCTCTTCCTTTTATCACATTGAATTTTCCATAACTTCTTCCTTTTATCACATTGAATTTTCAATAACTTCTTCCTTTTATCACATTGAATTTCCCATAACCTCTTCCTTTTATCACATTGAAGTTATTTTCCATAACTTCTTCCTTTTATCACATTGAATTTCCCATAACCCCTTCCTTTTATCACATTGAATTTCCCATAACCTCTTCCTTTTATCACATTGAAGTTATTTTCCATAACTTCTTCCTTTTATCACATTGAATTTCCCATAACTTCTTCCTTTTATCACATTGAATTTCCCATAACCTCTTCCTTTTATCACATTGAATTTTCCATAACTTCTTCCTTTTATCACATTGAATTTCCCATAACTTCTTCCTTTTATCACATTGAAGTTATTTTCCATAACTTCTTCCTTTTATCACATTGAATTTCCCATAACCCCTTCCTTTTATCACATTGAATTTTCCAAAACTTCTTCCTTTTATCACATTGAATTTCCCATAACTTCTTCCTTTTATCACATTGAATTTCCCATAACTTCTTCCTCTTATCACATTGAATTTCCCATAACCCCTTCCTTTTATCACATTGAATTTCCCATAACCTCTTCCTTTTATCACATTGACTTTTCCATAACTTCTTCCTTTTATCACATTGAATTTTCAATAACTTCTTCCTTTTATCACATTGAATTTTCCATAACCCCTTCCTTTTATCACATTGAATTTCCCATAACCCCTTCCTTTTATCACATTGAATTTTCCATAACCCCTTCCTTTTATCACATTGAATTTCCCATAACTTCTTCCTCTTATCACATTGAATTTCCCATAACTTCTTCCTTTTATCACATTGAATTTTCCATAACTTCTTCCTTTTATCACATTGAATTTTCCATAACCCCTTCCTTTTATCACATTGAATTTCCCATAACTTCTTCCTTTTATCACATTGAATTTCCCATAACTTCTTCCTTTTATCACATTGAATTTCCCATAACTTCTTCCTTTTATCACATTGAATTTCCCATAACTTCTTCCTTTTATCACATTGAATTTCCCATAACTTCTTCCTTTTATCACATTGAATTTCCCATAACTTCTTCCTCTTATCACATTGAATTTCCCATAACTTCTTCCTTTTATCACATTGAATTTTCCATAACTTCTTCCTTTTATCACATTGAATTTTCCATAACCCCTTCCTTTTATCACATTGAATTTCCCATAACTTCTTCCTTTTATCACATTGAATTTCCCATAACTTCTTCCTTTTATCACATTGAATTTCCCATAACTTCTTCCTTTTATCACATTGAATTTCCCATAACTTCTTCCTTTTATCACATTGAATTTTCCATAACCCCTTGCTTTTATCACATTGAATTTC
The DNA here is from genome assembly GCF_964187855.1 of Myxine glutinosa. Taxonomy (NCBI): domain Eukaryota; kingdom Metazoa; phylum Chordata; class Myxini; order Myxiniformes; family Myxinidae; genus Myxine; species Myxine glutinosa. The sequence continues at coordinate 4,664,717 of NC_136267.1, read as the reverse complement.
CCATAACTTCTTCCTTTTATCACATTGAATTTCCCATAACTTCTTCCTTTTATCACATTGAATTTCCCATAACTTCTTCCTTTTATAACATTGAATTTTCCATAACCCCTTCCTTTTATCACATTGAATTTTCCATAACTTCTTCCTTTTATCACATTGAATTTTCCATAACCCCTTCCTTTTATCACATTGAATTTCCCATAACTTCTTCCTTTTATCACATTGAATTTCCCATAACTTCTTCCTTTTATCACATTGAATTTCCCATAACTTCTTCCTTTTATCACATTGAATTTCCCATAACTTCTTCCTTTTATCACATTGAATTTTCCATAACCCCTTGCTTTTATCACATTGAATTTCCCATAACTTCTTCCTTTTATCACATTGAATTTCCCATAACTTCTTCCTTTTATCACATTGAATTTCCCATAACTTCTTCCTTTTATAACATTGAATTTTCCATAACCCCTTCCTTTTATCACATTGAATTTTCAATAACTTCTTCCTTTTATCACATTGAATTTCCCATAACCTCTTCCTTTTATCACATTGAAGTTATTTTCCATAACCCCTTCCTTTTATCACATTGAATTTCCCATAACTTCTTCCTTTTATCACATTGAATTTCCCATAACTTCTTCCTTTTATCACATTGAATTTTCCATAACCCCTTCCTTTTATCACATTGAATTTTCAATAACTTCTTCCTTTTATCACATTGAATTTCCCATAACCTCTTCCTTTTATCACATTGAAGTTATTTTCCATAACTTCTTCCTTTTATCACATTGAATTTCCCATAACCCCTTCCTTTTATCACATTGAATTTTCCATAACTTCTTCCTTTTATCACATTGAATTTCCCATAACCCCTTCCTTTTATCACATTGAATTTTCCATAACTTCTTCCTTTTATCACATTGAATTTCCCATAACTTCTTCCTTTTATCACATTGAATTTTCCATAACCCCTTCCTTTTATCACATTGAATTTTCAATAACTTCTTCCTTTTATCACATTGAATTTCCCATAACCTCTTCCTTTTATCACATTGAAGTTATTTTCCATAACTTCTTCCTTTTATCACATTGAATTTCCCATAACCCCTTCCTTTTATCACATTGAATTTCCCATAACCCCTTCCTTTTATCACATTGAATTTTCCATAACTTCCTCCTTTTATCACATTGAATTTCCCATAACCCCTTCCTTTTATCACATTGAATTTCCCATAACCTCTTCCTTTTATCACATTGAATTTCCCATAACCCCTTCCTTTTATCACATTGAATTTCCCATAACCTCTTCCTTTTATCACATTGAATTTTCCATAACCTCTTCCTTTTATCACATTGAATTTCCCATAACCTCTTCCTTTTATCACATTGAATTTCCCATAACCTCTTCCTTTTATCACATTGAATTTTCCATAACTTCTTCCTTTTATCACATTGAATTTTCAATAACTTCTTCCTTTTATCACATTGAATTTTCCATAACCCCTTCCTTTTATCACATTGAATTTCCCATAACCCCTTCCTTTTATCACATTGAATTTTCCATAACTTCTTCCTCTTATCACATTGAATTTCCCATAACTTCTTCCTTTTATCACATTGAATTTTCCATAACTTCTTCCTTTTATCACATTGAATTTTCCATAACCCCTTCCTTTTATCACATTGAATTTCCCATAACTTCTTCCTTTTATCACATTGAATTTCCCATAACTTCTTCCTTTTATCACATTGAATTTCCCATAACTTCTTCCTTTTATCACATTGAATTTTCCATAACCTCTTCCTTTTATCACATTGAATTTTCCATAACCCCTTCCTTTTATCACATTGAATTTCCCATAACCTCTTCCTTTTATCACATTGAATTTCCCATAACTTCTTCCTTTTATCACATTGAATTTTCCATAACCTCTTCCTTTTATCACATTGAATTTTCCATAACCTCTTCCTTTTATCACATTGAATTTTCCATAACCCCTTCCTTTTATCACATTGAATTTCCCATAACTTCTTTCTTTTATCACATTGAATTTTCCATAACTTCTTCCTTTTATCACATTGAATTTTCCATAACATCTTCCTTTTATCACATTGAATTTTCCATAACATCTTCCTTTTATCACATTGAATTTTCCATAACTTCTTCCTTTTATCACATTGAATTTTCCATAACCTCTTCCTTTTATCACATTGAATTTTCCATAACCTCTTCCTTTTATCACATTGAATTTTCCATAACCCCTTCCTTTTATCACATTGAATTTCCCATAACTTCTTTCTTTTATCACATTGAATTTTCCATAACATCTTCCTTTTATCACATTGAATTTTCCATAACCCCTTCCTTTTATCACATTGAATTTCCCATAACTTCTTCCTTTTATCACATTTAATTTTCCATAACTTCTTCCTTTTATCACATTGAATTTTCCATAACCTCTTCCTTTTATCACATTGAATTTTCCATAACTTCTTCCTTTTATCACATTGAATTTCCCATAACTTCTTCCTTTTATCACATTGAATTTCCCATAACCTCTTCCTTTTATCACATTGAATTTCCCATAACTTCTTCCTTTTATCACATTGAATTTTCCATAACCTCTTCCTTTTATCACATTACATTTTCCATAACTTCTTCCTTTTATCACATTGAATTTTCCATAACTTCTTCCTTTTATCACATTGAATTTCCCATAACCTCTTCCTTTTATCACATTGAATTTTCCATAACTTCTTCCTTTTATCACATTGAATTTTCAATAACTTCTTCCTTTTATCACATTGAATTTCCCATAACCTCTTCCTTTTATCACATTGAAGTTATTTTCCATAACTTCTTCCTTTTATCACATTGAATTTCCCATAACCCCTTCCTTTTATCACATTGAATTTTCCATAACTTCCTCCTTTTATCACATTGAATTTCCCATAACTTCTTCCTTTTATCACATTGAAGTTATTTTCCATAACTTCTTCCTTTTATCACATTGAATTTCCCATAACTTCTTCCTTTTATCACATTGAATTTCCCATAACTTCTTCCTTTTATCACATTGAATTTCCCATAACCCCTTCCTTTTATCACATTGAATTTTCCATAACTTCTTCCTTTTATCACATTGAATTTTCAATAACTTCTTCCTTTTATCACATTGAATTTTCCATAACCCCTTCCTTTTATCACATTGAATTTCCCATAACTTCTTCCTTTTATCACATTGAATTTTCCATAACCTCTTCCTTTTATCACATTACATTTTCCATAACTTCTTCCTTTTATCACATTGAATTTCCCATAACTTCTTCCTTTTATCACATTGAATTTCCCATAACCTCTTCCTTTTATCACATTGAATTTCCCATAACTTCTTCCTTTTATCACATTGAATTTTCCATAACCTCTTCCTTTTATCACATTACATTTTCCATAACTTCTTCCTTTTATCACATTGAATTTCCCATAACTTCTTCCTTTTATCACATTGAATTTCCCATAACTTCTTCCTTTTATCACATTGAATTTCCCATAACTTCTTCCTCTTATCACATTGAATTTTCCATAACTTCTTCCTTTTATCACATTGAATTTCCCATAACCTCTTCCTTTTATCACATTGAATTTCCCATAACTTCTTCCTTTTATCACATTGAATTTCCCATAACTTCTTCCTCTTATCACATTGAATTTCCCATAACTTCTTCCTTTTATCACATTGAATTTTCCATAACTTCTTCCTTTTATCACATTGAATTTTCCATAACTTCTTCCTTTTATCACATTGAATTTCCCATAACTTCTTCCTCTTATCACATTGAATTTTCCATAACTTCTTCCTTTTATCACATTGAATTTCCCATAACATCTTCCTTTTATCACATTGAATTTCCCATAACCTCTTCCTTTTATCACATTGAATTTTCCAAAACTTCTTCCTTTTATCACATTGAATTTCCCATAACTTCTTCCTCTTATCACATTGAATTTTCCATAACTTCTTCCTTTTATCACATTGAATTTCCCATAACCCCTTCCTTTTATCACATTGAATTTCCCATAACTTCTTCCTTTTATCACATTGAATTTCCCATAACTTCTTCCTTTTATCACATTGAATTTTCCATAACCTCTTCCTTTTATCACATTGAATTTCCCATAACTTCTTCCTCTTATCACATTGAATTTTCCATAACCTCTTCCTTTTATCACATTGAATTTCCCATAACCCCTTCCTTTTATCACATTACATTTTCCATAACTTCTTCCTTTTATCACATTGAATTTCCCATAACTTCTTCCTTTTATCACATTGAATTTCCCATAACTTCTTCCTTTTATCACATTGAATTTTCCATAACCTCTTCCTTTTATCACATTGAATTTTCCATAACTTCTTCCTCTTATCACATTGAATTTTCCATAACCTCTTCCTTTTATCACATTGAATTTCCCATAACCCCTTCCTTTTATCACATTACATTTTCCAAAACTTCTTCCTTTTATCACATTGAATTTCCCATAACTTCTTCCTCTTATCACATTGAATTTTCCATAACTTCTTCCTTTTATCACATTGAATTTCCCATAACCCCTTCCTTTTATCACATTGAATTTCCCATAACCTCTTCCTTTTATCACATTGAATTTTCCATAACCCCTTCCTTTTATCACATTGAATTTCCCATAACTTCTTCCTTTTATCACATTGAATTTCCCATAACCTCTTCCTTTTATCACATTGAATTTCCCATAACTTCTTCCTCTTATCACATTGAATTTTCCATAACTTCTTCCTTTTATCACATTGAATTTCCCATAACATCTTCCTTTTATCACATTGAATTTCCCATAACCTCTTCCTTTTATCACATTGAATTTCCCATAACCTCTTCCTTTTATCACATTGAATTTTCCATAACCCCTTCCTTTTATCACATTGAATTTCCCATAACTTCTTCCTTTTATCACATTGAATTTCCCATAACCCCTTCCTTTTATCACATTGAATTTCCCATAACCTCTTCCTTTTATCACATTGAATTTCCCATAACCCCTTCCTTTTATCACATTGAATTTCCCATAACCTCTTCCTTTTATCACATTGAATTTTCCATAACCCCTTCCTTTTATCACATTGAATTTCCCATAACTTCTTCCTTTTATCACATTGAATTTCCCATAACCTCTTCCTTTTATCACATTGAATTTTCCAAAACTTCTTCCTTTTATCACATTGAATTTCCCATAACTTCTTCCTTTTATCACATTGAATTTCCCATAACTTCTTCCTCTTATCACATTGAATTTTCCATAACTTCTTCCTTTTATCACATTGAATTTCCCATAACCCCTTCCTTTTATCACATTGAATTTCCCATAACTTCTTCCTTTTATCACATTGAATTTCCCATAACTTCTTCCTTTTATCACATTGAATTTCCCATAACTTCTTCCTTTTATCACATTGAATTTCCCATAACTTCTTCCTCTTATCACATTGAATTTTCCATAACTTCTTCCTTTTATCACATTGAATTTCCCATAACCTCTTCCTTTTATCACATTGAATTTCCCATAACTTCTTCCTTTTATCACATTGAATTTTCCATAACTTCTTCCTTTTATCACATTACATTTTCCATAACCTCTTCCTTTTATCACATTGAATTTTCCATAACTTCTTCCTTTTATCACATTGAATTTCCCATAACCTCTTCCTTTTATCACATTGAATTTCCCATAACCTCTTCCTTTTATCACATTGAATTTCCCATAACCTCTTCCTTTTATCACATTGAATTTTCCATAACCTCTTCCTTTTATCACATTGAATTTCCCATAACTTCTTCCTCTTATCACATTGAATTTTCCATAACTTCTTCCTTTTATCACATTGAATTTTCCATAACCTCTTCCTTTTATCACATTGAATTTCCCATAACTTCTTCCTCTTATCACATTGAATTTTCCATAACTTCTTCCTTTTATCACATTGAATTTCCCATAACCTCTTCCTTTTATCACATTAAATTTTCCATAACCCCTTCCTTTTATCACATTGAATTTCCCATAACTTCTTCCTCTTATCACATTGAATTTTCCATAACTTCTTCCTTTTATCACATTGAATTTTCCATAACATCTTCCTTTTATCACATTGAATTTTCCATAACCCCTTCCTTTTATCACATTGAATTTCCCATAACTTCTTCCTCTTATCACATTGAATTTCCCATAACCTCTTCCTTTTATCACATTGAATTTCCCATAACCCCTTCCTTTTATCACATTGAATTTCCCATAACTTCTTCCTCTTATCACATTGAATTTTCCATAACTTCTTCCTTTTATCACATTGAATTTCCCATAACCCCTTCCTTTTATCACATTGAATTTCCCATAACCCCTTCCTTTTATCACATTGAATTTCCCATAACTTCTTCCTCTTATCACATTGAATTTTCCATAACTTCTTCCTTTTATCACATTGAATTTTCCATAACCCCTTCCTTTTATCACATTGAATTTCCCATAACTTCTTCCTCTTATCACATTGAATTTTCCATAACTTCTTCCTTTTATCACATTGAATTTTCCATAACCCCTTCCTTTTATCACATTGAATTTCCCATAACCTCTTCCTTTTATCACATTGAATTTCCCATAACCTCTTCCTTTTATCACATTGAAGTTATTTCCCATAACTTCTTCCTTTTATCACATTGAATTTCCCATAACCCCTTCCTTTTATCACATTGAATTTCCCATGACCTCTTCCTTTTATCACATTGAATTTTCCATAACTTCTTCCTTTTATCACATTGAATTTCCCATAACCTCTTCCTTTTATCACATTGAATTTCCCATAACCTCTTCCTTTTATCACATTGAATTTCCCATAACCTCTTCCTTTTATCACATTGAATTTCCCATAACCTCTTCCTTTTATCACATTGAAGTTATTTTCCATAACTTCTTCCTTTTATCACATTGAATTTCCCATAACCCCTTCCTTTTATCACATTGAATTTTCAATAACTTCTTCCTTTTATCACATTGAATTTCCCATAACCTCTTCCTTTTATCACATTGAAGTTATTTTCCATAACTTCTTCCTTTTATCACATTGAATTTCCCATAACCCCTTCCTTTTATCACATTGAATTTTCCATAACTTCTTCCTTTTATCACATTGAATTTCCCTTAACTTCTTCCTTTTATCACATTGAATTTCCCATAACCTCTTCCTTTTATCACATTGAAGTTATTTTCCATAACTTCTTCCTTTTATCACATTGAATTTCCCATAACCCCTTCCTTTTATCACATTGAATTTTCAATAACTTCTTCCTTTTATCACATTGAATTTCCCATAACCTCTTCCTTTTATCACATTGAAGTTATTTTCCATAACTTCTTCCTTTTATCACATTGAATTTCCCATAACCCCTTCCTTTTATCACATTGAATTTTCCATAACTTCTTCCTTTTATCACATTGAATTTCCCTTAACTTCTTCCTTTTATCACATTGAATTTCCCATAACCTCTTCCTTTTATCACATTGAAGTTATTTTCCATAACTTCTTCCTTTTATCACATTGAATTTCCCATAACCCCTTCCTTTTATCACATTGAATTTTCAATAACTTCTTCCTTTTATCACATTGAATTTCCCATAACCTCTTCCTTTTATCACATTGAATTTCCCATAACCTCTTCCTTTTATCACATTGAAGTTATTTTCCATAACTTCTTCCTTTTATCACATTGAATTTTCCATAACTTCTTCCTTTTATCACATCGAATTTTCCATAACTTCTTCCTTTTATCACATTGAAGTTATTTTCCATAACTTCTTCCTTTTATCACATTGAATTTTCCATAACTTCTTCCTTTTATCACATCGAATTTTCCATAACTTCTTCCTTTTATCACATTGAATTTCCCATAACCCCTTCCTTTTATCACATTGAATTTTCCATAACTTCTTTCTTTTATCACATTAAATTTTCCGTAACTTCTTCCTTTTATCACATCGAATTTTCCATAACTTCTTCCTTTTATCACATTGAATTTCCCATAACCTCTTCCTCTTATCACATTGAATTTTCCATAACATCTTCCTTTTATCACATTGAATTTCCCATAACTTCCTCCTTTTATCACATTGAATATCCCATAACTTCTTCCTTTTATCACATTGAATTTTCCATAACATCTTCCTTTTATCACATTGAATTTCCCATAACCCCTTCCTTTTATCACATTGAATTTTCCATAACTTCTTTCTTTTACCACATTAAATTTTCCGTAACTTCTTCCTTTTATCACATCGAATTTTCCATAACTTCTTCCTTTTATCACATTGAATTTCCCATAACCTCTTCCTCTTATCACATTGAATTTTCCATAACATCTTCCTTTTATCACATTGAATTTCCCATAACTTCCTCCTTTTATCACATTGAATATCCCATAACTTCTTCCTTTTATCACATTGAATTTTCCATAACATCTTCCTTTTATCACATTGAATTTCCCATAACTTCTTCCTTTTATCACATTGAATTTCCCATAACCCCTTCCTTTTATCACATTGAATTTTCCATAACATCTTCCTTTTATCACATTGAATTTCCCATAACATCTTCCTTTTATCACATTGAATTTCCCATAACTTCCTCCTTTTATCACATTGAATATCCCATAACTTCTTCCTTTTATCACATTGAATTTTCCATAACATCTTCCTTTTATCACATTGAATATCCCATAACTTCTTCCTTTTATCACATTGAATTTCCCATAACCCCTTCCTTTTATCACATTGAATTTTCCATAACATCTTCCTTTTATCACATTGAATTTCCCATAACCTCTTCCTTTTATCACATTGAATTTTCCGTAACTTCTTCCTTTTATCACATTGAATTTCCCATAACCTCTTCCTTTTATCACATCGAATTTTCCATAACCTCTTCCTTTTATCACATTGAATTTTCCGTAACTTCTTCCTTTTATCACATTGAATTTCCCATAACTTCTTCCTTTTATCACATTGAATTTCCCATAACTTCTTCCTTTTATCACATTGAATTTCCCATAACTTCTTCCTTTTATCACATCGAATTTTCCATAACCTCTTCCTTTTATCACATTGAATTTTCCGTAACTTCTTCCTTTTATCACATTGAATTTCCCATAACCCCTTCCTTTTATCACATTGAATTTTCCAAAACTTCTTCCTTTTATCACATTGAATTTCCCATAACTTCTTCCTTTTATCACATTGAATTTCCCATAACCTCTTCGTTTTATCACATTGAATTTTCCATAACTTCTTCCTTTTATCACATTGAATTTCCCATAACCTCTTCCTTTTATCACATTGAATTTCCCATAACTTCTTCCTTTTATCACATTGAATTTTCCATAACTTCTTCCTTTTATCACATTGAATTTTCCATAACTTCTTCCTTTTATCACATTGAATTTCCCATAACCTCTTCCTTTTATCACATTGAATTTCCCATAACCTCTTCCTTTTATCACATTGAATTTCCCATAACTTCTTCCTCTTATCACATTGAATTTTCCATAACTTCTTCCTTTTATCACATTGAATTTCCCATAACCCCTTCCTTTTATCACATTGAATTTCCCATAACCTCTTCCTTTTATCACATTGAATTTTCCATAACTTCTTCCTTTTATCACATTGAATTTCCCATAACTTCTTCCTCTTATCACATTGAATTTTCCATAACTTCTTCCTTTTATCACATTGAATTTCCCATAACCCCTTCCTTTTATCACATTGAATTTCCCATAACCTCTTCCTTTTATCACATTGAATTTTCCATAACTTCTTCCTTTTATCACATTGAATTTTCAATAACTTCTTCCTTTTATCACATTGAATTTTCTATAACCCCTTCCTTTTATCACATTGAATTTCCCATAACCCCTTCCTTTTATCACATTGAATTTTCCAAAACTTCTTCCTTTTATCACATTGAATTTCCCATAACTTCTTCCTTTTATCACATTGAATTTCCCATAACTTCTTCCTCTTATCACATTGAATTTTCCATAACTTCTTCCTTTTATCACATTGAATTTCCCATAACCCCTTCCTTTTATCACATTGAATTTCCCATAACCTCTTCCTTTTATCACATTGAATTTTCCATAACTTCTTCCTTTTATCACATTGAATTTTCAATAACTTCTTCCTTTTATCACATTGAATTTTCCATAACCCCTTCCTTTTATCACATTGAATTTCCCATAACCTCTTCCTTTTATCACATTGAATTTTCCATAACCTCTTCCTTTTATCACATTGAATTTTCAATAACTTCTTCCTTTTATCACATTGAATTTTCCATAACTTCTTCCTTTTATCACATTGAATTTCCCATAACTTCTTCCTCTTATCACATTGAATTTTCCATAACTTCTTCCTTTTATCACATTGAATTTCCCATAACATCTTCCTTTTATCACATTGAATTTTCCAAAACTTCTTCCTTTTATCACATTGAATTTCCCATAACTTCTTCCTTTTATCACATTGAATTTCCCATAACTTCTTCCTCTTATCACATTGAATTTTCCATAACTTCTTCCTTTTATCACATTGAATTTCCCATAACCCCTTCCTTTTATCACATTGAATTTCCCATAACTTCTTCCTTTTATCACATTGAATTTCCCATAACTTCTTCCTTTTATCACATTGAATTTCCCATAACTTCTTCCTTTTATCACATTGAATTTTCCATAACTTCTTCCTTTTATCACATTGAATTTCCCATAACTTCTTCCTTTTATCACATTGAATTTCCCATAACCCCTTCCTTTTATCACATTGAATTTTCCATAACATCTTCCTTTTATCACATTGAATTTCCCATAACTTCTTCCTCTTATCACATTGAATTTTCCATAACTTCTTCCTTTTATCACATTGAATTTCCCATAACCCCTTCCTTTTATCACATTGAATTTCCCATAACCTCTTCCTTTTATCACATTGAATTTTCCATAACTTCTTCCTTTTATCACATTGAATTTTCAATAACTTCTTCCTTTTATCACATTGAATTTTCTATAACCCCTTCCTTTTATCACATTGAATTTCCCATAACCCCTTCCTTTTATCACATTGAATTTTCCAAAACTTCTTCCTTTTATCACATTGAATTTCCCATAACTTCTTCCTTTTATCACATTGAATTTCCCATAACCCCTTCCTTTTATCACATTGAATTTCCCATAACCTCTTCCTTTTATCACATTGAATTTTCCATAACTTCTTCCTTTTATCACATTGAATTTTCAATAACTTCTTCCTTTTATCACATTGAATTTTCCATAACCCCTTCCTTTTATCACATTGAATTTCCCATAACTTCTTCCTTTTATCACATTGAATTTTCCATAACTTCTTCCTTTTATCACATTGAATTTTCCATAACTTCTTCCTTTTATCACATTGAATTTCCCATAACTTCTTCCTTTTATCACATTGAATTTCCCATAACTTCTTCCTTTTATCACATTGAATTTTCCAAAACTTCTTCCTTTTATCACATTGAATTTCCCATAACTTCTTCCTTTTATCACATTGAATTTCCCATAACTTCTTCCTCTTATCACATTGAATTTTCCATAACTTCTTCCTTTTATCACATTGAATTTCCCATAACCCCTTCCTTTTATCACATTGAATTTCCCATAACTTCTTCCTTTTATCACATTGAATTTCCCATAACTTCTTCCTTTTATCACATTGAATTTCCCATAACTTCTTCCTTTTATCACATTGAATTTTCCATAACTTCTTCCTTTTATCACATTGAATTTCCCATAACCCCTTCCTTTTATCACATTGAATTTCCCATAACTTCTTCCTTTTATCACATTGAATTTCCCATAACTTCTTCCTTTTATCACATTGAATTTCCCATAACTTCTTCCTTTTATCACATTGAATTTCCCATAACCCCTTCCTTTTATCACATTGAATTTTCCATAACTTCTTCCTTTTATCACATTGAATTTCCCATAACTTCTTCCTTTTATCACATTGAATTTTCCATAACCTCTTCCTTTTATCACATTGAATTTTCCATAACCCCTTCCTTTTATCACATTGAATTTCCCATAACTTCTTCCTTTTATCACATTGAATTTTCCATAACATCTTCCTTTTATCACATTACATTTTCCATAACCCCTTCCTTTTATCACATTGAATTTCCCATAACTTCTTCCTTTTATCACATTGAATTTTCCATAACTTCTTCCTTTTATCACATTGAATTTCCCATAACTTCTTCCTTTTATCACATTGAATTTTCCATAACCCCTTCCTTTTATCACATTGAATTTTCCATAACCCCTTCCTTTTATCACATTGAATTTCCCATAACTTCTTCCTCTTATCACATTGAATTTTCCATAACTTCTTCCTTTTATCACATTGAATTTCCCATAACCTCTTCCTTTTATCACATTGAATTTCCCATAACTTCTTCCTTTTATCACATTGAATTTTCCATAACTTCTTCCTTTTATCACATTGAATTTTCCATAACTTCTTCCTTTTATCACATTGAATTTCCCATAACCTCTTCCTTTTATCACATTGAATTTCCCATAACCTCTTCCTTTTATCACATTGAATTTCCCATAACCTCTTCCTTTTATCACATTACATTTTCCATAACTTCTTCCTTTTATCACATTGAATTTTCCATAACCTCTTCCTTTTATCACATTGAATTTCCCATAACCTCTTCCTTTTATCACATTGAATTTTCCATAACCTCTTCCTTTTATCACATTGAATTTTCCATAACCTCTTCCTTTTATCACATTGAATTTCCCATAACTTCTTCCTCTTATCACATTAAATTTCCCATAACTTCTTCCTTTTATCACATTGAATTTCCCATAACTTCTTCCTCTTATCACATTGAATTTTCCATAACCCCTTCCTTTTATCACATTGAATTTCCCATAACTTCTTCCTCTTATCACATTGAATTTTCCATAACATCTTCCTTTTATCACATTGAATTTTCCATAACCCCTTCCTTTTATCACATTGAATTTCCCATAACTTCTTCCTCTTATCACATTGAATTTTCCATAACTTCTTCCTTTTATCACATTGAATTTTCCATAACCCCTTCCTTTTATCACATTGAATTTCCCATAACCTCTTCCTTTTATCACATTGAATTTCCCATAACCTCTTCCTTTTATCACATTGAAGTTATTTCCCATAACTTCTTCCTTTTATCACATTGAATTTCCCATAACCCCTTCCTTTTATCACATTGAATTTCCCATGACCTCTTCCTTTTATCACATTGAATTTTCCATAACTTCTTCCTTTTATCACATTGAATTTCCCATAACCTCTTCCTTTTATCACATTGAATTTCCCATAACCTCTTCCTTTTATCACATTGAAGTTATTTTCCATAACTTCTTCCTTTTATCACATTGAATTTCCCATAACCCCTTCCTTTTATCACATTGAATTTTCAATAACTTCTTCCTTTTATCACATTGAATTTCCCATAACCTCTTCCTTTTATCACATTGAAGTTATTTTCCATAACTTCTTCCTTTTATCACATTGAATTTCCCATAACCCCTTCCTTTTATCACATTGAATTTTCCATAACTTCTTCCTTTTATCACATTGAATTTCCCTTAACTTCTTCCTTTTATCACATTGAATTTCCCATAACCTCTTCCTTTTATCACATTGAAGTTATTTTCCATAACTTCTTCCTTTTATCACATTGAATTTCCCATAACCCCTTCCTTTTATCACATTGAATTTTCAATAACTTCTTCCTTTTATCACATTGAATTTCCCATAACCTCTTCCTTTTATCACATTGAAGTTATTTTCCATAACTTCTTCCTTTTATCACATTGAATTTCCCATAACCCCTTCCTTTTATCACATTGAATTTTCCATAACTTCTTCCTTTTATCACATTGAATTTCCCTTAACTTCTTCCTTTTATCACATTGAATTTCCCATAACCTCTTCCTTTTATCACATTGAAGTTATTTTCCATAACTTCTTCCTTTTATCACATTGAATTTCCCATAACCTCTTCCTTTTATCACATTGAATTTCCCATAACCTCTTCCTTTTATCACATTGAAGTTATTTTCCATAACTTCTTCCTTTTATCACATTGAATTTTCCATAACTTCTTCCTTTTATCACATCGAATTTTCCATAACTTCTTCCTTTTATCACATTGAAGTTATTTTCCATAACTTCTTCCTTTTATCACATTGAATTTTCCATAACTTCTTCCTTTTATCACATCGAATTTTCCATAACTTCTTCCTTTTATCACATTGAATTTCCCATAACCCCTTCCTTTTATCACATTGAATTTTCCATAACTTCTTTCTTTTATCACATTAAATTTTCCGTAACTTCTTCCTTTTATCACATCGAATTTTCCATAACTTCTTCCTTTTATCACATTGAATTTCCCATAACCTCTTCCTCTTATCACATTGAATTTTCCATAACATCTTCCTTTTATCACATTGAATTTCCCATAACTTCCTCCTTTTATCACATTGAATATCCCATAACTTCTTCCTTTTATCACATTGAATTTTCCATAACATCTTCCTTTTATCACATTGAATTTCCCATAACCCCTTCCTTTTACCACATTAAATTTTCCGTAACTTCTTCCTTTTATCACATCGAATTTTCCATAACTTCTTCCTTTTATCACATTGAATTTCCCATAACCTCTTCCTCTTATCACATTGAATTTTCCATAACATCTTCCTTTTATCACATTGAATTTCCCATAACTTCCTCCTTTTATCACATTGAATATCCCATAACTTCTTCCTTTTATCACATTGAATTTTCCATAACATCTTCCTTTTATCACATTGAATTTCCCATAACTTCTTCCTTTTATCACATTGAATTTCCCATAACCCCTTCCTTTTATCACATTGAATTTTCCATAACATCTTCCTTTTATCACATTGAATTTCCCATAACATCTTCCTTTTATCACATTGAATTTCCCATAACTTCCTCCTTTTATCACATTGAATATCCCATAACTTCTTCCTTTTATCACATTGAATTTTCCATAACATCTTCCTTTTATCACATTGAATATCCCATAACTTCTTCCTTTTATCACATTGAATTTCCCATAACCCCTTCCTTTTATCACATTGAATTTTCCATAACATCTTCCTTTTATCACATTGAATTTCCCATAACCTCTTCCTTTTATCACATTGAATTTTCCGTAACTTCTTCCTTTTATCACATTGAATTTCCCATAACCTCTTCCTTTTATCACATCGAATTTTCCATAACCTCTTCCTTTTATCACATTGAATTTTCCGTAACTTCTTCCTTTTATCACATTGAATTTCCCATAACTTCTTCCTTTTATCACATTGAATTTCCCATAACTTCTTCCTTTTATCACATTGAATTTCCCATAACTTCTTCCTTTTATCACATCGAATTTTCCATAACCTCTTCCTTTTATCACATTGAATTTTCCGTAACTTCTTCCTTTTATCACATTGAATTTCCCATAACCTCTTCCTTTTATCACATTGAATTTTCCGTAACTTCTTCCTTTTATCACATTGAATTTCCCATAACTTCTTCCTTTTACCACATTGAATTTTCCATAACCTCTTCCTTTTATCACATTGAATTTTCCATAACATCTTCCTTTTATCACATTGAATTTCCCATAACCTCTTCCTTTTATCACATTGAATTTTCCGTAACTTCTTCCTTTTATCACATTGAATTTCCCATAACCTCTTCCTTTTATCACATTGAATTTTGCATAACATCTTCCTTTTATCACATTGAATTTCCCATAACCTCTTCCTTTTATCACATTGAATTTTCCGTAACTTCTTCCTTTTATCACATTGAATTTTCCATAACTTCTTCCTTTTATCACATTGAATTTCCCATAACTTCTTCCTTTTATCACATTGAATTTTCCATAACTTCTTCCTTTTATCACATTGAATTTCCCATAACCTCTTCCTTTTATCACATTGAATTTTCCGTAACTTCTTCCTTTTATCACATTGAATTTTCCATAACTTCTTCCTTTTATCACATTGAATTTCCCATAACCCCTTCCTTTTATCACATTGAATTTTCCGTAACTTCTTCCTTTTATCACATTGAATTTCCCATAACCTCTTCCTTTTATCACATTGAATTTTCCGTAACTTCTTCCTTTTATCACATTGAATTTTCCATAACTTCTTCCTTTTATCACATTGAATTTCCCATAACCCCTTCCTTTTATCACATTGAATTTTCCATAACTTCTTCCTTTTATCACATTGAATTTCCCATAACCCCTTCCTTTTATCACATTGAATTTTCCATAACTTCTTCCTTTTATCACATTGAATTTTCCATAACCCCTTCCTTTTATCACATTGAATTTTGCATAACATCTTCCTTTTATCACATTGAATTTCCCATAACCCCTTCCTTTTATCACATCGAATTTTCCATAACCTCTTGTTTTGATAATGTGGAATTTTCTGTAACCTCTTGTTTTGATAATGTGGAATTTTCTGTAACCTCTTGTTTTGATAATGTGGAATTTTCTGTAACCTCTTGTTTTGATAATGTGGAATTTTCTGTAACCTCTTGTTTTGATAATGTGGAATTTTCTGTAACCTCTTGTTTTGATAATGTGGAATTTTCTGTAACCTCTTGTTTTGATAATGTGGAATTTTCTGTAACCTCTTGTTTTGATCATCTGGAATTTTCTGTAACCTCTTGTTTTGATAATGTGGAATTTTCTGTAACCTCTTGTTTTGATAATGTGGTATTTTCTGTAACCTCTTGTTTTGATAATGTGGTATTTTCTGTAACCTCTTGTTTTGATAATGTGGTATTTTCTGTAACCTCTTGTTTTGATAATGTGGAATTTTCTGCAACCGCTTGTTTTGATAATGTGGAATTTTCTGCAACCGCTTGTTTTGATAATGTGGTATTTTCTGTAACCTCTTGTTTTGATAATGTGGTATTTTCTGTAACCTCTTGTTTTGATCATCTGGAATTTTCTGCAACCGCTTGTTTTGATAATGTGGAATTTTCTGCAACCGCTTGTTTTTATCATCTGGAATTTGATCAAAGATCGCTGACTTGTAGACTGGCGGCCATTTTAGTTGTAAAAAAAACAGATTTGAGGGTGTCCTCAACCATTTCTTGGACATGCACAGACTGGTTTTCTTTAAACTTGGCACAAAGACAATACATGAGTGTATATATATGCAGAAGATTTTGTTTTGTCATCTGACCAAAGATGGCCGACTGACAGCCTTTAACCCCGTACAGTGAAATTGTAAAAACCACATACGGTGGCCGCATATGACATTTTATGTCTTTTTGTTCTTCTTTATTATTGTTAACCTTTTGACCTGTTGGCGGCCATTTTGGAGCTTTCCTTTTGTATAGTTGATAAATTAATATCGTTGTCCAAGGTAGTTTATCGCATATCACGTGACCGTGACACTGCTGAACCGATTCCTCATTGGACGATTCATCTTAATGTGTTCCATAAGCACAGATCGAAGTTTTGATTTTCTTCAACACAGACTATTTTTTGCTAATATAATCGATTCAAGATTTCCCAATAAAATTAACGTTTTCTCATCCCGATTGAGTACTATTCGATGCAAAATGAACACTATTCGATGTCAAAGGTAAGAAGCTAGACCAATGATGTCACCGGGGCCCAAACTTTATTGATAAGGTTGGAATCGAATGAATTCGATGAACATTTAAATTTCAGGGAGTTTTAATGAGACGAAATTAATGTTTGTGTTGACCACGTGACCACATTAAAGAGAGCACATTCGGTTCAGCATTCCGGCTTTGACAATCCATGGCGAGGTCGATGTAAATCAGAACAAGGTGTTACAAGGGGAATATCGAGTGAGGCTTCGTACATTGCACATGGACGTTTATTTAGCGATACAACTTTGTATTTGAAATCACTCCAAAGATGGGATTCAGGACGAAGCAGCAAAATCCCAATGTTGATCACGTGATGAATTCCCATCAACGTTTCGTGCACCCTTTCGTTTATCCGATCCACACTGACGTCATGTGTGTGCTTGGAATCTTTAGGACAGGATTCAAAAAGAGGAAACGTCTCATTAATTAGAGGATCATGAAGGAGCTTGTACATCAATTACACAAAGACAAGGACATCAGGAGATGCCATTGTGTTTTTCGATAAATATCAATGAGAGTGAGTATAGGTAGTTGATGAGATGTCTGCTCAAATGGGAACACCCAACTGGTCAACGATTTGGGCTGGTACCATGGATCATAATCATCATCATCATCATCATCATCATAATTGCTGGTACCATGGATCATCATCATAATCATCATTATAATCATCATTGCTGGTACCATGGATGATCATCATAATCATTGCTGGTACCATGGATGATCATCATAATCATTGCTGGTACCATGGATGATCATCATAATCATTGCTGGTACCATGGATCATCATCATAATCATTGCTGGTACCATGGATCATCATCATAATCATCATCATCAAAATCATTGCTGGTACAATGGATCATCATCTTCATCATCATCATAATCAATGCTAGTACCATGGATCATCATCATCATCATCATAATTGCTGGTACCATGGATCATCATCATCATCATAATAATAATAATCATTGCTGGTAACATGGATCATCATCATAATCATCATCATCATAATCATTGCTGGTACCATGGATCATCATCATAATCATCATAATCATAATCATTGCTGGTACCATGGATCATCATCATAATCATCATAATCATAATCATTGCTGGTACCATGGATCATCATCATCATCATCATCATTATCATCATAATCATTGCTGGTACCATGGATCATAATAATAATAATAATCATCATCATCATCATTGCTGGTACCATGGATCATCATCATCATTGCTGGTACCATGGATCATCATCATCATCATCATCATCATAATCATTGCTGGTAACATGGATCATCATCATCATAATCATCATCATCATCATTGCTGGTACCATGGATCATCATGATCATCATCATCATAATCATTGCTGGTACCATGGATCATCATCATCATCATCGTCATTATCATTATCATCATAATCATTGCTGGTACCATGGATCATCATAATAATAAGAATCATTGCTGGTAACATGGATCATCATCATCATCATCATCATCATTGCTGGTACCATGGATCATCATCATAATAATAATCATCATCATCATTGCTGGTACCATGGATCATCATCATAATAATCATCATCATCATCATTGCTGGTACCATGGATCATCATCATAATCATCATCATCATAATCATTGCTGTACCATGGATCATCATCATAATCATCATCATCATAATCATTGCTGTTACCATGGATCATCATCATCATCATTGCTGGTACCATGGATCATCATCATCATCATCATCATCATCATCATCATCATTGCTGGTAACATGGATAATCATCATCATCACCATCATCATCATTATTGCTGGAACCATGGATCATCATCATCATCATCATAATCATTGCTGGTACCATGGATCATCATCATAATCATTGCTGGTACCAAGGATCATCATCATAATCATTGCTGGTACCAAGGATCATCATCATAATCATCATCATCATAATCATTGCTGGTACCATGGATCATCATCTTCATCATCATCATAATCATTGCTGGTACCATGGATGATCATCATCATAATTGCTGGTACCATGGATCATCATAATAATAATAATAATAATAATAATAATAATAATAATCATTGCTGGTAACATGGATCATCATAATAATCATAATCATCATAATCATAGCTGGTACCATGGATCATCATCATAATCATTGATGGTACCATGGATGATCATCATCATCATTGCTGGTACCATGGATCATCATCATCATCATCATCATCATTGCTGGCACCATGGATCATCATCATCATCATCATCATCATAATCATTGCTGGTACTATGGATCATCATCATAATCATTGCTGGTGCCATTGATCATCATCATCATAATCATTCCTGGTAACATGGATCATCATCATAATCATCATCATCATCATCATCATAATCATTGCTGGTACTATGGATCATCATAATCATTGCTGGTGCCATTGATCATCATCATAGTCATTGCTGGTAACATGGATCATCATCATAATCATAATGATCATAATCATTGCTGGTACCATGGATCATCATAATAATCATTGCTGGTACCATGGACCATCATCATAATCATCATCATCATCATCATCATCATCATTGCCGGTACAATGGATCATCATCATCGTCATCATCATCATTGCCGGTACCAGGGATCATCATCATCGTCATCATAATCATTGCTGGTGCCATGGATCATCATCATCATCATAATCATTGCTGGTAACATGGATCATCATCATAATCATCATCATCATTGCTGGTACCATGGATCATCATAATCATCATCATAATAATCATTGCTGGTACCATGGATCATCATAATAATCATTGCTGGTACCATGGATCATCATCATAATCATCATCATCATCATTGCCGGTACCATTAAAACATCATCATCGTCGTCATCATAATCATTGCTGTTACCATGGATCATCATCATCATTGCTGGTGCCATGTATCATCATCATCATCATCATAATCATTGCTGGTACCATGGATCATCATCATCATCATCATAATCATTGCTGGTACTATGGATCATCATCATAATCATTGCTGGTGCCATTGATCATCATCATAATCATTCCTGGTAACATGGATCATCATCATAATCATCATCATCATCATAATCATTGCTGGTACCATGGATCATCATCATCATAATTGCTGGTACCATGGATCATCATAATAATAATAATAATAATCATTGCTGGTAACATGGATCATCATAATAATCATAATCATCATAATCATAGCTGGTACCATGGATCATCATCATAATCATTGATGGTACCATGGATGATCATCATCATCATTGCTGGTACCATGGATCATCATCATCATCATCATCATCATTGCTGGCACCATGGATCATCATCATCATCATCATCATCATAATCATTGCTGGTACTATGGATCATCATCATAATCATTGCTGGTGCCATTGATCATCATCATCATAATCATTCCTGGTAACATGGATCATCATCATAATCATCATCATCATCATCATCATAATCATTGCTGGTACTATGGATCATCATAATCATTGCTGGTGCCATTGATCATCATCATAGTCATTGCTGGTAACATGGATCATCATCATAATCATAATGATCATAATCATTGCTGGTACCATGGATCATCATAATAATCATTGCTGGTACCATGGACCATCATCATAATCATCATCATCATCATCATCATCATCATTGCCGGTACGATGGATCATCATCATCGTCATCATCATCATTGCCGGTACCAGGGATCATCATCATCGTCATCATAATCATTGCTGGTGCCATGGATCATCATCATCATCATAATCATTGCTGGTAACATGGATCATCATCATAATCATCATCATCATTGCTGGTACCATGGATCATCATAATCATCATCATAATAATCATTGCTGGTACCATGGATCATCATAATAATCATTGCTGGTACCATGGATCATCATCATAATCATCATCATCATCATTGCCGGTACCATTAAAACATCATCATCGTCGTCATCATAATCATTGCTGTTACCATGGATCATCATCATCATTGCTGGTGCCATGTATCATCATCATCATCATCATAATCATTGCTGGTACCATGGATCATCATCATCATCATCATAATCATTGCTGGTACTATGGATCATCATCATAATCATTGCTGGTGCCATTGATCATCATCATAATCATTCCTGGTAACATGGATCATCATCATAATCATCATCATCATCATAATCATTGCTGGTACCATGGATCATCATC
The DNA here is from genome assembly GCF_964187855.1 of Myxine glutinosa. Classification (NCBI taxonomy): domain Eukaryota; kingdom Metazoa; phylum Chordata; class Myxini; order Myxiniformes; family Myxinidae; genus Myxine; species Myxine glutinosa. Next base: position 4,642,579 of record NC_136267.1, on the reverse strand, counting down.
ATCATAATTGCTGGTACCATGGATCATCATAATAATAATAATAATAATCATTGCTGGTAACATGGATCATCATCATAATCATAATCATAACCATCGTAATCATTGCTGGTACCATGGATCATCATAATAATCATTGCTGGTACAATGGATCATCATCATAATCATCATCATCATTGCCGGTACCATGGATCATCATCATCGTCATTGCTGGTACCATGGATCATCATCATAATCATCATCATCATAATCTTTGCTGGCACCATGGATGATCATCATAATCATTGCTGGTACCATGGATAATCATCATAATCATTGCTGGTACCATGGATGATCATCATCATCATTGCTGGTACCATGGATCATCATCATCATCACCATTATCATCATTATTGCTGGAACCATGGATCATCATCATCATCATCATCATAATCATTGCTGGTACCATGGATCATCATAATAATCATTGCTGGTACCATGGATCATCATCATAATCATCATCATCATAATCATTGCTGGTACCATGGATCATCATCATCATCATCATCATCATTGCTGGTACCATGGATCATCATCATAATCATTGCTGGTGACATGGATCATCATCGTAATCATCATCATCATCATAATCATTGCTGGTACCATGGATCATCATCATAATCATCATCATCATAATCATTGCTGGTACCATGGATCATCATCATCATCATCATCATAATCATTGATGGTACTATGGATCATCATCATCATCATTGCTGGTACCATGGATCATCATCATAATCATTGCTGGTACCATGGATGATCATCATAATCATTGCTGGTACCATTGAGCATCATCATCATCATTATTGCTGGTACCATGGATCATCATCATCATCATTGTAATCATTGCTGGTACCATGGATCATCATCATCATCATCATCATTGCTGGTACGATGGATCATCATCATCATCATCAACATAATCTTTGCTGGCACCATGGATGATCATCATAATCATTGCTGGTACCATGGATGATCATCATAATCATTGCTGGTACCATGGATGCTCATCATCATCATCATCATCATCATCATAATCATTGCTGGTACCATGGATCATCATCTTCATCATCATCATCATTATTGCTGGAACCATGGATCATCATCATCATCATAATCATTGCTGGTACCATGGATCATCATCTTCATCATCATCATCATTATTGCTGGAACCATGGATCATCAGCAGCATCATCATCATCATCATAATCATTGCTGGTACCATGGATCATCATCATAATCATTGCTGGTACCATGGATCATCATCATAATCATTGCTGGTACCATGGATCATCATCATAATCATCATCATCATAATCATTGCTGGTACCATGGATCATCATCTTCATCATCATCATAATCATTGCTGGTACCATGGATCATCATCATCATCATTGCTGGTACCATGGATCATCATCATAATCATCATCATCATAATCATTGCTGGTACCATGGATCATCATCATAATCATCATAATCATTGCTGGTACCATGGATCATTATCAGCATCATCATTGCTGGTACCATGGATCATCAGCATCATCATCATCATCATAATCATTGCTGGTAACATGGATCATAACTGCAGTAGAGGGGTGGAGGATGCAGTCGGGGGGTGGAGGCTGCAGTAGGGGGGGGGGGGTGGAGGCTGCAGTAGGGGGAGGGTGGAGGCTGCAGTAGGAGGGGTGGAGGATGCAGTACAGGGGGGGGGGGTAGAGAATTCAGTAGGGGGGGGTGGAGAATGCAGTAGGGGGGGGTGGAGGCTGCAGTAGGGGGGTGGAGGATGTAGTAGGGGGGTGGGGGTGGAGGTTGCAGTAGGGGGTGGAGGATGGAGTAGGAGGGTGGAGGCTGCAGTAGGGGGATGGAGGATGCAGTAGGGGGGTGGAGGATGCAGTAGGGGGCTGGAGGATGCAGTAGGGGGGGGGGGTGTAGGATGCAGTAGGAGGGGTGGAGGATGCAGTACAGGGGGGGGGGTGGAGAATTCAGTAAGGGGGGGTGGAGAATGCAGTAGGGGGGGTGGAGGCTGCAGTAGGGAGGTGGAGGATGTAGTAGGGGGGTGGGGGTGGAGGTTGCAGTAGGGGGTGGAGGCTGCAGTAGGGGGGTGGAGGATGCAGTCGGGGGGTGGAGGATGCGGTCGGGGGGTGGAGGCTGCAGTAGGGGGGGGTGGAGGCTGCAGTAGGGGGAGGGGTGGAGGCTGCAGTAGGGGGAGGGGTGGAGGCTGCAGTAGGGGGAGGGGTGGAGGCTGCAGTAGGCGGAGGGTGGAGGCTGCAGTTGGGGGAGGGGTGGAGGCTGCAGTAGGGGAGTGGAGGCTGCAGTAGGGGGGTGGAGGATGCAGTAGGGGGGTGGAGGATGCAGTAGGGGGAGGGGTGGAGAATGCAGTAGGGGGGTGGAGAATGGAGTAGGGGGGTGGAGGGTGGAGGATGCAGTCAGGGGGTGGAGGATGCAGTAGGGGGGTGGAGGATGCAGTCGGGGGGGGGGGTGGAGGATGCAGTAGGGGGGGGTGAGGACGCAGTAGGGGGGGGTGAGGATGCAGTAGGGGGGTGCAGGGTGCAGTAGGGGGGGGTGGAGGATTCAGTAGGGAGGTGGAGGATGGAGTAGGGGGTGGAGGGTGGAGGCTGCAGTAGGGGGGTGGAGGATGCAGTAGGGGGGTGGAAGGTGGAGGCTGCAGTAGGGGGGTGGAGGGTGGAGGCTGCAGTAGGGGGGTGGAGGGTGGAGGCTGCAGTAGGGGGGTGGAGGGTGGAGGCTGCAGTAGGGGGGTGGATGATGGAGTAGGAGGGTGGAGGCTGCAGTAGGGGGGTGGAGGATGCAGTAGGGGGGGGTGGAGGATGCAGTAGGGGGCTGGAGGATGCAGTAGGGGGGGTGGAGGATGCAGTAGGAGGGGTGGAGGATGCAGTAGGGGGGGGGGGGTGGAGAATTCAGTAGGGGGGGTGGAGAATGCAGTCGGGGGGGTGTAGGCTGCAGTAGGGGGGTGGAGGATGCAGTAGGGGGGTGGAGGATGCAGTCGGCGGGGGTGGAGGATGCAGTAGCGGGGTGGAGGATGCAGTCGGGGGGGGTGGAGGATGCAGTAGGGGGTGGAGGATGCAGTAGGGGGGTGCAGGGTGCAGTAGAGGGGGGTGGAGGATTCAGTAGGGAGGTGGAGGATGGAGTAGGGGGTGGTGGGTGGAGGCTGCAGTAGGGGCGTGGAGGATGCAGTCGGGGGGTGGAGGGTGGAGGTTGCAGTAGGGGGTGGAGGATGGAGTAGGGGGGTGGAGGGTGGAGACTGCAGTAGGGGGGGTGGAGGATGCAGTAGGGGGGTGGAGGATGCAGTAGGGGGATGGAGGATGCAGTAGGGGGGGTGGAGGATGCAGTAGGGGGGTGCAGGGTGCAGTCGGGGGGGGGGTGGAGGATGGAGTAGGGGGTGGAGGACGCAGTAGGGGGGTGGAGGATGCAGTAGGGGGGGTGGAGGATGCAGTAGGGGAGTGGAGGATGCTGTAGGGGGGGTGGAGGATGCAGTCGGAGGGGTGGAGGATGCAGTCGGGGGGGTGGAGAATGCAGTAGGGGGGTGGAGGATGCAGTAGGGGGGGGTGGAGGATGCAGTAGGGGGGGGGTGGAGGATGCAGTAGGGGGGGGGTGGAGGATGCAGTATATGGGGGTGGCCGATGCAGTAGGGGGGGGTGGAGGATGCAATAGGCGGGGGGGGGGGGGTGTAGAATGCAGTAGTTTCACATCCCTTGGCTGACTTTGGACAACGAATGTATTTGCGCAGGATTGTATAATGGAATCGCCTTTCACAAGCTTTTGGAAGGCTGACTTCTTACCAATACCAAAAATCCGGGAGGTTGTATCACAACCAGTGAAGGCGTAAATGAAGAGTAACTGTGAACACAGGTCCTTACCTGGGATTGCTCGTAGTCGGTTGATGTTATATACTTTGGTAGCCGTACACGTGTTGTCCGAATGGAAATATAGTTCCTTGTTACCTGTGTGCGCCTGGTAAAGGAGCAAAACTAATAGGTCAATATCTTCCCCAATCAAAGTGGTGGATTTGATGACATGAGGTTTCGACTGCAGCTTTATCAATATGTACCTCTGCATCCCCAGGTGCATTGATCACATTGCAGTCCCTCTTCCTCAGTTCATCACTTATGAGATTGATTAGTCCTCGCTTGTTGCTCTCTTGACAAAAAATCATCCTTTTTGCCCGAAAACTCTGTCTCTGCAGTGAAGTTAACAACTGGATGGATATTGTGCCCACGCCGTTGGTGTGTATTGTCCTTAATGGACGGATCTCCACCATAACCATCAAAGACCACGGTTGCCGAAGCATAATGGTGAAGTCTCCATATGCCTGCGCTATTGCACCATAACCGTCTCCTGTCTTCCACAGTAAACGATGCAGCAAGGAGCCTCCGTCAAGGACATAATGTTCAGTTTTTAGAGCAGAATCTGCGATGGCGTCACTTGACTCCTTTGCTCCAATGATCAATGATAGCGTGAGATAATTGAGGCTTATCAGCCTTTCGGAAAACGTTTCTGGCCTCAAAAAGGGCAGGAAGGAATGGGCTGAACTCATATCTCATAACTTCTTGTAATGAAAGGTCTCCTGATCTGGACACTACCAGAAACCGTTGGAACAACAGGGCGGGGTCAATGGTCTGTTCAGGAGCAACCTTGATGGTAGACCTATCTCCGAGGGTTTTGGCTTTGTGTTTCGTTTGAAAGAGAATGCGAAAGCAGGCTGCCCAATCATTCTTTCAATGATTTTCCTTCCAACGGACTCAAATTCATGCTGTAGCCACTACACCATCAACACCATTTCTCAAGGAAGAGTCTGGAGAAAAAGGTGTGTGCAGGCATTTAGTTTTGAACTAATCTTTGACAGGTCAGACGAATCTCTCTTGATCCTTGCTTCAGTCGATTCTTTATGCTGCTCACTTGTTGTGTAGGAGAGGTTGTTGAATTCTTGCATGGCATTGTTGTACTGTGGTCCTTACTTCCTGGCACAATACCAGTTCCACAAAAAATGCAATCAGTTTTGCTATTAAAAGGACCTTCAGATACTCTGGCGCTCTGACTCTGGACCTTCAGATACTCTGGCGCTCTGACTCTGGACCTTCAGATACTCTGGCGCTCTGAATCTGGACCTTGAGATACTCTGGCGCTCTGAATCTGGACCTTGAGATACTCTGGCGCTCTGAATCTGGACCTTGAGATACTCTGGCGCTCTGAATCTGGACCTTGAGATACTCTGGCGCTCTGGCTCTGGACCTTCAGATACTCTGGCGTTCTGACTCTGGACTTTCAGAGACTCTGGCGCTCTGAATCTGGACCTTGAGATACTCTGGCGCTCTGACTCTGGACCTTCAGATACTCTGGCGCTCTGACTCTGGACCTTCAGATACTCTGGCGCTCTGAATCTGGACCTTCAGATACTCTGGCGCTCTGAATCTGGACCTTCAGATACTCTGGCGCTCTGAATCTGGACCTTCAGATACTCTGGCGCTCTGAATCTGGACCTTCAGATACTCTGGCACTTCTCTTAATTGAGTTGGAAGATCCACTTTTTTTACTTAGTTGAGTCTTTATATCAAGTGGGTTGGTTTACCGTTTACGACAGTTCGTGTGCACTTTAGTGCCAGCCGTAACGACAATGGATTCACCTGTTTGCACACCTGCTGTGTTGACTCCATCAGCACTCTTTTGACGAATGTGAGTAACATCACCTCCATCGTACAATTTCTCCGTACAGATGGGACAAACTTCTGTGTCGACGTTAAACCTGAAAGACTCATTGTTAAACCTGAAAGAAATGTACAAAAAGTGGGTAAGAACACACGCTCTGATTGGCTACTGAGTGTCACATGGGTGGCTAATGAGAACTAATGAATAAAATGTCTGACTGCCATCTTAGATGCCACCTTCTCGAATTTATTGATTACCTGATTATTCAATGATACTTTAAATGGTCTTAATGGGATTCTCGACCCCTAAAACCCGGGGATAGACACCAAAATTACAACTCTAGGGTGAATTATAAACGACTTGTAGCCATTTTAGGGTATTGGCGGCCATCTTGGACGCCATCTTGAAAATAACAGCTTTCCGTTGGTCCAATTTTATTAAATTTTAATATTATTCCTGATGTCCAATAGTACCAAAAACCGTTGAAAAACCATTTTTAGCAATTTTTAGGGGTTAGGGTGGTTTTTTTTCATAAATTGACCGTCTAACTCTAATGTCACTGAACAGGTTCGAGTGAGTGCGTGGGTAATTAATCATATTAGTCAAGTACTTCAACCGGGTTAACTAAATGAAGACTGTGTTCTGATAGCGATTCCTCAGTTACAGCTCATGACGTCATAGGCTTTTTGAAGACACGGGTTTTCAAAATCCGATGGCGGAATGGGCATCGTGTCGGCAGGAAAAGGTTTTCAATGAATGACAGTTTGAAATACCTGGAGGTTTGAACCTTTTGTGCGAAAGATTCTCCAAAGGTCACATTGTGTGTTTGTGCGACTGATTTGGTGGGAAGAAAACTCCCAAAGGAGCACATTAAACGGAATATTTGAGAGTGAAATCTTTGAAGAAAACTTTCTAAAAGTCATTTCTAAAAACGAATTGAGGGAAAAGTAAATCAAATGTAAAGCATCATTTGAACAAAGGACGATGTCGGGTTATTGTGAGGTTATATTATCTCCACTTCGGGAAAGAGTAATGGAACCTTTAACTTTGGTGTAATCGCATGGACAATGGATAAGTTTAAAGGATGAAAACAAAAAGAATTACTTCCTTCGATTAATTCATAATTAGCACCAATGTTTGTATCATCACACACCAATGTTTGTATCATCACGCACAGATGTTTGTATCATCACGCACCAATGTTTGTATCATCACACACCGATGTTTGTATCATCACGCACAGATGTTTGTATCATCACGCACCAATGTTTGTATCATCACACACCGATGTTTGTATCATCACGCACCAATGTTTGTATCATCACACACCGATGTTTGTATCATCACGCACCAATGTTTGTATCATCACACACCAATGTTTGTATCATCACACACCAATGTTTGTATCATCACGCACCAATGTTTGTATCATCACGCACAGATGTTTGTATCATCACACACCAATGTTTGTATCATCACGCACCAATGTTTGTATCATCACGCACAGATGTTTGTATCATCACGCACCAATGTTTGTATCATCACACACCGATGTTTGTATCATCACGCACCAATGTTTGTATCATCACACACCGATGTTTGTATCATCACGCACCAATGTTTGTATCATCACACACCAATGTTTGTATCATCACACACCAATGTTTGTATCATCACGCACCAATGTTTGTATCATCACACACCAATGTTTGTATCATCACACACCAATGTTTGTATCATCACGCACCAATGTTTGTATCATCACGCACAGATGTTTGTATCATCACGCACCAATGTTTGTATCATCACGCACCAATGTTTGTATCATCACGCACAGATGTTTGTATCATCACGCACCAATGTTTGTATCATCACACACCGATGTTTGTATCATCACGCACCAATGTTTGTATCATCACACACCGATGTTTGTATCATCACGCACCAATGTTTGTATCATCACACACCAATGTTTGTATCATCACACACCAATGTTTGTATCATCACACACCAATGTTTGTATCATCACACACCAATGTTTGTATCATCACACACCGATGTTTGTATCATCACGCACCAATGTTTGTATCATCACACACCAATGTTTGTATCATCACACACCAATGTTTGTATCATCACACACCGATGTTTGTATCATCACGCACCAATGTTTGTATCATCACGCACCAATGTTTGTATCATCACACACCGATGTTTGTATCATCACACACCAATGTTTGTATCATCACACACCGATGTTTGTATCATCACGCACCGATGTTTGTATCATCACACACTGATGTTTGTATCATCACACACCAATGTTTGTATCATCACACACCGATGTTTGTATCATCACACACCAATGTTTGTATCATCACGCACCGATGTTTGTATCATCACACACCAATGTTTGTATCATCACGCACCGATGTTTGTATCATCACACACTGATGTTTGTATCATCACACACCAATGTTTGTATCATCACGGACCGATGTTTGTATCATCACACACCAATGTTTGTATCATCACGCACCGATGTTTGTATCATCACACACCAATGTTTGTATCATCACGCACCGATGTTTGTATCATCACACACCAATGTTTGTATCATCACGGACCGATGTTTGTATCATCACACACCAATGTTTGTATCATCACGCACTGATGTTTGTATCATCACACACCAATGTTTGTATCATCACGCACCGATGTTTGTATCATCACACACCAATGTTTGTATCATCACGCACAGATGTTTGTATCATCACACACCAATGTTTGTATCATCACGCACCGATGTTTGTATCATCACACACAAATGTTTGTATCATCACGGACCGATGTTTGTATCATCACACACCAATGTTTGTATCATCACGCACTGATGTTTGTATCATCACACACCAATGTTTGTATCATCACGCACCGATGTTTGTATCATCACACACCAATGTTTGTATCATCACGCACAGATGTTTGTATCATCACACACCAATGTTTGTATCATCACGCACCGATGTTTGTATCATCACACACCAATGTTTGTATCATCACGCACCGATGTTTGTATCATCACACACCAATGTTTGTATCATCACGGACCGATGTTTGTATCATCACACACCAATGTTTGTATCATCACGCACTGATGTTTGTATCATCACACACCAATGTTTGTATCATCACGCACCGATGTTTGTATCATCACACACCAATGTTTGTATCATCACGCACAGATGTTTGTATCATCACACACCAATGTTTGTATCATCACGCACCGATGTTTGTATCATCACACACCAATGTTTGTATCATCACGCACCGATGTTTGTATCATCACACACCAATGTTTGTATCATCACGCACCGATGTTTGTATCATCACACACCAATGTTTGCATCATCACGCACCGATGTTTGTATCATCACACACCAATGTTTGTATCATCACGCACTGATGTTTGTATCATCACACACCAATGTTTGTATCATCACGCACTGATGTTTGTATCATCACACACCAATGTTTGTATCATCACGCACCGATGTTTGTATCATCACACACCAATGTTTGTATCATCACGCACCGATGTTTGTATCATCACACACCAATGTTTGTATCATCACGCACCGATGTTTGTATCATCACACACCGATGTTTGTATCATCATGCACCGATGTTTGTATCATCACACACCGATGTTTGTATCACGCACCGACAATGTTTGTATCATCACACACCAATGTTTGTATCATCACGCACCGATGTTTGTATCATCACACACCAATGTTTGTATCATCACACACCAATGTTTGTATCATCACGCACCGATGTTTGTATCATCACACACCAATGTTTGTATCATCACGCACCGATGTTTGTATCATCACACACCAATGTTTGTATCATCACGCACCGATGTTTGTATCATCACACACCAATGTTTGTATCATCACGCACCGATGTTTGTATCATCACACACCGATGTTTGTATCATCACGCACCGATGTTTGTATCATCACACACCAATGTTTGTATCATCACGCACCGATGTTTGTATCATCACACACCAATGTTTGTATCATCACGCACCGATGTTTGTATCATCACACACCAATGTTTGTATCATCACGCACCAATGTTTGTATCAACACGCACCGATGTTTGTATCATCACACACCAATGTTTGTATCATCACGCACCGATGTTTGTATCATCACACACCGATGTTTGTATCATCATGCACCAATGGTTGTATCATCACACACCAATGTTTGTATCATCACGCACCGATGTTTGTATCATCACACACCGATGTTTGTATCATCATGCACCAATGGTTGTATCATCACACACCAATGTTTGTATCATCACGCACCGATGTTTGTATCATCACACACCGATGTTTGTATCATCATGCACCAATGGTTGTATCATCACACACCAATGTTTGTATCATCACACACCGATGTTTGTATCACGCACCGACAATGTTTGTATCATCACACACCAATGTTTGTATCATCACGCACCGATGTTTGTATCATCACACACCGATGTTTGTATCATCATGCACCGATGTTTGTATCATCATGCACCGATGTTTGTATCATCATGCACCGATGTTTGTATCATCACACACCAATGTTTGCATCATCACGCACCGATGTTTGTATCATCATGCACCGATGTTTGTATCATCATGCACCGATGTTTGTATCATCACACACCGATGTTTGTATCATCATGCACCGATGTTTGTATCATCATGCACCGATGTTTGTATCATCACACACCGATGTTTGTATCATCACGCACCGATGTTTGTATCATCATGCACCGATGTTTGTATCATCATGCACCGATGTTTGTATCATCATGCACCGATGTTTGTATCATCATGCACCGATGTTTGTATCATCACGCACCGATGTTTGTATCATCATGCACCGATGTTTGTATCATCACACACCAATGTTTGCATCATCACGCACCGATGTTTGTATCATCACGCACCGATGTTTGTATCATCACACACCGATGTTTGTATCACGCACCGACAATGTTTGTATCATCACACACCAATGTTTGTATCATCATGCACCGATGTTTGTATCATCACACACCGATGTTTGTATCATCATGCACCAATGGTTGTATCATCACACACCAATGTTTGTATCATCACGCACCGATGTTTGTATCATCACACACCGATGTTTGTATCATCATGCACCAATGGTTGTATCATCACACACCAATGTTTGTATCATCACACACCGATGTTTGTATCACGCACCGACAATGTTTGTATCATCACACACCAATGTTTGTATCATCACGCACCGATGTTTGTATCATCACACACCGATGTTTGTATCATCATGCACCGATGTTTGTATCATCATGCACCGATGTTTGTATCATCATGCACCGATGTTTGTATCATCACACACCAATGTTTGCATCATCACGCACCGATGTTTGTATCATCATGCACCGATGTTTGTATCATCATGCACCGATGTTTGTATCATCACACACCGATGTTTGTATCATCATGCACCGATGTTTGTATCATCATGCACCGATGTTTGTATCATCACACACCGATGTTTGTATCATCACGCACCGATGTTTGTATCATCATGCACCGATGTTTGTATCATCATGCACCGATGTTTGTATCATCATGCACCGATGTTTGTATCATCATGCACCGATGTTTGTATCATCACGCACCGATGTTTGTATCATCATGCACCGATGTTTGTATCATCACACACCAATGTTTGCATCATCACGCACCGATGTTTGTATCATCACGCACCGATGTTTGTATCATCACGCACCGATGTTTGTATCATCACGCACCGATGTTTGTGTGATCACTCCCCAATGTTTGTATCATCACGCACCGATGTTTGTATCATCACGCACCGATATTTTTATCATCACGCACCGATGTTTGTATCATCATGCACCAATGTTTGTGTCACGCACTGATTATAGTATCATCACACACCGATGTTTGTATCATCACAAACCAATGTTTGTATCATCACACACCAATGTTTGTATCATCATGCACCAATGTTTGTATCATCACACACCAATGCTTGTATCATCACACACCAATGTTTGTGTCATAACACACCAATGTTGATATCATCACACACCAATGTCGATATCATCACTCACCGGTGTTTGTGTCATCACGCACCGATGTTAGTATCATCACACACCAATGTTTGTATCATCACACACCAATGTTTGTATAATCATACACCGATATTTGTGTGATAACGCACCGATGTTTGCATCACACACCAATGTTTGTATCATCACACACCAATGTTTGTATCATGATGCACCGATGTTTGTATCATAACACACCAATGTTTGTATCATAACGCAACGATGTTTGTATCATCACACACCGATGTTTGTATCATCACACACCAATGTTTGTATCATCACACAGCAATGTTTGTATCATCACACACCGATGTTTGTATCATCACACACCAATGTTTGTATCATCACACACCAATGTTTGTATCATCACACACCAATGTTTGTATCATCACACAGCAATGTTTGTATCATCACACACCGATGTTTGTATCATCACACACCGATGTTTGTATCATCACACACCAATGTTTGTATCATCACACACCAATGTTTGTGTCATCACGCACCAATGTTTGTATTACGCACTGATTTTAGTGTCATCACACACCGATGTTTTTATCATCATGCGCCAATGTTTGTGTCACGCACTGATTTTAGAGTCATCACACACCGATGTTTGTGTCATCACGCACCGATGTTTGTATCACGCACTGATTTTAGTATCATCACACACCGATGTTTTTATCATCATGCGCCAATGTTTGTGTCACGCACTGATTTTAGAGTCATCACACACCGATGTTTGTATCATCACACACCGATGTTTGTATCATCACACACCAATGTTTGTATCATCACACACCAATGTTTGTATCATCACACAGCAATGTTTGTATCATCATGCACCGATGTTTGTGTCATCACACACCGATGTTTGCATCACGCCCTGATTTTAATATCATCACACACCGATGTTTGTATCACGCACTGATTTTAGTATCATCACACACCCATGTTTTTATCATCATGCGCCAATGTTTGTGTCATCATGCACCGATGTTTGTATCATCATGCACCGATGTTTGTATCATCATGCACCGATGTTTGTGTCATCACACACCGATGTTTTTATCATCACGCACCAATGTTTGTATCATCATGCACCAATGTTTGTGTCACGCACCGATGATGTTTGTATCAACACACACCGATGTTTGTATCATCCTGCAATGATGTTTTATTGTCACACAGCGTTTCCTGATGTGAAAATTGGAAATATCGAATTGGAACTTCAAAATGATTGTCTTTTCAGAAAACATTATCGTACATTATATAATCTTAAGCATAATGATAATAATAACTAGAACGTCACTCAGTAGCGAGCATACCTCCACCTGGTTGGCCATATCACTCAATGATGAAGAATCACTTAAAACATGCTACTAGCTGGATCCCAATCTTCACCAAAATTCAATGGTATCTTCCTTGTCACACACACAACCTGTCCACCAAGTTTCGTCCAAATCCTTCAATAACTTTTTGAGTTATCCTGCTATTTATCGTTTTTGGCCCTGTCTCTCAATGGTGAAGAATCACTTAAAAATTAAATAATTATCATATCCGAATCCATATTCATATCTTAACCAAAATTCAATCGTATCTTCCTTGTCACACACACAACGTGTCCACCAAGTTTCGTCCAAATCCGTCCATAACTTTTTGAGATCCACTGCATATATATACACTCATGTATTGTCTTTGTGCCAAGTTTAAAGAAAATCAGTATGTGCATGTCCAAGAAATGGTTGAGGACACCCTCAAATCTGTTTTTTTTACAACTAAAATGGCCGCCAGTCTACAAGTCAGCGATCTTTGATCAAATTCCAGATGATCAAAACAAGCGGTTGCAGAAAATTCCACATTATCAAAACAAGCGGTTGCAGAAAATTCCAGATGATCAAAACAAGAGGTGACATCCTGCTATGTATCGTTTTTGGCCCGATCTCTCAATGGTGAAGAATCACTTTAAAATTCGAGAAGCCGGATCCGGTCCGGATCTTCATCAAAATCTAATCATTTCGTCCTTGTGACATACGCTACATCTCTGCCAAATTTCGTCCGAATCCGTCCACAAGTTTTAAAAATATTTTGTTCACAAACAAACAAATGAAAAATCACTCAGAGAGTAACAGTTGGCAAAACAGAACAAAGTAGAATGGCACTCAGTCGAGGATCCTTTTGACATCAAAAAATAATTAGTGGTTGAATTCAGTGACCTGATATAGACATCGCCTTCAAAGTTTAAGTTAATCTGATGAAAATTGACAATTTTAGAAATTTGCCCCATGTTGACCTTTTGGCCGAGGTTGACCTCAAAAATAGTTGGTGGTTGAATTCAGTTAGCTAATGTGAAAATCCCATTCAAATTTCAAGTCAATCGGATGAAAATTGAGGATTTTAGAAATTTGAAATTGTTGTTGACCTTTGGCCTATGTTGACCTTTTGGCCTATGCTGATCTCAAAAATAATTGGTGGTTGGTTTCAGTAAGCTGATTTGAAAATCCTATTCAAATTTCAAGTCAATCGGATGAAAATTGAGGATTTTAGAAATTCGAAAAAAGTGGTTGACCTCTGGCCTATGTTGACCTCTTGGCCTACACTGATCTCAAAATAGTTGGTGGTTGAACTCAGTTAGCCAATATGTAAATCCTATTCAAATTTCAGGTCAATCGGATGAAAATTGAGGATTTTAGAAATTTGAAAAAGCGGTTGACCTTGGGCCTATGTTGACCTTTTGGCCTATGTTGACCTCAAATATAGTTAGTGGTTGAATTCAGTTAGACGATATGTAAATCCTATTCAAATTTCAAGTCAATCGGATGAAAATTGAGGATTTTAGAAATTTGAAAAAGTGGTTGACCTTTGACCTATGTTGACCTTATGACCTATGTTGACCTCAAAAATAGTTGGTGTTTGAATTCAGTTAGCCGATATGTACATCCTTTTCAAATTTCAAGTCAATCGAATGAAAATTGAGTATTTTAGAAATTTGAAAAAAAGTGGTTGACCTTTGGCTGATGTTGACCTTTTGACCTCAAAAATATATAGGATTTTGTCGGACCACGAACCCTACCGTTTGGTGAAGTTTCGTGAAGATCGGTTTACAATTGTGACCTGCAGGCAAGTATATCTGAGCGGACAGACAAACAAACACACACACACACACACACACACACACACACACAAACCGGAGTGATCAACATACTTGCAGAAAAAGAAAAAAAAATTCCCCAAGTAACAAACAATCAGACAGACAGCGGTGAAAACATAACCTCCATCCACCTTTGGTGGCGGAGGTAAAAATAGGCTCATATACACACACAAACACACATATACATACCTATGTTGACCACATATACACACACATATACACACATATACACACACAAACACACATATACATACCGATTGCATGCAGTATTTTTAAACATTTTAAATGGTGATCTTATGCGATCGCGTGCACATTTTGATATGGAACAGTGACTTTGCTTCATTCGAAGAAGGAAGAATGAACTACAACGAATTTTATCATTCAGGAAATGACTGCTTGGAAAGCAAATTTATCCATAAAGTAATGTTTGCAGATACCAGAGTGCGTTTGCTGGTTTATGATATACGATTGGGACGTTCGTGTTATTATCCGAATCTCTGGCTCATGATAGGGGGAACCTAGGTTCGAATTCCATATACTGTGTGTGTTTGTCCATCTTCTAGCAATGTCCATTTGAAGGATGTAAAACTACACTGGTGTCTCCCAGTGTCTTTTATGCCCTGCATATTATATAGCCTACGGTATGTGTGTGTGCTCCTCCATGAGCCTTAGATCAATGCAAATGCAAGTAAAATAATAACAATGAAAACCACTCAACACTATCTTCCATGAAGACAGAAATCTATTGAAGTGTGTTGCGCACTTCAGGAAATGCATTCTTATTCCATGTCTCATGCCCATTTTACATTTGGCAAATGCTCTTCGAATTGTTTTCCCATTAACAAGCTTGATGAAAATGCACAAAAAGGTGAGCTTTTTAATTTGGTTAGCACTCTGCACAAAATTCCATTTAAAAACATTATTCTCAACAAAAGAGGAGCAAAACCAGTACGGAAATGGATGGTATTGATCCAACGCATGGTCCCCATCAGGACTTGTATTTCATTTCCTCAACAAGTGCAGGAAATAACGAGAAACTCCACGAAGTTACACAAAACTCCAGAGTCACAAGAAACTCCAGGAAAATAATGTTTCAACTTGCATCGCATTGCTCGATTGGCATACATTTGCATGCAGTGTATCGGTGAGTGGGGGGTGCAAGGTTGCGTTAGCACTCGGATCATTTCGCTCGGTCATATCTGGCTGCTTAAATGTTGCGATCCACTGACTGGGAACATATTTACCTCCCGAGTACGACAATTAGGACATCCGGAGCAATAGGCTGTACCGCAAGTCCTTTACCCAAGGGCCAGGTTGTAGGTCCTCACTGGACGTCTTTCCCTTTTCTTTGAATCCATCCTTTGTTGACAGTTCAGTTTGTTACATTCAAGTGATTCACTGACTGGCAATACAACTATATAAGGTTGCTGTAATGACTGAGAGATGTTGTGCCAACAGGGGGTGTACCACACATTATTCAATTCGATGCATATCACTTCAACATCAGTTAACAGCACAAGTATCTTTGCCAACAAGTTTCACGTCATACAAATGTACAAAATATTTCAGTTCAAGATAAAAGTTATTACTATTATCTTCTTTATTCATTTTCACCACAATCTTGGGGGCAATATCAGCATAATCAATACCTAACAGGTGCAACATTCGGCGAATATTCATATATGATGCTCTTCTGCAAGGTGAATGCTGGAACTCTGTGTCCCTGTCATCAAGAAAGAGAGAGACACGAATCACTCATGTGGTTGAGGAACCACGTGTGGGTCACCTTCTTCTAGTGCCTGCCATGCGCAATCTGCCATGTCTCGGCAGCACACAAGCTATTGTGCGTTGAATCTCCAATATGGTTGTAGATGGGCAGGATTATGAAATGACCTTGCACGGCGCTTAGCATCACTGCCGCACTCACAGCAAGCCTTAGTAGATATTCAACAAGGCTGTCGTCCTGTAGCAGATGACCTGCCTCCTCAAGCAGAGTGTGTGGGCAGAGAGTGCTGGCAAAATGCTGCTTGACCAGCAAAATTGTGCCAGGTGTGGACCAGAGATGGAAGGTGTCCCGAAGGAGGCTTTAGTACCATGGTATCCAGGTGGTCCGTGGCCCGCACCAGGAACAGCCAGCGGATCCACGGAGGCCCAATGTAGAGAGAAGATACATGGCCATCCAAATACAACTCAGCACAGGCCAGCAGCCCCATCCAAGGCTCGCTTCCCTTTGGCAGTCAGTGGAGCAATGACATCATACAAGAACATCAGGCCGGAGCTGCAGGTAGCAGGTTGCCGTACCGATGGGAGAAATACCCGTGGCTGTTGATGTGGGCTCCAGGTTGACTGCTGACGCAATAGATGTTTCTGGCGTTGAACTGAAGCATGTGGTTACCTTTAGTCCATGCATAACAATGTGGTCCAGGAAAATGATCACTTGAAATTCCTGCGAGGATGGTGGACATCATGGTACAAGAAAGTTCTCTGCTCCAGTCAACTTCTACTTTTTCAAGTTGCTTCTTTCCCTTGGTGAATGGGGGCACCTTCACCTGGGCCATCGCCATTCCACAGTATTCATCAACAAAAAAACCACGATCGGCAAGCACAAGATCCGCTGGCATCAGTTTATTCATGAGGTCACTGTTTTCCGTTATCTCAGTGTCTGTTGCCCTTCCTCCCCAACACGTGCTTAGGAAGCATGTTGAGCCCTGTGGTGTTATACCAATTAGAAACTTTACAGTTGAATGGTGCTTGTAGTTGCTCCACACTTGTGCCCTTGCCAGTAAATCGGACGGCTGCTCTGTAAACACTTCAGTGCAGTCAATAATAACTGCACATTTCCTGAAAAATTTCCTGAACGATGACGGAAAACTGAGACGTAGAGCGTCACGACTGGGCCAGTGTCATACTGAGACGTAGAGCGTCACGACTGGGCCAGTGTCATACTGAGACGTAGAGCGTCACGACTGGGCCAGTGTCATACTGAGACGTAGAGCGTCACGACTGGGCCAGTGTCATACTGAGACGTAGAGCGTCACGACTGGGCCAGTGTCATACTGAGACGTAGAGCGTCACGACTGGGCCAGTGTCATACTGAGACGTAGAGCGTCACGACTGGGCCAGTGTCATACTGAGACGTAGAGCGTCACGACTGGGCCAGTGTCATACTGAGACGTAGAGCGTCACGACTGGGCCAGTGTCATACTGAGACGTAGAGCGTCACGACTGGGCCAGTGTCATACTGAGACGTAGAGCGTCACGACTGGGCCAGTGTCATACTGAGACGTAGAGCGTCACGACTGGGCCAGTGTCATACTGAGACGTAGAGCGTCACGACTGGGCCAGTGTCATACTGAGACGTCGAGCGTCACGACTGGGCCAGTGTCATACTGAGACGTAGAGCGTCACGACTGGGCCAGTGTCATACTGAGACGTAGAGCGTCACGACTGGGCCAGTGTCATACTGAGACGTAGAGCGTCACGACTGGGCCAGTGTCATACTGAGACGTAGAGCGTCACGACTGGGCCAGTGTCATACTGAGACGTAGAGCGTCACGACTGGGCCAGTGTCATACTGAGACGTAGAGCGTCACGACTGGGCCAGTGTCATACTGAGACGTAGAGCGTCACGACTGGGCCAGTGTCATACTGAGACGTAGAGCGTCACGACTGGGCCAGTGTCATACTGAGACGTAGAGCGTCACGACTGGGCCAGTGTCATACTGAGACGTAGAGCGTCACGACTGGGCCAGTGTCATACTGAGACGTAGAGCGTCACGACTGGGCCAGTGTCATACTGAGACGTAGAGCGTCACGACTGGGCCAGTGTCATACTGAGACGTAGAGCGTCACGACTGGGCCAGTGTCATACTGAGACGTAGAGCGTCACGACTGGGCCAGTGTCATACTGAGACGTAGAGCGTCACGACTGGGCCAGTGTCATACTGAGACGTAGAGCGTCACGACTGGGCCAGTGTCATACTGAGACGTAGAGCGTCACGACTGGGCCAGTGTCATACTGAGACGTAGAGCGTCACGACTGGGCCAGTGTCATACTGAGACGTAGAGCGTCACGACTGGGCCAGTGTCATACTGAGACGTCGAGCGTCACGACTGGGCCAGTGTCATACTGAGACGTAGAGCGTCACGACTGGGCCAGTGTCATACTGAGACGTAGAGCGTCACGACTGGGCCAGTGTCATACTGAGACGTAGAGCGTCACGACTGGGCCAGTGTCATACTGAGACGTAGAGCGTCACGACTGGGCCAGTGTCATACTGAGACGTAGAGCGTCACGACTGGGCCAGTGTCATACTGAGACGTAGAGCGTCACGACTGGGCCAGTGTCATACTGAGACGTAGAGCGTCACGACTGGGCCAGTGTCATACTGAGACGTAGAGCGTCACGACTGGGCCAGTGTCATACTGAGACGTAGAGCGTCACGACTGGGCCAGTGTCATACTGAGACGTAGAGCGTCACGACTGGGCCAGTGTCATACTGAGACGTAGAGCGTCACGACTGGGCCAGTGTCATACTGAGACGTAGAGCGTCACGACTGGGCCAGTGTCATACTGAGACGTAGAGCGTCACGACTGGGCCAGTGTCATACTGAGACGTAGAGCGTCACGACTGGGCCAGTGTCATACTGAGACGTAGAGCGTCACGACTGGGCCAGTGTCATACTGAGACGTAGAGCGTCACGACTGGGCCAGTGTCATACTGAGACGTAGAGCGTCACGACTGGGCCAGTGTCATACTGAGACGTAGAGCGTCACGACTGGGCCAGTGTCATACTGAGACGTAGAGCGTCACGACTGGGCCAGTGTCATACTGAGACGTAGAGCGTCACGACTGGGCCAGTGTATCAGCGACTGAGTCTTTACAAACATTACATCGAGAACGCGGTGGAAGTTTGGTGAAACAGTTGACTGGCTGACTCCGAACATGTAAGCTTGGTCCTCGTCAAAAATGTTCAATCGCAACTTCTTGAGGAACATTCGCACTTGACCAAACTTTGTGAGTTTTTTTCACGTTGGGAGAGCACGTGATGTAAACGTGAAGAGTGGCAAAAAAATTGCCCAACAAGGAAGTCCCGTGTAAAATCGGAGTTTTGCATCGTTGTTCTGAAAGTGTTCTTCCTGCAGACCTGTTGCTCTTATCTTTTCTTCCAGGTCACACACTTGAGTTCTGAGGGCGATATTGTCCTTCTGTGGTTCCTCCAGGTTTTTTTCCAGTGCACGAATGTCTCTGAAAGACAGTTCCGTTTGGGTTTCAGTCCCTGCAACAGGTGGAATCTGCTCATGAATGGGGAACTGCTCAGGATTTGCATTGTGTGGTTCCAGCAGTATTGCTGCAGTAGCAGTATTGCTTGCCCTCTGAGAGGGGGCGCCCTTCCATGTCTAAGGATGTGTGACGTCATATGCATAACTTCCATTGGGAAGGAGGTTTACGAAACTACACGAATTAACATTCCTATTGGGAAGGAGGTTAACGTGACTACACAAATTAACATTCCTATTGGGAAGGAGGTTAACGTAACTACACGAATTAACATTCCTATTGGGAAGGAGGTTAACATGACTACACGAATTAACATTCCTATTGGGAAAGAGGTTAACGTAACTACACGAATTAACATTCCTATTGGGAAGGAGGTTAACATGACTACACAAATTAACATTCCTATTGGGAAGGAGGTTAACATGACTACACAAATTAACATTCCTATTGGGAAGGAGGTTAACATGACTACACAAATTAACATTCCCAACGAGGAGGAGGTTACCGGTACTCCACAAACTAACATTCCTATTGGGAAGGAGGTTAACGTGACAACACAAATTAACATTCCTATTGAGAAGGAGGTTAACGTAACTACACGAATTAACATTCCTATTGGGAAGGAGGTTAACATGACTACACAAATTAACATTCCCAACGAGGAGGAGGTTACTGGTACTCCACAAACTAACATTCCTATTGGGAAGGAGGTTAACGTGACAACACAAATTAACATTCCTATTGAGAAGGAGGTTAACGTAACTACACGAATTAACATTCCTATTGGGAAGGAGGTTAACATGACTACACAAATTAACATTCCTATTGAGAAGGAGGTTAACGTAACTACACGAATTAACATTCCTATTGGGAAGGAGGTTAACATGACTACACAAATTAACATTCCTATTGGGAAGGAGGTTAACGTGACAACACAAATTAACATTCCTATTGAGAAGGAGGTTAACGTAACTACACGAATTAACATTCCTATTGGGAAGGAGGTTAACATGACTACACAAATTAACATTCCCAACGAGGAGGAGGTTACTGGTACTCCACAAACTAACATTCCTATTGGGAAGGAGGTTAACGTGACAACACAAATTAACATTCCTATTGAGAAGGAGGTTAACGTAACTACACGAATTAACATCCCTATTGGGAAGGAGGTTAACGTGACTACACAAATTAACATTCCCAACGAGGAGGAGGTTACTGGTACTCCACAAACTAACATTCCTATTGGGAAGGAGGTTAACGTGACAACACAAATTAACATTCCCAACGAGGTGGAGGTTACCGGTACTCAACAAACTAACATTCCTATTGGGAAGGAGGTTAACGTGACTACACAAATTAACATTCCCAACGAGGAGGAGGTTACTGGTACTCCACAAAGGAACATTCCTATTGGGAAGGATGTTAACGTGACAACACAAATTAACATTCCCAACGAGGAGGAGGTTACCGGTACTCAAATTAACATTCCCAACGAGTAGGAGGTTACCATGACTCCACGAATTAACATTCCTATTGGGAAGGAGGTTAACGTGACTACACAAATTAACATTCCCAATGAGGAGGGGGTTACCGGTACTCAAATTAACATTCCCAACGAGGAGGGGGTTACCTGTACTCAAATTAACATTCCCAATGAGGAGGAGGTTACCTGTACTCAAATCAACATTCCCAACGAGGAGGAGGTCACCATGACTCCACGAATTAACATTCCTATTGGGAAGGAGGTCAACGTGACAACACAAATTAACATTCCCAACGAGGAGGAGGTTACCGCTACTCCACAAATCAACATTCCCAATGAGGAGGAGGTAAACATTAATCCACGGCTTATTATTCCCAATGAGGAGGAGGTAAACGTTAATCCACGGCTTATTGTTCCCAATGAGGAGGAGGTAAACGTTAATCCACGGCTTATTGTTCCCAATGAGGAGGAGGTAAATGTTAATCCACATCTTATTATTCCCAATGAGGAGGAGGTAAACGTTAATCCACGGCTTATTGTTCCCAATGAGGAGGAGGTAAACGTTAATCCACGGCTTATTGTTCCCAATGAGGAGCAGGTAAACGTTAATCCACGGCTTATTGTTCGCAACGAGGAGGAGGTTACCGGTACTCCACAAATCAACATTCCCAATGAGGAGGGCTACCGGTACTCCACAAACTAACATTCCCAATGAGGAGGAGGTTACCGGTACTCAAATTAACATTCCTAACGAGGAGGAGGTTACCGGTACTCCACAAATTAACATTCCCAATGAGGAGGGTTACCGGGACCTTACAAATCAACATTCCCAATGAGGAGGGTTACCGGTACTCAAATTAAAATTCCTAACGAGGAGGAGGTTACAGGTACTGCACCAATTAACATTCCCAATGAGGAGGGTTACCGGTACTCCACAAATTAACATTCCTAACGAGGAGGAGGTTACCGGTACTCCACAAATCAACATTCCTAACGAGGAGGAGGGTTACTGGTACGCCACAAATCAACATTCCTATCAAGGATGAGGTTACCGGTACTCCACAAATCAACATTCCTAACAAGGATGAGGTTACCGGTACTCCACAAATCAACATTCCTAACAAGGATGAGGTTACCGGTACTCCACAAATTAACATTCCCAATGAGGAGGGTTACCGGGACCTTACAAATCAACATTCCCAATGAGGAGGGTTACCGGTACTCAAATTAAAATTCCTAACGAGGAGGAGGTTACAGGTACTGCACCAATTAACATTCCCAATGAGGAGGGTTACCGGTACTCCACAAATTAACATTCCTAACGAGGAGGAGGTTACCGGTACTCCACAAATCAACATTCCTAACGAGGAGGAGGTTACCGGTACTCCACAAATCAACATTCCTAACGAGGAGGAGGGTTACTGGTACGCCACAAATTAACATTCCTATCAAGGATGAGGTTACCGGTACTCCACAAATTAACATTCCTAACGAGGAGGAGGTTACCGGTACTCCACAAATCAACATTCTTAACGAGGAGGAGGGTTACTGGTACGCCACAAATCAACATTCCTATCAAGGATGAGCTTACCGGTACTCCACAAATCAACATTCCTAACAAGGATGAGGTTACCGGTACTCCACAAATCAACATTCCTAACAAGGATGAGGTTACCGGTACTCCACAAATCAACATTCCTAACAAGGATGAGGTTACCGGTACTCCACAAATTAACATTCCCAATGAGGAGGGTTACCGGTACTCAAATTAAAATTCCTAACGAGGAGGCGGTTACAGGTACTGCACCAATTAACATTCCCAATGAGGAGGGTTACCGGTACTCCACAAATTAACATTCCTAACGAGGAGGAGGTTACCGGTACTCCACAAATCAACATTCCTAACGAGGAGGAGGTTACTGGTACTCCACAAATCAACATTCCTAACAAGGATGAGGTTACCGGTACTCGACAAATCAACATTCCTAACAAGGAGGAGGTTACCGGTACTCCACAAATCAACATTCCTAACAAGGAGGAGGTTACCGGTACTCCACAAATCAACATTCCTAACAAGGAGGAGGTTACCGGTACTCCACAAATCAACATTCCCAATGAGGAGGAGGTTACCGGTAGTCCACAAATCAACATTCCCAATGAGGAGGAGGTAAACGTTAATCCACGGCTTATTGTTCCCAATGAGGAGGAGGTAAATGTTAATCCACATCTTATTGTTCCCAATGAGGAGGAGGTAAACGTTAATCCACATCTTATTGTTCCCAATGAGGAGGAGGTAAACGTTAATCCACGGCTTATTGTTCCCAATGAGGAGGAGGTAAACGTTAATCCACATCTTATTGTTCCCAATGAGGAGGAGGTAAACGTTAATCCACATCTTATTGTTCCCAATGAGGAGGAGGTAAACGTTAATCCACATCTTATTGTTCCCAATGAGGAGCAGGTAAACGTTAATCCACGGCTTATTGTTCCCAATGAGGAGGAGGTAAATGTCAATCCACGGCTTATTGTTCCCAATGAGGAGCAGGTAAACGTTAATCCACGGCTTATTGTTCCCAATGAGGAGGAGGTAAATGTCAATCCACGGCTTATTGTTCCCAATGAGGAGGAGGTAAATGTCAATCCACGGCTTATTGTTCCCAATGAGGAGGAGGTAAACGTTAATCCACGGCTTATTGTTCCCAACGAGGAGGAGGTAAACGTTAATCCACGACTTATTGTTCCCAATGAGGAGGAGGTAAACGTTAATCCACGGCTTATTGTTCCCAATGAGGAGGAGGTAAATGTCAATCCACGGCTTATTGTTCCCAATGAGGAGGAGGTAAATGTTAATCCACGGCTTATTGTTCCCAATGAGGAGGAGGTAAACGTTAATCCACGGCTTATTGTTCCCAATGAGGAGGAGGTAAATGTTAATCCACGGCTTATTGTTCCCAATGAGGAGGAGGTAAATGTTAATCCACATCTTATTGTTCCCAATGAGGAGGAGGTAAACGTTAATCCACAGCTTATTGTTCCCAATGAGGAGGAGGTAAACGTTAATCCATGGCTTATTGTTCCCAATGAGGAGGAGGTAAATGTCAATCCACGGCTTATTGTTCCCAATGAGGAGGAGGTAAACGTTAATCCACGGCTTATTGTTCCCAATGAGGAGGAGGTAAATGTTAATCCACATCTTATTGTTCCCAATGAGGAGGAGGTAAACGTTAATCCACGGCTTATTGTTCCCAATGAGGAGGAGGTAAACGTTAAGCCACGGCTTATTGTTCCCAATGAGGAGGAGGTAAACGTTAATCCACGGCTTATTGTTCCCAATGAGGAGGAGGTAAACGTTAAGCCACGGCTTATTGTTCCCAATGAGGAGGAGGTAAATGTGAATCCACGGCTTATTGTTCCCAATGAGGTGAAACCAGCAGCTCAACCTCCAATATTATTCCTCCTCGGCAAAGCGTTGTTATGGATACTGAGTCTAAGTTGATGACGAGTAAACGAAGAGCAGCTGATGAGTCGTTAACACCAGGTGCTGTTAAAAAGGTCGTGCTCGATGTGCACACCTTCCGTGCAGAAACTCTTCAGGATACTCCTGAAATCTCAGTGCGAAACGTGGACCAAATAAATGAAACAGAACACCTGGAGAAGTGTAACGGGATTCAAACGGTACAACAAATGCTTCCATTACCCGCACGGACGAGGGTGATGAGGTAAATCTGGCTGACGGTGAGTCGGTGAATGATACGTTATTGATCCGACCACATGAAGGTGATCAAACTATGGTCCAACATAATTATGCCCATTTAACAAATGAGGGTGTAAACGCAAATCCACAGGAGTGTGGAAACACAGATTTGACTCCGTGTGAGGAAAGTCGTAGTGAGGCTGCCGATGTTTCCCAAACCCAACACTCTGGGGACCCCCAGACCCTGGCATACTTGTTCATAAAACAGGAATGGCTGAGGGTATCGACCCAGACCCCTTTGGGGCAATGTCTGACTTATCGGAATCGGAGGAGGAGGTGGATGTGACGGTTGTATCACAATCGATGGAAGATCAGCCCCGAGTCCCTCCTCATCTAGTTCTCTCGTTTCTCAATGAAACTTACAGACAACGGAATGTTGTAATTTTTGATCATTTCCCAGACTTGGCTTCCTTTATTGAGGCTGCAAAACTGGTCCTAAAAAAATCTGAGGAACAAAACCAAACAAAATCACAGTTTCATCGACTATAGAAAGTAATAACAAGGGCAAAGTTTGAGTTTTCTCAGCGTCAGGCAAGATTCACAAACAAATATGAAGACACTCACTCTTGAAACTCTTAATATAAATGGTGGTGGGGCGAGTAGGATCCGCCAGATCCAAGTAAATAGTTTATTCAAACGGAAACAAGTTGATGTGATCTTACTACAGGAAACTCATATCATTGAGAAGGTTGAACATGACTGGAGCAGCATTGTTAAAGGTGAATGCTTCTTCAGTAACATGTCATCTGTATCTGCTGGAGTTGGGTTCTTGTTAAAACCAGGACTTGTACCTGACTCAAAACCAGGACTTGTACCTGACTCAAAACCAGGACTTGTACCTGACTCAAAACCAGGACTTGTACCTGACTCAAAACCAGGACTTGTACCTGACTCAAAACCAGGACTTGTACCTGACTCAAAACCAGGACTTGTACCTGACTCAAAACCAGGACTTGTACCTGACTCAAAACCAGGACTTGTACCTGACTCAAAACCAGGACTTGTACCTGACTCAAAACCAGGACTTGTACCTGACTCAAAACCAGGACTTGTACCTGACTCAAAACCAGGACTTGTACCTGACTCAAAACCAGGACTTGTACCTGACTCAAAACCAGGACTTGTACCTGACTCAAAACCAGGACTTGTACCTGACTCAAAACCAGGACTTGTACCTGACTCAAAACCAGGACTTGTACCTGACTCAAAACCAGGACTTGTACCTGACTCAAAACCAGGACTTGTACCTGACTCAAAACCAGGACTTGTACCTGACTCAAAACCAGGACTTGTACCTGACTCAAAACCAGGACTTGTACCTGACTCAAAACCAGGACTTGTACCTGACTCAAAACCAGGACTTGTACCTGACTCTTGCCTCTTTCAGGAGGTGATAAAGAGCCGGTTTGCTTCCCTGGAACTGGTGATTAATAACCTAAAATTTGTTATTTTTAATGTTTATGCACCAAGTGAAAGAACTGACCGTAAAACCTTCTTCATTGTCGTGGGAAACCAATTAAAATTGTTTCACCTCAATCAGTGCATATGCATGGGGGGTGATTTCAATTGCACGTTTGAGCCCAAATTAGACAGAACTCACCAGAACCACATCCCGAAGCCCATGGTGACCTCTCCCATTTTCTTACCGTCAAGGGTTTTCTTGATGTATGGCGCTTGATACACCCAAATAACCAACAATACACATGGTGTCGATGTTCCAATGGTCAAGTGTCCTTAGCGAGGCTTGACAAATGGTACGTCACCCCACGTTTTAGGAATATGATAACCTCCTCAAATATTGTCCCGTCTATCTTCTCCGACCACCACATGGTCACTTTGGCCCTATGCTTTCCTCAGTTTAAGCATACTAGTGCCTATTGGAAATTTAACACGAGGCTTTTGGACGATGCCTTTGTTAAGGAAGCCTTTCACAATCTATGGATAGCAGAAGTTAAAAAAGCCCCGTTTTGCTTCCATTAACCTGTGGTGGGACAATATGAAAACCCATATAGGGCGGTTTTGTCAACAGTTTAATTTATATGTCACTCATGAAAGTCGAGTCACACTGGCTCGGTTAGAAACTGAAATTCTAAAACTGGAGAACAAACTGGTGAAACAAGAGAATGAGGCAAACTTTCAGTTACTCCTTGAAAGAAAGACCCGACTTAGAGAACTATTGCAGGAGAAAGCTGCAGGATTATTAGTTAGATTAAGAATAAAGAATATTAAAGGATCAGGTAGCCCGAGCAAATCCTTTTTCACCTCGAATGCGAAACAAGGCCAGCTCAGCTTATCTTATCAGTTATGGACCCCAGTGAAAATGTAATTGCAAATTCTGATGCGGTAGAAAATACCATTAGAAAGTACTATTCAGAACTGTTTACAAAAAAAGATGTTTGTGAGGATCAGATGAAACTCTTTACGTCCCATCTCCCATCCCTTACTGAGACTCAGCGGCTGAAGCTGGATGTGCCGTTAACCCTTCCTGAATTAGAATGCGCTCTGGTTGAAATGGAATCTGGAAAAACTCCAGGAATTGATGGCCTACCAGCCGAGTTTTACATGGAATTTTGGGACGTTTTCGGTCCAGAACTCTTACATGTCATCCAAGAATCCCTGCGAACTGGTGCAATGCCATTAAGACTAAGGAGAGCAGTGGTGAGTCTCCTCCCAAAGTCAGGAGATCTCCGGCGGATAGAAAATTGGAGACCAGTTTCAGTATTGTGCATCGACTACAAACTGTTTTCAAAAGCGATGGCAAATCGTTTGAAGAAAGTCATTGGTGACCTGGTCCTACCCGATCAGACTTTCCGCATCCCCAGTCGATCCATTTATGACAACACTTTTTTAGTTCGGGATTTAATGGGCACTTACCACAATCAAAATGATTTTGGAATAATTTTTCTAGACCTTGAAAAATCCATTGACAGTATTGATCATGTGTTTTTGTGGCGTGTTCTGGAAGCATGTGGCTTTGGGGTTAATTTCAGAGCCTTCATATCTATTGTACACTGACATCTCTAGTGTATTTAAGGTAAACAATGAATTCCTTTCCCCCATACAGGTTCAGAGAGGGGTACGGCAGGGTTGCCCAGTCTCAGGATTGCTTTTTGCATTAGCAATGGAACCATTACTTTGTACGCTCAGGGAGAATATCTCTGGCCTGACGTGTTTCCCAAGTAGTCCACCACTGACTATCAGCGTAGGCAGATGATGTGTGCGTCATAATCAGAAGCAACCAGGATATTGATGCTCTTGTTAAATCCTTGAGAACCTTTTTCCAGGCTTCTTCCCTGAAAGTTAATTGAAGGAAAAGCAAAGCTATTTTGGTGCCTTACCTTAATAGTTGCATCCTTGTCTCGACACATCTACCTCCTCTTCCGGAAAACTTAGAATGGAATGCAGATGGTATCGACCACCTTGGTGTGTCCCTTGGTTTCACACAATTTATGGAAAAGAACTGGGAAGGCTTGATTGGAGAAATGGAGAGGAGACTGAACCTGTGGAAAAGAGCCCTTCCGCACCTTTCATTGGGCCGTATCTTAGTTGCCAATAACGTGGTTGCTGCAACTTCATGGCATCGTTTTATTTGCCCACAATCGCCGGAAATGCTGCTTACAATCATCCAGGTCAAACTTGTGGACTTTTTTTTGAGGAGGCCATCATTGGCTGCGGCCAAACGTAATATGCTATACTTCATCTGAAGGAGGCCAAGGCCTTTTCACGTGAAATCTCGCCTCATGGCCTTTCGCTTGTGCTCTATTCAGCGCCTTCTATATGTTGAGCACCTGCCAAACTACCCATTGGCCTGTCATATTTTGCAACAGGTGGGCAGACTCGGCGATAGTCGTGAAGTATTCCTGACCAACCTCAAGGATATGGATACAGTAACGCTCCCTATATTCTACCAGAGCCTTGTCAATGCCTAGAAAGGTCTTACAGTGAGTCACAAAGAGGACACATACTCCCCAGGGATGTTCGAAGTTGAACCACTGTTTTTCAACCCTCTCTTCCCTGATGTATTCAGGAGCCATGATTTGTGTCAACGCTTCATTGATGCAGGCATGAACAAGGTATGGCACCTACGGCCAAACTCTGGTGTAGGGTGGAAGACTGTGGAACAAATTTCAAATATGACAGGAATTCGGTCCAAGAGGACAATCACCTTAATATTGAGGAAAGTTGTACAAAAAGGTCATCAGCTACGGGTATTATGGACTCAGAATACACATGGACATCCTGAAGTCATATTTCCCTAAACTGATTTTTGACTGCTCCCTCAGAGAACTTCCACCTGTTAGCACAGGGACAAATTAATTACAAGCTGCAAGCAGCAAGAGCCTGTATAGGTGTTGCATGTCCCTAATTCTCGGTGTTTACTCCATTAAACGGAGTAGCATGCTGGAAGAGACTACTCCCTGCCTGGACCCCCCACTGAATCTGTATGGGAAGCGATGTATTGTAAACAAATCACCAAAAGAACAGGAGATCTCCAGTGGCGCATTTCCCACTGGATCATCCCATGCAATACATATTATGTGAGGAATTTTGCCCCAATCTCTGCATGCTGCACCTTTTGCTCTGTAAATGACGATGTATTTCATTTTTTCATTGGCTATGAAAGACTTTTTCCATTATTTAACTGGCTGAACTTTGTGTCACACAAAATGAATTTCAGATTTACTTTTCGCTCCTTTATTTTTGGGTTCAAAAAGAAATGTACACAAGACAAAAAATATGAACTGTTGTGTTTTTTGTAGCAACAGCAAAACTTGCTACA
Organism: Myxine glutinosa; assembly: GCF_964187855.1. Classification (NCBI taxonomy): domain Eukaryota; kingdom Metazoa; phylum Chordata; class Myxini; order Myxiniformes; family Myxinidae; genus Myxine; species Myxine glutinosa. The sequence goes on along the minus strand of NC_136267.1, from coordinate 4,612,219 downwards.
TACATGTCAAGAAAGGAGAAGCGTAACGGTAAACCGCTTCACCAATATGTAACGGTAAACCGCTTCACCAATATGTAACGGTAAACCGCTTCACCAATGTGTAACGGTCAACCGCTTCACCAATGTGTAACGGTAAACCGCTTCACCAATGCGTAACGGTAAACCGCTTCACCAATGTGTAACGGTAAACTGCTTCACCAATGTGTAACGGTAAACCGCTTCACCAATGTGTAACGGTAAACCGCTTCACCAATGCGTAACGGTAAACCGCTTCACCAATATGTAACGGTAAACCGCTTCACCAATGCGTAACGGTAAACCGCTTCACCAATGTGTAACGGTAAACCGCTTCACCAAGGCGTGACGGTAAACCGCTTCACCAATGTGTAACGGTAAACTCCTTCACCAATGTGTAATGGTTATGGACGCCCACTTCTGATCATGTGCTTGTTAAAGTGGACATCTCACTGGCCATTCTCAGAGAGCCTCCTCAGCGCCGACGAGTCTGGCATTTCACTCAGGCCGACTGGCACGGTCTGCAAGCAGCCATCAATCAACTGGACTGGACTCCCATCTCTAATGCCTCTGACATCAATTCTTCCTGGGAATTTTTCCAAAGCAAACTGCTCTCTCTCATGCACAGATTTATCCCATCTCTTCTTCAGTTGTCTTACCCTTCCTCCCGTCCATGGTACACTGAATCTTGTGGTGAGGCAGTTGCCCTGAAACAACTTGCCTTTGCGTCTTGGAAGGCAAATCCAACTGAAGGCAATCTCAGTTCCTTCCACCAAGCTCGAAACAAGTGTGTTTCTACCCTCAGGAGTGCCAGGAATCACTATCTCTCCACACTCAAGATTGAACTCTCAAACCTGTCTCCTTCCTCCAAATCCTGGTGGCGTCTGGTCAAATCCGTTTCTGGTGTTTGTTCCCCCTCCATCCCCTCCCTTACCTCAAATGGCTACACAGTTGACACCGCACATGACAAAGCCGAATGCCTCAACTCTGTGTTTGCCTCAAAATCTTGTGTCCCAAACCCGTCTCTCTCTGTTCCCACCTTTCCCAGTCGAACCCAACTGCTCCTTGACTCTGTGCCCTTCTCTCCTGACAAGGTGGAGAAGTTTTTATCAAACCTCGACTCTGATTCGGCAACTGGACCAGATGGCATCAGCCCACGGGTCCTAAAATCCTGCTCTGCCGCTCTATCTCACCCTCTCTCTGTTCTTTTCACCCTCTCTTTTGCTCAAGGTCATCTGCCAGCATCTTGGAAATCAGCAAACATTACCGCTTTACACAAAAAGGTGCAAAAACAGATCCTTGCAACTACAGACCAATCAGAATGCTCCCAATTATCAGCAAAGTCATGGAATCCAGCATTGCTTCAGATATCAAATCCTTCCTCTTCTCCAATGGCTTGATCTCTGATCATAAATTTGGATTCAGACCAGGTCATTCTACTCTGGACATGTTGCTTCTGCTGTCTCAACAATGGATGGAGGTCCTCAATGCCAAACAGGAAACAGAGCTGTCTCACTTGACATATCACGTGCCTTCGATACGGTCTGGCACCCAGCTCTGCTCACCAAACTCACCTCCTATGGTATTCAGGGAAATCTCCACTCATGGCTTGCGGATTTCCTCTCTCGTCGTAGGCAACGTGTGGCCCTGAATGGATTTCTCTCATCTTCCCTTCCTGTTCTGGCTGGAGTTCCCCAAGGTAGTGTTCTGGGCCCTGTGCTATTTCTGGTCTTCATCAATGACCTCTCCGACTCTCTGGAAAATCCTCTCTATCCCTTTGCTGATGATTCCACTATCTGCCGCTCCATTCCTCATCCCTCAGATCGGTAGTCTGCAGCCTCCTCACTCTCTGCAGACCTGGACAAAATCACAGACTGGTCAAACAAGTGGAACATGTCTTTCAATCCTAACAAATCTCACACTCTTACAATGTCTCTCCGAAAGGACCGACTGGACAACCCTCCCATCTACTTTCTCAACAATCCTCTCCAAGAAGTTCTGTCGCTCAAGCTTTTAGGTCTCACTATCTGCCATGACCTTTCTTGGGAAAACCACATTTCCAAGCTGGCCTCCAAAGCCAGTCGCCGACTGGGCATCCTCCGTCGTGCGAAGTCCTTCCTTGGCACACCTGAGCTCCTCACCACATACAAGGCTTTCATCCGCAGCTCAATGGAATACTGTTCCCCCCTCTGGGCTGGTGCTCCTGCCTCACACCTTGCTCGGCTTCACGCTGTTGAGGCCAAAGCTTTCAGAATCATTGGAATCTCCTGCGATGTAGTCAACTCCGAGGGCCTTTCACTCACTCACCGCATTCAGGTTGGTGGTCTTTCTGTCTTCTACCGACTCCTCTCCGGCCTTGCTCCCCCAGCTCTCTCTGTGCTCTGCCCCCCAAATATTCCTACAGGTCGCACAAGATCTGCCTGCAACCCTCTTATGGTTAAACTGCCAAAATCAAGACTCTCTGCTCACCTTCACTCTTTCATTCCCCTTTTCTCCCGCCTCTGAAACAAACTCCCCCACTCCCTTCAATCCCACTCCTCCCTCCAGGTCTTTAAAACAGCTGTTCACCACCATCTCTTATCTTCCCCCATCGAAAACCTTGATGTTTTCTACCCCCGGTAATTCACCCCAGAGTCCTTGCAGTGTTCATATGTTTTATTCCTCTCCCATCTCCCCCCAAGTCCTCCCGATGTCCCTGCTCTCAAATGTTGTGTTTGTGTCCTTCCCCCTCTCTCCCCATCTTGTCTGCAGCTCCCCATGTTATATGTTTTATGTGTCGGTTTGTCTTTTTGTGTGATTAATGTTAGCTCTTTCACGAGCCTCGATCTTGTATACAAAAAAAAAAAAAAAAATGGTAAACCGCTTCACCAATGTGTAACGGTAAACCGCTTCACCAATGTGTAACGGTAAACCGCTTCACCAATGTAACGTCATGACGTTTTTCACTGCGCTTGTTTCTGCAAGGGGTAAAGACCATGGCTGAACTTGATGTGTTTGTGGAAAAATGGTGTTTAGAAAATGTTTGTGAAGTTCGCCAAAATGAGTTGGTATTATCTCTTTCTTAAATAATCAAGTCTTTATATCGTTTTGGTAATATTGCTTTATTTTATGTTTTTGAAAAAATGAAATGATTCATTGTTATACTCGTTGTTTCCTTGCTTTCTTTTTCTCTCCTGTTTTGTTGGGATTTTTGATTTGTAAATTGTACATACACACTTTTATATTCTTGTAATAAAAGGACCTCAACAGTCAAAGAGTCTCTCTCTCTCTCTCTCTCTCTCTCTCACACTCACACTCACACTCACACTCACTCTCACTCTCACTCTCACTCTCACTCTCTCTCTCTCTGGGTCTTTGTTCTGCCTCAGTTGCTTTTGTGCTGGCTCTGCTGTCTGCGTGCGGCTGGTGTTAAGAGAGAGAGAGTGGTGTGGAACTTTTGCGATCGTGAGGAGGAGGTGTTAGTGGTGGTTTGTGGGGCTCTTGGCGCTTCGGACGGAGTGGGGACCGAAAGAGGACCGCCCGCACGAAATACCTCACGTATGTGGTGCTGTGGAGAGCGACTCCGCGGCGTTGTTGGCGCGTTTCCCACGTGAGCGGCTTCGGGCCACTTTGTACTGCCGACTTCATTCAACCATCTCGTTGAGCAAGCCGAGTGCCGGCCGACCAGAAAAACAATTTATTTTATTTTATCTTTCCCTTTGTGTGTTTTTGTGTCTTCGTGGAGGGTCCCTCAAAGTAGAGAATATTTATTTTACCTCAACCTTTATTCTGCCGAGTTTTATTTCTTTAAATTAATTATTGTGGCATTTCATTTGTTGTGTTGCTTATTTGTTCTGTGGGTTTGAGAATAAACCTGTGTCGCTTCCGTCCAGGTAAGCGCTTTGGTTCCCTCACTCGCGCACGACGGACCAACCACCAATTTCGGCTACACGCCTCGGAATTAAGGACCGTTACGGCCATTCATCATCCAGCGGTGTTAACCACCGGGCCAACAGGACATTATCATCAATATACACGTAGCAGAAGTGTTATCCCTAGAGCACCTGATCGATAAAACGTAGAAAGGTTTGTGCGGCATTGGATAGGCCGAATGGTATCCGAAGGAATTAGAAAAGGCCGAAAGACATGGTGACTGTTCTCTTTGGCATGTCCTCTGGACAAGGTACCTGACCATCGAAAAAGCTGACCAATATTAAAGATGTGAACAGGTATTTGAATTCAGCCACCATCTCAAAAGTCTGGTTATTGGTTGTCCGCTATAAAGACCCCTTCCAACTTTTCTGTGAACGCATCGTCATTCCTCGCCTCGTTCCTGGACGGCCTTGTCACGGCTCTCCACATCAACCCTGATCACCCACCTTGCCATCAACTTAAGCAGGTGATGCATCGCCACTTCTTTGCCCTTGGCATGGATAGGTCCATCATCCACGAAACTACCGGTTGCCACCACCGTGCTTCTCTGTTAAAAATCACTCCATGCGTCATTCCTCAATCGTCCAATGATCCTTCCGATACAATTGGTGTGAGTTTTGCGACAGACATCATAAAGCGTGAGCGTCAACTGATCTTGGGTTTGCGTGAGTGCATCACTTCCTACACCCGTTCCTCTCTCATTTATAACGAACACCATGACTACCTCTGTGACGGCCTGCTCCAACTCATTAGTGAACTTCATCCGATGGAGGGTCCACCTGCTGTCATCCAGACTGATCTAGCCTCCACATTCAGGTCTTTCGCTCTTTCACGAGCCTCGATCTTGTATACAAAAAAAAGAAAAAAGAAAAAAAAAGGTCTCACTAATGACAAGGTCCTACAAGATCACCGCATCTCCGTTGAGCTGGGTCTTCCCAAAAACCCCAACAAAAACATTGTTGCCGAGAAGGCCATTCAGGAAGTGGAAGCTGAATTACTAGACCAAGACCCGTTAGGAGGTCCTCTTTCTCCTTTCGTTAGGTCAGCTTTCCATGGCTATTGCCCGATTTAAATCACGTATCAGATCTCGCGGTTTGTCTGCCTGGGAAATGTGGACCCAAAGTGACCATGTTCACCAAGCACCAGATTATGATCTTGGATCAGAACCTTGTCCTAAAGCAGCATTCCCAACGCTCCGGTAACCATATTTATAGTGGGAAGTCCAAGTCCCCATCAGCAAACCGTTCTGCAAATCCGACAGTTCATGTTGGAGACCTGGTGTACTTGCACTCAGATGGATCCATGTCTGGAGCACGTGTTCGTCACCTGGTTGTGTCTGTGGACCTGAACTGGTGTGACATCCCCAAGTTTGAAGCTCTCAACTCCGACGCTCATCGTACCATGCACCATGTACCATGTACGACAATCTGAGTGTTACAAGGTGCCCATGTGGACCACAGAAACCTCGTGCTGTGTGTGATCCGATGGATTGAGAACTCGATAAGGTCTGTCATGGTGGTGCCCTACACTGACGAGCATGGGCACCGAAGGTCACGTGGTACCAACACCAATCTGGAGTGTTTGCGGAAGGTGGAGGCGAATGGTAGTGCGGGCTACAGCATTTCACTCTGCTCCTGTAAGGGCTACACAAAGATGGGCATGATTCATCCGATGGAGGGTCCGCCTGCTGTGCAAGTGATGATGGAGGGTCCACCTGCTATGCGAGTAATGATGTGTGGGTGATGACGTGTCAGCAATGTGTGAGTGATGACGTGTGAGTGATGACGTGTGAGTGATGACGTGCCAGCAATGACGTGTGAGTAATGACGTGTGAGTGATGACGAGTGAGTGATGACGAGTGAGTGTGACGTGTGAGTGATGACGAGTGAGTGATGACGTGTGAGTGATGATGTGTGAGTGATGACGTGCCAGCAATGACGTGTGAGTAATGACGTGTGAGTGATGACGAGTGAGTGATGACGAGTGAGTGTGACGTGTGAGTGATGACGAGTGAGTGATGACGTGTGAGTGATGACGTGTGAGTGATGACGAGTGAGTGTGATGACGAGTGAGTGATGACGTGTGAGTGATGACGTGTCAGCAATGACGTGCGAGTAATGACGTGTGAGTGATGACGAGGGAGTGTGACGTGTGAGTGATGATGTGTGAATAATGACGTGTGAGTTATGACGTGTGAGTGATGGCGTGTGAGTGATGACGTGTGAGTGATGACGTGTGAGTGATGACGTGTCAGCGATGACGTGCGATTAATGACGTGTGAGTGATGACGAGTGAATAATGACGTGTGAGTGATGACGAGTGAGTGATGACGTGTGAGTGATGATGAGTGAGTGTGACGTGTGAGTGATGATGTGTGAGTGATGACGAGGGAGTGTGACGTGTGAGTGATGATGTGTGAGTGATGACGTGTGAGTGATGACGTGTGAGTGATGACGTGTGAGTGATGACGTGTGAGTGATGACGAGTGAGTGATGATGAGTGTGACGTGTGAGTGATGATGTGTGAATATTGATGTGTGAATAATGACGTGTGAGTGATGACGAGTGAGTGATAACAGGTGCCCGTTGTTGGCTGAGACAGAGATCGAGTGTTATGTGGAGTTAATTTAAACGGAATTTAAATAAAAGGGAACAGGTGTGATGGACACCAGGTGGCAATTTGAGGCATTTTATGATGTGCTGGGAATTTTAACACAACTTAGGACAATGTACGTAATCCACTCGTCGAGCGCTTTTCCCGCCATTTCCGGCCACTTGTATCGCGTGGAAATTGGAAAAGCAAACACCATGAAAAACACCACACGAGCTCGACTCGAGAAAAACACCACATTATACCGTAATTTATCACATCGACTAAAGACGTCATCTTATTACGTGGCAGCGTAGGTGAGCATCTCGTGACGTCACGGGGTGTCCTTGTCAGCCATTTGAAGATGAACCGCCATGTCCAGGTTGGTGGGGTTAATAATCCCATATCGACCCTCGTCCATCCCTACCCCATTTAGAAGCCCACATGGGCACGGGAAAATTGCTATTGGGGTTTGGTGGAGTTAATAATCCCATATCGACCGGGTGAAGGGTTGTAAAGGGTATTTCTAATGGGTTCTAAAGGGTAATTCTAATGGGTTGTAAAGGGCAATTCTAATGGGTTCTAAAGGGTAATTCTTTCTAATGGATTCTAAAGGGCAATTATAATGGGTTCCAAAGAGTAATTCTAATGGGTTCTAAAGGGCAATTATAATGGGTTCCAAAGAGTAATTATAATGGGTTCTAAAGAGTAATTCTAATGGGTTGTAAAGGGCAATTCTAATGGGTTCTAAAGGGTAATTCTTTCTAATGGATTATAAAGGGCAATTCTAATGGGTTCTAAAGGGTAATTCTTTCTAATGGATTCTAAAGAGCAATTCTAATGGGTTCTAAAGGGTAATTCTTTCTCATGGATTCTAAAGGGCAATTCTAATGGGTTCTAAAGGGCAATTCTAATAGGTTCTAAAGAGTAATTCTAATGAATTCTAAAGGGTAATTCTAATGGGTTCTAAAGGGTAATTCTTTCTAATGGATTCTAAAGGGCAATTCTAATGGGTTCTAAGGAGTAATTCTAATGAATTCTAAAGGGCAATTCTTTCTAATGGATTCTAAAGGGCAATTCTAATGGGTTCTAAAGAGTAATTCTAATGGGTTCTAAAGAGTAAATCTAATGGGTTCTAAAGATGTCAGCATCTGGTTAGAGTTAAGATTAGAGTGAGGGTTAGTGTTAGGCTAATGGTTAGAGTTAGAGTTAGGGTTGGAGTTAGAGTTAGGGTTAGGGTTAGGGTTAGGGTTAGGGCTAGAGTTAGAGTTAGGGTTGGAGTTAGAGTTAGGGAGTTAGGGTTAGAGTGAGGGTTAGAGTTAGGGTTAGAATTAGAGTTAGAGTTAGAGTTAGAATTAGTTCTGTAATTTGCATGGATTACACAACAACAACAACAACATGCATTTTAAAAGGCCATTTTCCCTGCTAGAGCGGGGGTTAGCCTTGCGGTCCCCATGACAATCTTCTCCATTTTGCCTTATTTTCTGCATCTCTCCTTGTTAACCCCCTTGCCCGCATTTCTTCTTCCACCATCTTTAGCCAAGTCTTTCTCGGTCTTCCCCGTCCTCTGCTTCCTTCTACATTCATTTCCATCACTCTTCTCAACCAGTCACTTTCATCCTTCCTCAACACATGACCAAACCATCTCAACCTGTTCCTCTTCACAGCATCAATCACAGGCTCTATTCCCATCATCTTTCGCAATTCATCATTTGTCTTCCTCTCCCTCAACGATACTCCGCACATCCGTCGAACCATTCGCATTTCCACCCTTTCCAACCTTCGTTGCTGCTCTACGTTCATTACCCATGTCTCGCTCCCATAAATCATAACACATCTCACACATGCAGCATACACCTTTCCCTTCAGCTTCAACGACACTCCCCTCCTCATCAGCACGCCACTCAGTTCCCGAAACTTATTCCATGCACATCTCACTCGAGCAACCGTTGCCGAGTCTGATCCACCTTCTCCATTCAGCATGTCTCCGAGGTAGCAAAATGTTTTCACACCTTCCAGCTTCACGCCGTCTCCAAGATCCAACTCAACATTTCCTCCATCTGCAGCTCCCTCTGTGCACACCTTACATTTGAATGTAGCTGCCACACTGGTTAATGACCCTCTCAGACCACTACATTTTTGATGAACCCACTCAGCGCACATTGTACACTGAATGGAGTTCACTCCGACACCCTTCCTACACACAGCACATGGTCACTTCCCAGTTCTTTCCACCTCACCACATGCTTTACCACTTGCCATCACCTTCGTCTTTCCGATATTCACCTTCAGACCTTTTGTCTCCATACATTCCTTCCACGTGTTCATCTTTTCCTTCAGTCCATCCATACTTTCCGCAATCAACACCAGATCATCTGCATACAACAACTCCCACGGTAAACCCTCCTTTACGTTCTGAGCCAGCACCTCCATCACAGCTACAAATAGTAGTGGACTTAGTACCGACCCCTGATGCACTCCCACCTTCACCTCAAACTCACCACTGTTCCCGTCCTTCGTCCTTACAGCTGTGCGTGCTCTTTTGTACATTGCCATCACTACTCTGATCAACCATTCCTCCACTCCTAACTTCCTCAATGCCCATGTCAATACTTCACGTGGAACCCGATCGAATGCTTTCTCCAGATCAACAAACCCAAGAAACAACTTCTTCCTCTTCTCCATGTACTTCTCCTGCAACTGCCTCACAATGAAAAGCGCGTCTGTCGTTCCTCTTCCTGGCATAAATCCAAACTGCATTTCGTCGATCTTCACTTTCTTCCTTATCCTCCTCTCCAACACCCTTTCCAATACCTTTATTCCATGCTCCAATAACTTTATCGCTCGGTACGAGCCACACTCCAGAGGGTCACCTTTCCCCTTGTATCGAGGGACGAGGGTACTCAGTTCCCAATCCACTGGAATGCGGCCTTCTTTCACCACTAGATTACAGATCTCTGTCATTCTCTTCACACCCCAACTTCCTGCTGCCTTCAACATACCTCCCACAACTCCCGTCGGCCCTCCCACTTTTCCACTCTTCATTGCTTTTATCGCTTCCTCAACTTCCTTCTCAGTTATCTTCTCTGCCGGTCCTAAAACTGGGTTACTCTCTATGTTGCCATCCCATTCATTCTCTGTATTCAACAGCATTTCCATATATCTTTTCCATCTTCCTTTAATTCCATCTGGGTCCACAACGATTTGTCCCACTTCATCCTTCAAGCAACTCACCCCCATCACATCACACCTCTCTTTCTCTATCTGCTTTGCAATCCTGAATACCGCTCTCTGACCCTCTTCCGAATCCAAGCGTTCTCCGAACATTTTCCTACATGCCTCCTGCGCCTTTGCTACCTCTTTCTTTGCAGCCTTCTTGGCTGCCTTATAACTTTCATGCTCTGCCGTTTCTGCTCCCGTACCCTTCGCCTTCTGCCACTCCTTGAACTTCTTCCTCTTCTCGTCAATCCTCTTTCCAACTTCATCATCCCACCACCATGTTTCCGAGTGCCTCGGTGGTCCTTTTGTCCATCCACATACCTCACCAACGGCTCCCAACAGACTAGCTTTCATTGACATCCAACCACTTTCAAGCTCAACCACATCATCCTCTACCCTACGCAGCCTCTCTTTTAATGCCTCCCTTACTGTCACCTCTTTCAACCTCCACACCTTCATTCTCGGTTGGTACTTCACCCGCCGAGCTCTCCTCGCACCTTTCACCCTTATGTCGCAGACAACCAAGTGGTGCTGTGAAACAGCCTCCTCCCCCGGGATCACCTTTGTGTCCCGGAGGTGCCCCCTATCTCGCCTACGCACCATCAGGTAGTCAACGGTTGTCGTCGACCCACCTGACGTGTATGTAACAAGCTTATTATCCTCTTTCTGGAACTGAGTATTACAAATCAACAAATCAGCTCCATCAGCAAACTCCAAAATCCTTTCACCTTCTCCATTTCTCACACCATATCCGTAACCCCCATGAACTCCGTCAAAACCGTCCATACTCCTTCCCACATGTCCATTTAGGTCTCCTCCCACCACAACAACTTCGTCATCTTTCACGTTTTCCATCAGCTTCTCTATCGCACACCAGAACTTGTCCTTCTCTTCATCGCTCCGACCAACCTGCGGAGCATATCCCGAGATGACGTTCACCAAGAGCTTTCCAATCATCATTTTCACCATCATCAACCTATCACTCACTCTAGTCACACTCACCACACTGTCTACAAACTCCTCAGAAAACAGGACACCAACACCATTCACGCCCTCCAGGCACCCTTGCCACACAAACTTGTATTTCTGTCCCTGCCTACCCTTCACCATTCTCACACCACTTCCCTTCCATCTCGTCTCTTGCACACAACATATGTCCACTCTTCTTCTGACCAATACTTCCACCACTTCTCCTGATCTCCCTGTCATTGTCCCTACATTCCATGTCCCAAACCTCAGAAACCGATCTCCACTTCGGGCTGTACCCTGCCCATATGTAGTTGTAATTGTCATGGTTCTCTTTTTGAAGCAATGTTTTTTTTTATGGCCGGATTCCCTTCCTGACGCCAACCCTCTTAGTCACATGCATGGATTAACCATGGATTACACAGATACTGCCAAACTGAAATATTTCCTTCGGATACGGGTGCCATTTTCCTCTTTACAAGAGCGAGGCTCATGGAAGAGTAATGTCGACCTGGATGTGGAATGTGCAATAAAATTGAAAGCAGGTGACGAGTTACCTGTGCAATTCACCTTGATCTCAATCCAAATGCATTTTATCCACCGAGTGGGTGCCATCTTTGGGCCTTCCATTCGCCAACAATCATACAAAGAGTGATCGAGTGAGCGCTTTTGAAATTTTCTAAAGATTATCATGAATCCCCAAATGTCAAGGTGTGAATATTCTAAGCACACGTTGTTGTTGCCAATGGTGCAGCCTTTCCAGGTGTCCATGGGGAATGGTTCCTGCGAATGCGATAAAAAGGTGATAAGAGGTCGACAAGGACACGAGGTCCAGGCAAGGTCACGTCGTCCTCAACGAGTCTCACCGCCATAGGCAGCTCTCTTTAAGGTCGTGATTCGAGTGACTGACTACCTTATGTCTGCGAGAACCGTACCTGTGACTCTGTGAGCACCTTGTTATGTCTGTGAATATCTGTGAGCACCTTGTTATCTCCGCCACCAAAGGTGGATGGAGGTTATGTTTGCACCCCTGTCTGTTTGTCTGTTTGTTTGTGAACAAAATATGTCAAAAGGTTGGGGACGGATTCGGACGAAATTTGGCGGAGATGTAGCGTTTGTGACAAGGACGAAACGATTAGATTTTGGTGAAGATCCGAATCCGGCTCGAAGAAAATTTTAAGTGATTCTTCACCATTAAGAGATAGGGCCAAAAACTATATTTAGCAGAATATCTCAAAAAATTGTGGACGGATTTGGACGAAACTTGGTGGACAGGTTGTGTGTCTGACAAGGACAAAGAGATTCGATTTTGGTGAAGATCTGAATATGGATTCGGATATGTGAATTATTTAATTTTTTAAGTGATTCTTCACCATTGAGAGATCGGGCCAAAAACGATACATAGCAGGATATCTCAAAAGGTTATGGACGGATTTGGACGAAACTTGGTGGACCAGTTGTGTGTGTGACAAGGACAAATAGATTCGATTTTGGTGAAGATCTGAATATGGATTCGGATATGTGAATTATTTAATTTTTAAAGTGATTCTTCACCATTGAGAGATCAGGCCAAAAACGATACATAGCAGGATATCTCAAAAGGTTATGGACGGATTTGGACGAAACTTGGTGGACATCTTGGGTGTGTGACAAGGACAAATAGATTCGATTTTGGTGAAGATCTGAATATGGATTCGGATATGTGAATTATTTAATTTTTTAAGTGATTCTTCACCATTGAGAGATCAGGCCAAAAACTATACATAGCAGGATATCTCAAAATGTTATGGACGGATTTGGACGAAACTTGGTGGACATCTTGGGTGTGTGACAGGGACAAATAGATTCGATTTTGGTGAAGATCTGAATATGGATTCGGATATGTGAATTATTTAATTTTTTAAGTGATTCTTCACCATTGAGAGATCAGGCCAAAAACGATACATAGCAGGATATCTCAAAAAGTTATGGACGGATTTGGACGAAACTTGGTGGACAGGTTGTGTGTCTGACAAGGACAAATAGATTCGATTTTGGTGAAGATCTGAATATGGATTCGGATATGTGAATTATTTAATTTTTTAAGTGATTCTTCACCATTGAGAGATCAGGCCAAAAACTATACATAGCAGGATATCTCAAAATGTTATGGACGGATTTGGACGAAACTTGGTGGACATCTTGGGTGTGTGACAAGGACAAATAGATTCGATTTTGGTGAAGATCTGAATATGGATTCGGATATGTGAATTATTTAATTTTTTAAGTGATTCTTCACTATTAATGTGATCGGGCCAAAAACGATACATAGCAGGATATCTCAAAAATTTATGGACGGATTTGGACGAAACTTGGTGGACAGGTTGTGTCTGACAAGAACAAACAGATTCGATTTTGGTGAAGATCTGAATATGGATTCGGATATGTGAATTATTTAATTTTTAAAGTGATTCTTCACCATTGAGAGATCGGGCCAAAAACGATACATAGCAGGATATCTCAAAAAGTTATGGACGGATTTGGACGAAACTTGGTGGACAGGTTGTGTCTGACAAGGACAAACAGATTCGATTTTGGTGAAGATCTGAATATGGATTTGGATATGAGAATTTTTTAATTTTATAAAGGGATTCTTCACCATTGAATGATATGGCCAACCAGGTGGAGGTACAGTCACGTGAAAAAGTAAGTACACCCCCACATTTATCACTCCTTCAAATACCTAAAATTAGAATCAGGTGCACCAGCTTAGGTGCAAATGATTAGAACATCGTTAGAGAGGATCTTGGAGGAACCTGTCGTATTTAAACCTCAGACATTTAGTTTGGTTTGCTCTTTGTTGTTGAAGTGTGCGGCGTCACCATGCCTTGATCAAAAGAGCTCTCTGAGGCCTTCAGAAAGAAGGTTATAGAGGCCTACGAGTCTGGGAAGGGATTTAAAAAGATCTCCAAACAATTTGAAATCAATCATTCGACAGTCCGGAAGATCATCTACAAGTGGAGAAGATTCCAAACAACTGCCAACCTGTTCAGGCCAGGCCGCCCCAGCAAGTTCAGCCCGAGAGCAGACCGCAAGATGCTGAAAGAAGTCTCGAAGAACCGCAGAATGTCATCACGGGACCTACAGGTAGCTCTTGCCACTGTTGGTGTCAAAGTGCACGAGTCTACCATTAGAAAGAGGCTGCACAAATTTGATCTACATGGGAGATGTACCAGGAGGAAACCTTTGCTGTCCAGAAAGAACATCAGGGCAAGACTAAAGTTTGCCAATGAACACCTAGGCAAAGACCAGCACTTCTGGAACAATGTGCTCTGGACAGATGAGTCAAAGGTTGAGCTATTTGGCCACAGTACCAGAAGACATGTTTGGCGAAAACCAAAGACAGCATTTGACCACAAGAACCTGATACCAACTGTAAAGCATGGTGGTGGAAATATTATGGTTTGGGGCAGCTTTGCTGCATCAGGGCCTGGGCTGCTCACCATCATATAATCCACCATGAATTCTTCATTGTACCAGAGGGTGCTTGAGGATAATGTGAGGCCATCTGTCAGAGAGTTGAAGCTCAACCGAAGGTGGACCTTGCAACATGACAATGACCCTAAACATACCAGTAAATCCACCAAGGAATGGCTGAAAAGAAATAAATGGAGGGTTCTGGAATGGCCAGGTCAAAGCCCGGATCTAAATCCCATCGAGATGTTGTGGGGGGATCTGAAACGAGCTGTGCATGCAAGAAACCCCTCAAACATCGCACAGCTGAAAGAATTCTGCATGGAGGAGTGGGCAAAAATTTCTCCCAATCGATGGCAGAGACTGGTAGACAGTTATAAGAAATGCCTACTTGAGGTTGTTTCTGCCAAAGGGGGCAATGCCACCTATTAGAGCCAAGGGTGTACTTACTTTTTCCACATGCGAAATTTGCATTTATGTTTATTTAAATTATACAATGGACTACAAAATGTAAATGTTTCATGATATTTGTTATATTATATCACCTTTATATGTCAATATTGTTGAAATTAAGATCAAATAGCTGTATGTTGAAATATGTTGAAAAAGTCAAAACTTTACATGGGGTGTACTTACTTTTTCACGTGACTGTATGCTCTCTACTGAGTGCCGTGCTAGTTATGTCTGTGAATACCAGTTAGCACTTTGTCAGGTATGTGAATACCTGTGTTTTTGAATACCTATGAGTTCCTTGTTATGTCTGTGAATACCTGTGAACACCTTGTTATGTCTGTGAATACCAGTTATCACTTTGTCAGGAATGTGAATACCTGTGTTTGTGAATACCTATGAGTTCCTTGTTATGTCTGTGAATACCTGTGAGTGCCTTATGTCTGAATATCTGTCATCACTTTGTCAGGTCTGATAATACATGTGAGCACCTTGTGTTTGTTAATACCTGTCTTTGTGAATACATGTGAGCACCTTGTTATGTCTGTGAATACCTGTGGGCACCTTGTTATGTCTGTTGACTCTACTCTATGACGACACATCCCTAATCCTTCAGACAGGCAGGATTCAGCCTCTTCCCTCTCTTCAAACCTTGAAAAAAAATCACAAATTGGTCAAACACCTGGAACATGTCTTTCAATCCTGACAAATCTCACACTCTTACTTTGTCTCTCCGAAAAGATCGACTGGACAACCTTCCCATCCACTTTCTGAACAATCCTCTCCAAGAAGTTCTGTCGCTCAAGCTTTTGGGTCTCACTATCTGCCATGATCTTTCTTGGGAAAACTACGTGTCAAATTTGGCCTCCAAAGCCAGTCGCCGACTGGGCATCCTCCGTCGTGCGAAGTCCTTCCTTGGCACACCTGAACGCCTACCCACCTACAAGCTTGCATGCATCGTTTTTGAAAGTTTAAAGTGTGCTGCACCAATTCTGTCACATGCAGGTAAAAATTCGGCCTGGAATGGGTAAAAAATTGAACCACTGCACCTGTGGCCTATATGGGCCCTGGCCTAATGGTGTAACCCAAATTTAATAGCATACTGACTGGTGGGTCGAGAGAAGATTTTTCAAGGAATTTACACGTTTTTCCCAAAATTTAACGAAGCTCATTTTGACTAACTTTCGGTCACGTGATCGACATGACTTCTGCAATTTGACATCCCTTCCCTGGCCTAACGTTGTAACTCAAATTTGGTAACACTTTGACTTGTCTGAAGAAGAAGATTTTTGAAGGAATTTACCAAGTCCGCCATTTTGATCTACATAAAGTCACGTGAGCAGAACGAGCTTTGCAATCACCGTTACCAGTCAGGAGCGGAACCTTCCTGCCAAGTTTCACCTGGATCGGCCCAGTGGTTTGGCAGGAGAAGCAGGAGAGTTTCACTTGTAATGAGGTGTTTATAATATATGTAATGAGATCAATAAACTCTGAAATGGACAAAACTTAACATATTTGGAAGTCTAAATTCAAAATGGTCTGCAAAACCAGGTGGATTGATAAGTTTACCGCATTACAGGTATTCAATGTAATGTATGAGGCCCTTCTCGCTTTCCTTGAATCCTTCAGCTCCATTCAATGTGGATGGGATGGGGAAGCTGTTGCTGAAGCATATGTATTGATAACGCGTATCACAGATTCATCAAACCCTTCCAAACTCTTCTTCATTTTTTGGAGTACATGAATTATGATTGGATTGAGTGACGAGCTCCAGGGATCCACGCTGGATATTATGCATGATGGTGAAACATGTTAAAGGAACCACATCAGCTGGGGTACAGGATGGTGAAACATGTTAAAGGAACCACATCAGCTGGGTTACATGATGGTGGAACATATTAAAGGAACCATATCAGATGCGTTACATGATGGTGGAACATGTTAAAGGAACCATATCAGCTGGGTTACAGGATCGTGGAACATGTTAAAGGAACCACAACAGCTGGGTTACAAGATCGTGGAACATGTTACAGGAACCACGTCAGCTGGGTTACATGATGGTGGAACATATTAAAGGAACCATATCAGCTGGGTTACAGGATGGTGGAACATGTTAAAGGAACCACATCAGCTGGGTTACAGGATGGTGGAACATATTAAAGGAACCATATCAGCTGGGTTACAGGATGGTGGAACATGTTAAAGGAACCACATCAGCTGGGTTACAGGATCGTGGAACATGTTAAAGGAACCACAACAGCTGGGTTACAAGATCGTGGAACATGTTACAGGAACCACGTCAGCTGGGTTACATGATGGTGGAACATGTTAAAGGAACCACATCAGCTGAGTTACATGATGGTGGAACATGTTAAAGGAACCACATCAGCTGGGTTACATGATGGTGGAACATGTTACAGGAACCATATCAGCTGGGTTCCAGGATGGTGGAACATGTTGAAGGAACCACATCAGCTGGGTTGCATGATGGTGGAACATGTTAAAGGAACCACATCAGCTGGGTTACATGATGGTGGAACATGTTAAAGGAACCACATCAGCTGGGTTACATGATGGTGGAACATGTTGAAGGAACCATATCAGCTGGGTTACAGGATGGTGGAACATGTTAAAGGAACCACATCAGCTGGGTTGCATGATGGTGGAACATGTTAAAGGAACCACATCAGCTGGGTTACATGATGGTGGAACATGTTAAAGGAACCACATCAGCTGTGTTACATGATGGTGGAACATGTTAAAGGAACCATATCAGCTAGGTTACATGATGGTAGAACATGTTAAAGGAACCACATCAGCTGGGTTACATGATGGTGGAACATGTTAAAGGAACCACATCAGCTGGGTTACAGGATGGTGGAACATGTTAAAGGAACCACATCAGCTGGGTTACAGGATGGTGGAACATGTTAAAGGAACCACATCAGCTGGGATACAAGATGGTGGAACATGTTAAGGGAACCACATCAGCTGGGTTCCAGGATGGTGGAACATGTTGAAGGAACCACATCAGCTGGGATACAAGATGGTGGAACATGTTAAGGGAACCACATCAGCTGGGTTCCAGGATGGTGGAACATGTTGAAGGAACCACATCAGCTGGGTTACATGATGGTGGAACATGTTAAAGGAACCACATCAGCTGGGTTACAGGATGGTGGAACATGTTAAAGGAACCACATCAGCTGGGTTACAGGATCGTGGAACATGTTAAAGGAACCACGTCAGCTGGGTTACAAGATCGTGGAACATGTTACAGGAACCACGTCAGCTGGGTTACATGATGGTGGAACATGTTAAAGGAACCACATCAGCTGGGTTCCAGGATGGTGGAACATGTTGAAGGAACCACATCAGCTGGGTTGCATGATGGTGGAACATGTTAAAGGAACCACATCAGCTGGGTTACATGATGGTGGAACATGTTAAAGGAACCACATCAGCTGGGTTACATGATGGTGGAACATGTTAAAGGAACCACATCAGCTGGGTTACATGATGGTGGAACATGTTAAAGGAACCACATCAGCTGGGTTACATGATGGTGGAACATGTTAAAGGAACCACATCAGCTGGGTTACATGATGGTGGAACATGTTAAAGGAACCACATCAGCTGGGTTACATGATGGTGGAACATGTTAAAGGAACCATATCAGCTGGGTTACAGGATGGTGGAACATGTTAAAGGAACCACATCAGCTGGGTTACAGGATCGTGGAACATGTTAAAGGAACCACAACAGCTGGGTTACAAGATCATGGAACAAGTTACAGGAACCACGTCAGCTGAGTTACATGATGGTGGAACATGTTAAAGGAACCACATCAGCTGGGTTACATGATGGTGGAACATGTTAAAGGAACCATATCAGCTGGGTTACATGATGGTGGAACATGTTAAAGGAACCATATCAGCTGGGATACATGATGGTGGAACATGTTAAAGGAACCATATCAGCTGGGTTACATGATGGTGGAACATATTAAAGGAACCATATCTGCTGGGTTACAGGATGGTGGAACATGTTAAAGGAACCACATCAGCTGGGTTACAGGATCGTGGAACATGTTAAAGGAACCACAACAGCTGGGTTACAAGATCGTGGAACATGTTACAGGAACCACCTCAGCTGAGTTACATGATGGTGGAACATGTTAAAGGAACCACATCAGCTGGGTTACATGATGGTGGAACATGTTAAAGGAACCATATCAGCTGGGTTACATGATGGTGGAACATGTTAAAGGAACCATATCAGCTGGGTTACATGATGGTGGAACATGTTAAAGGAACTATATCAGCTGGGTTAAAGGATCGTGGAACATGTTAAAGGAACCACAACAGCTGGGTTACAAGATCGTGGAACATGTTACAGGAACCACGTCAGCTGGGTTACAAGATCGTGGAACATGTTAAAGGAACCACATCAGCTGGGTTACATGATGGTGCAACATGTTAAAGGAACCACATCAGCTGGGTTACATGATGGTGGAACATGTTGAAGGAACCATATCAGCTGGGTTACAGGATGGTGGAACATGTTAAAGGAACCACATCAGCTGGGTTGCATGATGGTGGAACATGTTAAAGGAACCACATCAGCTGGGTTACATGATGGTGGAACATGTTAAAGGAACCACATCAGCTGGGTTACATGATGGTGGAACATGTTAAAGGAACCACATCAGCTGGGTTACATGATGGTGGAACATGTTAAAGGAACCACATCAGCTGGGTAACATGATGGTGGAACATGTTACAGGAACCACATCAGCTGGGTTACATGATCGTGGAACATGTTAAAGGAACCACATCAGCTGGCTTACATGATGGTGGAACATGTTAAAGGAACCACATCAGCTGGGTTACATGATGGTGGAACATGTTAAAGGAACTACATCAGCTGGGTTACATGATGGTGGAACATGTTAAAGGAACCATATCAGCTGGGTTACATGATGGTGGAACATGTTAAAGGAACCACATCAGCTGGGTTACAGGATCGTGGAACATGTTAAAGGAACCACAACAGCTGGGTTACAAGATCGTGGAACATGTTACAGAAACCACGTCAGCTGGGTTACATGATGGTGGAACATGTTAAAGGAACCACATCAGCTGGGTTACATGATGATGGAACATGTTAAAGGAACCACATCAGCTGGGTTACATGATGGTGGAACATGTTGAAGGAACCATATCAGCTGGGTTACAGGATGGTGGAACATGTTAAAGGAACCACATCAGCTGGGTTGCATGATGGTGGAACATGTTAAAGGAACCACATCAGCTGGGTTACATGATGGTGGAACATGTTAAAGGAACCACATCAGCTGGGTTACATGATGGTGGAACATGTTAAAGGAACCACATCAGCTAGGTTACATGATGGTGGAACATGTTAAAGGAACCACATCAGCTGGGTTACATGATGGTGGAACATGTTACAGGAACCACATCAGCTGGGTTACATGATGGTGGAACATGTTACAGGAACCACATCAGCTGGGTTACATGATCGTGGAACATGTTAAAGGAACCACATCAGCTGGGTTACATGATGGTGGAACATGTTAAAGGAACCACATCAGCTGGGTTACATGATGGTGGAACATGTTAAAGGAACTACATCAGCTGGGTTACATGATGGTGGAACATGTTAAAGGAACCACATCAGCTGGGTTACATGATGGTGGAACATTTTAAAGGAACCACATCAGCTAAGTTACATGATGGTGGAACATGTTAAAGGAACCACATCAGCTGGGTTACATGATGGTGGAACATGTTAAAGGAACCACATCAGCTGGGTTGCATGATGGTGGAACATGTTAAAGGAACCACATCAGCTGGGTTGCATGATGGTGGAACATGTTAAAGGAACCACATCAGCTGGGGTTACATGATGGTGGAACATGTTAAAGGAACCACATCAGCTGGGTTACATGATGGTGGAACATGTTAAAGGAACCACATCAGCTGGGTTACATGATGGTGGAACATGTTACAGGAACCACATCAGCTGGGTTACATGATGGTGGAACATGTTAAAGGAACCACATCAGCTGGGTTACATGATGGTGGAACATGTTAAAGGAACCACATTGGCTGGGTTACATGATGGTGGAACATGTTAAAGGAACCACATCAGCTGGGTTACATGATGGTGGAACATGTTAAAGGAACCACATCAGCTGGGTTACATGATGGTGGAACATTTTAAAGGAACCACATCAGCTGGGTTACATGATGGTGGAACATGTTAAAGGAACCACATCAGCTGGGTTACATGATGGTGAAACATGTTAAAGGAACCACATCAGCTGGGTTAAAGGATGGTGGAACATGTTAAAGGAACCACATCAGCTGGGGTATAGGATGGTGGAACATGTTAAAGGAACCATATCAGCTGGGTTACATGATGGTGGAACATGTTAAAGGAACCATATCAGCTGGGTTACAGGATCGTGGAACATGTTAAAGGAACCACATCAGCTGGGTTACATGATGGTGGAACATGTTAAAGGAACCATATCAGCTGGGTTACATGATGGTGGAACATGTTAAAGGAACCACATCAGCTGGGTTACAGGATCGTGGGACATGTTAAAGGAACCAAAACAGCTGGGTTACAAGATCGTGGAACATGTTACAGGAACCACGTCAGCTGGGTTACATGATGGTGGAAAATGTTAAAGGAACCATATCAGCAGGGGGTTACATGATGGTGGAACATGTTAAAGGAACCATATCAGCTGGGTTACATGGTGGTGGAACTTGTTAAAGGAACCACGTCAGCTGGGTTACATGATGGTGGAACAGGTGAAAGGAACCATATCAGCTGGGTTACATGGTCGTGGAACTTGGTAAAGGAACCACGTCAGCTGGGTTACATGATGGTGGAGCATGTTAAAGGAACCACATCAGCTGGGTTACATGATGGTGGAACATGTTAAAGGAACCACATCAGCTGGGTTACAGGATCGTGGAACATGTTAAAGGAACCACATCAGCTGGGTTACAGGATCGTGGAACATGTTAAAGGAACCACATCAGCTGGGTTACAGGATCGTGGAACATGTTAAAGGAACCACGTCAGCTGGGTTACATGATGGTGGAACATGTTAAATGAACCATATCAGCTAGGTTACATGATGGTAGAACATCTTAAAGGAACCACATCAGCTGGGTTACATCATGGTGGAACATGTTAAAGGAACCACATCAGCTGGGATACAAGATGGTGGAACATGTTAAGGGAACAACATCAGCTGGGTTACAAGATCGTGGAACATGTTAAAGGAACCACATCAGCTGGGTTACAGGATGGTGGAACATGTTAAAGGAACCATATCAGCTGGGTTACATGATGGTGAAACATGTTAAAGGAACCACATCAGCTGGGTTACAGGATGGTGGAACATGTTAAAGGAACCACATCAGCTGGGTTACAGGATGGTGGAACATGTTAAGGGAACCACATCAGCTGGGTTACATGATCGTGGAACATGTTAAAGGAACCACATCAGCTGGGTTACATGATGGTGGAACATGTTAAAGGAACCACATCAGCTGGGTTACAGGATCGTGGAACATGTTAAAGGAACCACATCAGCTGGGTTACAGGATCGTGGAACATGTTAAAGGAACCACGTCAGCTGGGTTACATGATGGTGGAACATGTTAAAGGAACCACATCAGCTGGGTTACAGGATGGTGGAACTTGTTAAAGGAACCACGTCAGCTGGGTTACATGATGGTGGAGCATGTTAAAGGAACCACATCAGCTGGGTTACAGGATCGTGGAACATGTTAAAGGAACCACATCAGCTGGGTTACAGGATCGTGGAACATGTTAAAGAAACCACATCAGCTGGGTTACATGATGGTGGAACATGTTAAAGGAACCATCTCAGCTGGGTTACATGATGGTGAAACATGTTAAAGGAACCATATCAGCTAGGTTACATGATGGTAGAACATGTTAAAGGAACCACATCAGCTGGGTTACATGATGGTGGAACATGTTAAAGGAACCACATCAGCTGGGATACAAGATGGTGGAACATGTTAAGGGAACAACATCAGCTAGGTTACATGATGGTGGAACATGTTAAAGGAACCACATCAGCTGGGTTACATGATAGTGGAACATGTTAAAGGAACCACATCAGTTGGGATACAAGATGGTGGAACCACATTAACCAACACCAGGAAATAATTTCTTGCCTCAGATCTGGGTTCTTGATTGCAATGTATTTCAGAACCTCAGGAAGAAGAATTCTCCACATGTCCTGAAGAGTCAGCGTGCGTGTCCTCATTCCTCTTGCATACGACTGGCCTGCTGTTCTGAGTCCAAGCGTGTTGCTGTTGGTCCATACCTCCAGGATTACAGATGATTGGACATACCTGCCAATGACTTTGAGAAAGTTCAATGATGTGTGCAGGCCACCAAGTCTGACAATTACAAAGGCCTGATACTTCTCCTTTGCCCATTTCAGTTCCATGAGCTTGCAGTGCAATGCTTTCTCCACTGTAAGCACAACATGATGCTGCCCAATCTTTCGTGCAACCTGTGGTATCTCAGAGCCACTCGCTGTATTCAGTGTGTCCAATTCATGGGCAGGGGCCTGGACACTTGGCATGTGGCCAATGATGGTCATCTCAGGTGAGACTTTGCTGTGTGTCTGGATGAAGTGTGTCCATCCAACTTTGGCTTCTCTTTCATTCTGTCGCTTCACAAGGAATGCCATGTGAGTTGCAATGGCTTGCGCTGACACCTGGTTGTTCGTTACCGACTTGTGACACCATCTCTTCTGAGTGTCGTTTGGCAGTGTGGCCTCTGCTTTCCCCAGAGTCGGCATCAGAACAAATCTAATCGGGGGGCATTAGGGTAATGGCGGGGGGGCACAAACTGCCGTTCGAGAACTCAATCTATGATGGAAATGCTTGATAATAAGAGTTTGCCGTCAACAATCAACACACCAACCCAGTTACAATTTAAAAACATGCTGCAAAGTCTCTCTCTTGCGCGCACACACGCACACACACACACACACACACACACACACACACACACACACACACACACACACACACACACACTGCACTGCACTGTGCCCCCACTCTGCACAAAATGTAGCCTACGTGCAAGCCACGTCTCTGTCTCTCACTCTTTCACTCACTGGACCATTTCACTGTGCGCGTCTTGGACCATCATTTGAAATAGACTATATACTCCACTCTTACCGAATAAATGCAGACAGACCCAAAAATCATTCAACATTTTGCGTAATAATCATGAAAGCCAAGGCTGGCATCATGAAGTGAATTAAACGCATGGCTTACCTGCAGAAGAGTTGCAGGCGGCGAGTGTTGGTGCTGAACCTCCTAAGAATGGTGTCCTTCCACTCAGTTGTGCATTTTCGGGTTAGGTCCCTCTCAAACGCTGGCTGAACCAACTGGGCCTTTCTTTTGTGGAGCATTGCGTGTCTGTGGTCCGAAAATACGTTTCTCAGAGTGGAGAATGAATTGTCGCACATTGCTGTGGAGGCGCCAAATGTTGAGGCATGTTGAAAGCAGTCAGTACACTGGGCATTCCGATCAGATGTGTGTGGTACTTTGAGAGCATGTGCTGTGTCGTCCGATCCCCCTCGATTGGCTGTGATTGTTTTTGTGAGCTGAAAAACTGTTTAGCAACTTCGTACTCTGTCTCAATTATAGGCGATCGTGACAGGTCCATAATATGCTTCAGTCTTTACATCAAGAAATGTATCGCTTTCTGGATTCAGTGCAACAAGTGCACCAGCCAAGTGTGAGTTCCGCTCGCTGAATCTGTGATCCATCTCTCCAAGCACTGAATAGTGTTGTAGTGCAGTCTCTGAAGTTCTGTTAAACCATCACAATTAGCCTAGATAAACATTACTATGTGTTCAAGACTAGTGAGTTGTAATCAGAGAGTAGGCCTACGCTAGTACTCTCTATGTCGGGATGGCGTGGAAGAAAATGTCGCTCCCATCTGCTATACAAAACTAAAGTTGGGTTGTCTTATTTAAAAACTCACTGAGGCTACATATGAGAGCCTACCTGGTCTGTTCAGGTGATTGTCTAGGTGGGGATCACTTTTCAGTTCTCCAGACCAAGGCAAAAGCAAAACAAAAGCAAAAAAACGAGCTCGCTCAAACCCGATCTGGGGTGGATTCATGTTCTTGTTCATTATAATAATAATCTTCTTCAGACGGCATATTTCTGAGCTGCCTCTATCAATGTCAATGATTCTGCTCCCATCCGACAGAGGTTTACTTCCTGCAACATCCTTTGGTATTATAATTATCGTAGCTTGAAAGGATTCCTCGAAAAGTACAGAAAACGACATTCCTATGTTAAAGAATAGGACCGGGGTAGGCGTGGCTATGACTGTCAATCAGCTTGATGGGGGCGGAGCCGCCAGACACGTCATCCCTGTGTCCTGTAGTTCCCATAACGACATACTCATCCATATTTGTGTTCGCTTAGCGTCTCCGTTTGGGGATCGCGGGTCTCAGTGATGCGCTGGCGGCCGTGGCCATGTCCCACACCGTATTAAACTCCTCGTCAATGAGCACACGACTTCCTCAAATGTGACCTGATGCAAATATGACCAACAGGGTGTTTTTTTCTTTTCTTATTTTTATTTCATTTAGCGAAAAGATTTTCACTTTTAATATGAGAAATATAAATTAACATGCGTTACGTCTCGGTCCCCCGTCGTTGAAGTGATGTGAGTTGACAAAGTGGAAGACGCAAGGCGACCATCTTGGATTTTGACGTGGCGACCCAATTTTCAATAGCGTTTTTCCTTATGCCGAGATACACCCACACACCAGATTAGAAGTTAGTAGTTCGTTTATTTTTCAAGATATTTCGCTCACAAGGTTCAGACATACATGGCGTCAGACATACATGGCGGCGGCCATCTTGGATTTTGACGTGGGCTGCACCCACACACCAAATTCGAATGCGGTCCTTCGCTTACGCACGCACGCACGTACGCAGGGGAAAACCATAGTCCCCCTTTCGCTCCGCGGTGCGACAATTAATAAAACGCAAAGTTTGGCGCCAAAGACTTGGCCTGCGGGTAGGGGAGAGGGGCACAATAACATTTGGGGGGGGGGGCATGGCCCGCGAATGCCCCCCCCCCATGACGCCGACCCTGCTTCCCCTCTATTACAGCTGCGGAGAAAAGTTGTTCCATAACTTGAGGAACTTTGAGAGTTGCTTCTTTTTAAGGTTTGAAGTTTTTCATCCACTTCAGGACCTCACTGCTAAACCTCCAGGTGGATATCATGAAAATTGTTCTTTCCTTCAAAACTTGTCATTGATGTCAATGTTATCACACGTGAAGGGAACAGATCGTGGGACAATGTTGGTCCAACGTTGGAAAATAGCGTCGCGTTTGCAACTGCTAAGCAACGTTGGAAAAGACGCGTTTGCAACCAATAAGCAACGTCACCCTGACGTCATCAATGTGCTTGCAACCAGCTGACCAAATGCCAACGTTGGCCCAACGGTGTTGTGTTGGCTGGGATGTTCCGCTGTTTCCATGACGTAACGCTCGTTTGTTTTTACGAGTGGGAGGAGGGTGAGGAGGAGAGGACTCAGTTGGGGTTGGGATGGGAGAGCAAAGATGGGACAGAGTTGGGAGGTTAAAGACTTTTGGTGGAAGGGAGTCGGGTTGAGAAGTTGTGGTAGTGGTGGGAAGGGGGGTGGAAGGCTTGGAGTGTGGGGGGGAATTGGCGTCTTCGGGTTGGGAGGAGAAGGGTGAGGACTTTGGAGGATGGGGGGGGGGGGAAATAAAGATGGGACAGAATTGGGAGGGGGAAGTAAAGGCTTTGGAGAGGATTGAGCATTTTCGGTGGTGTGGGGGTTGAGTAGTTGTGGTGGGGGAGGGAAGGGGGGTGGAAGGCTTGGAGTGTGGGGGGGAATTGGCGTCTTTGGGTTGGGGGGAGAAGGGTGAGGACTTTGGGGGATGGGGGGGGGGGGAAATAAAGATGGGACAGAATTGGGAGGGGGAAGTAGAGGCTTTGGAGAGGATTGAGCATTTTCGGTGGTGTGGGGGTTGAGTAGTTGTGGTGGGGGAGGGAAGGGGGGTGGAAGGCTTGGAGTGTGGGGGGGAATTGGCGTCTTCGGGTTGGGAGGAGAAGGGTGAGGACTTTGGGGGATGGGGGGGGGGTGGGGGAAATAAAGATGGGACAGAATTGGGAGGGGGAAGTAGAGGCTTTGGAGAGGATTGAGCATTTTCGGTGGTGTGGGGGTTGAGTAGTTGTGGTGGGGGAGGGAAGGGGGGTGGAAGGCTTGGAGTGTGGGGGGGAATTGGCGTCTTCGGGTTGGGAGGAGAAGGGTGAGGACTTTGGGGGATGGGGGGGGGGTGGGGGAAATAAAGATGGGACAGAATTGGGAGGGGGAAGTAGAGGCTTTGGAGAGGATTGAGCATTTTCGGTGGTGTGGGGGTTGAGTAGTTGTGGTGGGGGAGGGGGTTTAACAGCTTCGAGTGGTGAAGGTTGAGGACTTTGGGCTTGTGAGGTGGGAGTGAGTGGGGGAGGGAGAAGACTTGAGGCCTTGAAGTCATATTTTACATTACACGATGAACCCCGGGGCTCTGCTAGTTATATGAAATGTTCCAAATGCAAAACAAAATCGAACAGTTCACAAAAAGGAAAAACAGAAAAAGCTCAATCCATTCTCATTGGAGGACAACAGGTTCTGAGAATATTTATTTTCCCCCACGCAATCCCACCCCACAAACCCCCCCAAGCAGTCACACTCATTTACTGATCACCACGCAATTTTAATTCTAGGGGGGGGGGTGGGGGGAGGAGGAGGAGAGGGGAGAGTCGAAAAAAATAAAAATATTCATGCCACAGCAATTCCAACAATATGTACACAATGAAAGATTCCATGAGTACCTCACCTGCAACTAACATGGCCGTCCCATTTTCAATTGGCCTACACCAAAAGGCCTCTTTGGAGGGGAAAGAAGTTTATTTTGCTGATAAATGTCAACTTCAGATGGAGTGCATCAAGTGACGGTTGTTGTGTGCTCGTGGCCCGACGGCGGAAAGACCAGGTACGTACAGGTCAGGATGAAGTATCGAAACAAAGGCACCTGTGCTTGCATCCAACTCCTGTGCCGTGACCAGGACCGTCGGCAAAGTAAAGCAAAACCAGCATTGCATAAGTAGCGTCGGCAAATCACCACATTGGATACATATCCGGCGCCTTTACGGTAGTTGTGCTTGAAATCTCACGAGTTTAACGTTAACTTGATACAGGTACACGTTTTCTTGGTGGATAAGTGCAGGATCATGTGCAATCAAACAGGTGTCTCAATTTTCAACATCCACCATTCACACTCCATGATGAAGGAAGTGTACAAACAGATGGACAACAGGGTGCCATGCACAAACATATTGGATTTGGTGAGCCCCAGGTGGAGGCAGGAGATGGTGCAAGACCAATTTGACACACACACAGGTCCACGGTCTCCCACGGCAATTCCTCTTCTGGAAGATCCGAATCATTTCATGCAAAGACTTGAAACTCTTCATACATCCGCAAGGAGCTGCTGGAATCTGAGGTCTATCAAGACCATATCTCAAGAACAAACAAAGCAAGAATGCCATGGTATTTGTGACGGGTGCGAGCAAAATTCTCATCAAACGACGATTACTTCATCAAGGGCCTTGTTAGGGAGAGAAGCCGAGTTCGAAACAGTTACTGTATCAAACAAGACCACAATTCAGGAAAGAGCCACACGTCAATGCATAGGTCTTAGAAACGAGTGGTCAACAAGTGGCATATGGAAAGGCCGGTGTTGGCAGGATACTCGTAAACGTGCCTCGACCATTGGATATCCACAAAGATGATGTCGAGATCCTCATGACGCAGTCGGAAGCAAGCAGCCAGCGCTGTGCGAGGTCTTTCATTCCCACACAATGTCATGGTAACAACCAGGGGGTGGCAGTTGGAATAAACGGAGAGGGACAAGTCGCAAGGATAATGGCGGAGAAATTGAGACCATTGGATATCCACAAAGATGATGTCGAGATCCTCATGACGCAGTCGAAAGCAAGCAGCCAGCGCTGTGCGAGGTCTTTCATTCCCACACAATGTATGGTAACAACCAGGGGGTGACAGTTGGAGTAAACGGAGAGGGACAAGTCGCAAGGATAATGGCGGAGAAATTGAGACCATTGGATATCCACAAAGATGATGTCGAGATCCTCATGACGCAGTCGAAAGCAAGCAGCCAGCGCTGTGCGAGGTCTTTCATTCCCACACAATGTATGGTAACAACCTGGGGGTGACAGTTGGAGTAAACGGAGAGGGACAAGTCGCAAGGATAATGGCGGAGAAATTGAGACCATTGGATATCCACAAAGATGATGTCGAGATCCTCATGACGCAGTCGGAAGCAAGCAGCCAGCGCTGTGCGAGGTCTTTCATTCCCACACAATGTCATGGTAACAACCAGGGCGTGACAGTTGGAGTAAACGGAGAGGGACAAGTCGCAAGGATAATGGCGGAGAAATTGAGACCATTGGATATCCACAAAGATGATGTCGAGATCCTCATGACGCAGTCGGAAGCAAGCAGCCAGCGCTGTGCGAGGTCTTTCATTCCCGCACAATGTCATGGTAACAACCAGGGGGTGACAGTTGGAGTAAACGGAGAGGGACAAGTCGCAAGGATAATGGCGGAGAAATTGAGACTTTCCTGTCCTGCTTGTGCGTGGAAGCGATAAACAAGACAAAATGGACTCAAACTTGGCACCTGAAGAACCTACATTCAGAGTAAGCAGCTACGTTAAAATAGTCGACTGACATTGTGCCAATGGGGAAAGCTGCAATTAAAATCTTTAAAATCAGCCTCATGGGTATTGGAGCAATCATAACTGTGTAACTAGATCTGCTTCTTAAACTGAAGATCTTTCCCTTGCGTTTACAACTCCAACATGCTCAACAATTCATTTCGATACTGGAAACATGGCTGACCTGCATACGATCTCCAGGTATTCGTAGGACCTGAAGCCGAATGTGGAGCTACAACCATCCTCTCGCCCCCAGAATCCCTCACATTCCTTTCCCACCATTAAATTATGGATTTGGGGATTAATTCGTTCAGCTTGATGCCGTGCATCGCATGGATTTGGAAAACTCCATTCAACAAGCAATGCTAATGAAAGTTATTCCCCTTAAAAATAAACCCTAAAAAAAGAAGTGCAAAAAAAGCCTTTTCCAGAAAAATAATTATATTTCTCCCAAAATATTTTGGTGAAAATCCGATTCATAAACCGGGCAAGGATAACAAGCATTTGTAACGCAAAGAGATCAGAACCCCCCAAAAAATAAAATAAAATAAACTGGCTCATCCAGAATTACCCAAAACAATCAATTGCCTCGCTATGGCGGGTCCAGGCAAAGGCGGTGTTTGCGGCGCAACCCTGAAACAAATAATAAACAGGCAAAGATAATCAAACACTTTTAAAGTGCGTTGCTTACACTTGGCAATTCAATCATCATGTAGGACTCGAACAACGCTAAAACGATGCAAAATGGACACCACCGAGCAAGCACAACCAAAAACAATAAAAACCTTTCGGTGCCCTTTTGCAAAAAGCAAAGCAATTGCGAGAGAGGGAGAGGCAGAGGCAGAGGCAGACGGAGAGGGAGAGGGAGAGGGAAAGGGAAAGAGTTTAAGGCGAGGAGGGAACGTGACGAAGGTCAACTCAAACGGTGTCCCAAGGGTAGACCGCTCTGTGGCGGCTAGTCCTGTGCGGCAGCCAGGTTGCGGTTGGCACGCATTTTCTCCATTCGCTTGTTCAGCTGGCCATTGGTGATTTCCAGCTCCTCAACTCGGTCTTGAACGCTACGAAGCTGGGGTAAGATGAACAGAGACTCGCACTTGGAAGAAATTAACCTTTTCCCATACTAGCTAGCTTATCCTAAAGATGATATATACATATGTACTGTATGTGCACACACACCAGCACACACCAGCACACACACACACACACACACACACACACACACACACACACACAATATATTATAGTAAAACAATAACCACCTTTAGAGGCCATTTTTCCCTGCAGTTGGCCTTTTTCGGGCACCATGGTCCCCTTTTTGAGGCAATGTTTTTTTATGGTCGGATGCCCTTCCTGCCACCAACCCTGTTAGTCGACTCTTGCGACACTCAGGGAATTACCAGTGAACTGGTACTCAATTTGCCGACCTCGGAAGGATGACAGACTGAGTCAACCCCCCTGGCGTTAATTCAGCGATCGACCGGGATTCGAACCCAGGATCCGAGGATCCCAAGCCAACACCCTAACCACTAAGCCAACACCAGGCTATATTATAGTAAAACAATAAGCAATGCTAATCATTTTTTTTCTATTCCAGATTATAAAGGACTCGTGTAAGATTTACATTTACATGATTTACATATTTACAAACATGGACAAGTGGATGAATACCAAAAGAGCAAGGATCCTACAACTCTACTTCAATTCTGTTTCAATAATGGTGGCTCAAAGAGACTTCAAAATAATTTACAATGTTAGAAAATGTCCTTCCAGGAACAAAACGCAACTCTCATCTGCCAAGCTTCATGAAACCGCCAATGCACGAGCCTCGTCTCCACAAGGAGGACCCAGAAGCATCCGTATGCCAAACAATATCGCAATTCTGAGTGTACCTGTCGAGCGTACTCCACGCCGTTACAGAGGAAAACTTCCACAAGTATTGAACAGAAAGAGATCATTTGAGACCTTGCTGAAGCATAATTACCCCGTGCACACGCGAAGCAAAAAATGGCATGACGTAATTGGTTAACTCAATCGGTCTGTCCAAAGATGTCGGTCTTTGCTCCAGGGACTCCTTCATTTCAGTTTAATTATATATGGACATATATTGTCCATATATTGTACATTTATTGTATGTACAAAAATGGCCTCTAAAGGTGGTTCTTTCTATTGTCGTGCCATTCCCCTCGGTTAAGACCGGGAAATCACGGATAGCAATCGAGCTTACTTGAGGCGTTCGGGTCAATGGCGGATTTCACTCCATGGAAAAAGGAAAGAAGAAGAAGCGGCGAGATTTACCTGACGGTCCCTGCAAAGTGATTAAACTCACACGAACACTCACACAAATAGAAAGGGAAAATAATAAAAGGGTTTATTTACAATAACTATCGGGACAAGGAAACGCGACGATAAAAACTAAATCTAGGTTGGGATCCCACTCACAGACTTCAACAACAGGCCAAATGGAAGGATAAATGAAAGAAACCGTTGTGTTTGCGTTTGTGCTGCCTTATCTTTGCGGTTCGTCAAGAATCGTCAGGGATCATGCGCGTTCGTCCGATGCAGCGCTGGTGTTGGCGGGAACTGCCTGGTCGTTGGCGCGGAGCAGCCCTCGGCGTGCCCACGCGATCGCTCGTCCGATCTCGTGCATGAACGCAGTGAAGGAGGATCGTCAGCGCCCCAACCGCAAGCCTCGCTCGTTGTTAGTATGTGAACGCAGGTGAAGAGAATCGTCGGCGCTCCATCTCTCCACCAAAGTCCAAAGGCAAGAAGGGAGGAGAGGCAGAGGCAAAGAGAGAAGAAGGAAGAAGCTGTCGGCACACAACCGTTCACCACCAACGTCCGGACCAAAGAGACAAAATGTCCGCCACTCCAAGTATCTTGTCCGGGCCGCTCTGACGTCATCCGAACCTTTTCTTCCAATCAGCGCTTCGCTTCTTACGCATCTTTCACGCCCTCCTCCCCGACTGGCCGAGCACTTTGGGCCTTTGGTGTTACGTCAATGGTGGTGGCCAATCAGTGTCACATGTCCTTCATCTTCCTTCCTCTCCAATCGGTGCTCTGGTTGTTGCTCGCCCCTCCCCCCGGCCAGTCACGAGCCTTCCTGGGCGTGGTTCCCGGCCTGCCTTTGCGCGGTCTGTCTTCATGCCGGCGCTGTGCGCGGCCACTTCCTGTTTGTTCTTCTGGTCAGTCATTGTGGGGGGTGGGGGGGGGGGAGTATTTATTAATGTGTGCGCTAATGGGGCTAACTAATGTATGTGATGTGTTGCCATACGGGACACACAGGTATGATAACAGAGGGAACGACACACAACGGAATCTTATCCTTATGCCCTAAATCTAGTTACCAAGCCCCACCCCCTTGCGGCGGGGACAAATATCCAACTTATCCGACATACGGGCTAGACAGCACTTACTACAGGTGAGGATTCCCTATCACGACAGCCGGAGCATAATACCGACGCAGATTTATCTATGCCCTACCCAAAATTCATAACAATATACATATATATATATATATATATATACACATACATACATACATACATACACACACACACACACACACACACACACACACACACACACACACACACACACACACACACACACACACACACACACACACACACACACACACACACACACACACACACACACACACACACACACACACACAGTCACATGTAAAAGTGAGTAAACCCCATGTAAAGTTTTGACTTTTTCAACATATAGCTATTTGATCTTCATTTCAACAATATTTATAGATAAAGGTGATATAATACAACAAATATCATGAAACATTTACATTTTGTAGTCCATTGTATAATTTAAATAAACATAAATGCAAATTTCACATGTGGAAAAAGTAAGTACACCCTTGGCTCTAATAGGAGGCATTGCCCCCTTTGACAGAAACAACCTCAAGTAGGCGTTTCTTATAACTGTCTACCAGTCTCTGACATCGACTGGGAGAAATTTTTGCCCACTCCTCCATGCAGAATTCTTTCAGCTGTGCGATGTTTGAGGGGTTTCTTGCATGCACAGCTCGTTTCAAATCCCCCCACAACATCTCGATGGGATTTAGATCCGGGCTTTGACTTGGCCATTCCAGAACCCCCCATTTCTTTCTTTTCAGCCATTCCTTGGTGGATTTACTGGTATGTTTAGGGTCATTGTCATGTTGCAAGGTCTACCTTCGGTTGAGCTTCAACTTTCCGACAGATGGCCTCACATTATCTTGTAGCACCCTCTGGTACAATGAAGAATTCATAGTGGATTATATGATGGTGAGCTGCCCAGGCCCTGATGCAGCAAAGCTGCCCCAAACCACAACATTTCCACCACCATGCTTTACAGTTGGTATCAGGTTCTTGTGGTCAAATGCTGTCTGGTTTTCGCCAAACATGATTTCTGGTACTGTGGCCAAATAGCTCTACCTTTGACTCGTCTGTCCAGAGCACATTGTTCCAGAAGTGCTGGTCTTTGCCTCAGTGTTCATTGGCAAACTTTAGTCTTGCCCTGATGTTCGTTCTGGACAGCAAAGGTTTCCTCCTGGCACACCTCCCATGTAGATCAAATTTGTGCAGCCTCTTTCTAATGGTAGACTCGTGCACTTTGACATCAACAGTGGCAAGAGCTACCTGTAGGTCCCCTGATGACATTCTGGGGTTCTTAGAGACTTCTTTCAGCATCTTGCGGTCTGCTCTCAGGCTGAACTTGCTGGGGCGGCCTGGCCTGAACAAGTTGGCAGTTGTTTGGAATCTTCTCCACTTGTAGATGATCTTCCGGACAGTCGAATGATAGATTTCAAATTGTTTGGATATCTTTTTAAATCCCTTCCCAGACTTGTAGGCATCTATAACCTTCTTTCTGAAGGCCTCAGAGAGCTCTTTTGATCTCGGCATGGTGACGCCGCACACTTCAACAACAAAGAGCAAACCAAACTAAATGTCTGAGGTTTAAATAAGACAGGTTCCTCCAAGATCCTCTCTCACGATGTTCTAATCATTTGCACCTGATTCAAATTTTAGGTATTTGAAGTAGTGACAAATGTAGGGGTGTACTTACTTTTTCCACATGCGAAATTTGCATTTATGTTTATTTAAATTATACAATGGACTACAAAATGTAAATGTTTCATGATATTTGTTATATTATATCACCTTTATCTCTCAATATTGTTGAAATGAAGATCAAATAGCTGTGTGTTGAAATATGTTGAAAAAGTCAAAACTTTACATGGGGTGTACTTACTTTTTCACGTGACTGTATATATGTCCCCTCAAACGTATACCAATCAGAGCTGAGGATCTGGTCACATGACAGGGTGATGTGATTATGTCTGATGTCATTACGGCGGTGCGGCTGCTGAATCGCCACACACCGCTATTTTGATTTATATACTGTTTATGCCGAACATATCGTCGAACCTGTCATATATCACAATCGCCATGCTCTACCTTTGCCTTTTTCATTCAGTGTGAAACACAAACAAACCGATTGTTGAAATGACCATCAAATATCGAAAGCATCGGCGTTACGGCTCTTCCAACAATACGGTATGGTACGTGTCGGCATTTGGCGTTATGCCTCATCTTTGGACCGCTTCAGACAAATTAAGCCCAGGTTTATTAATACAGTAGTATATCGTTTCAGTAGTAGCGTTTTCGTAATAATAATAATAATATAGTACTCGTACGATATTATTATCGTAATAATAATAATAATATAGTAAATATAACCATAACACTTTAATCCCAATGTCGTGATAAATGGAAAGTTAATGGATTGAAGCGGTGTATGGTTCATGATGAATGATGAGCGGTGTTCGGCACTAATATTAACAAGCATTGTGAGTACTAGGGCATGCCCGTACTATATCTATATCTAAAATTATATCCCCCCCCTCTATTTACATGAAATGGTTTGGTCCAAAGCGAACGGCTTGCGAGTACGGTGACAATCCCCCCCCTCTATTTACATGAAATGGTTTGGTCCAAAGCGAACGGCTTGCGGAGTTTGGTAAAGAAATCGCCATAGCGTGCCCAAACGCGCAGGAAAGCGAAAGAATCGCAAATTAGTTTTTATTAGTTTTAAAACATAGTTTAACGCCAACATAGCGCCAACATAGTTGTGAAATAAATGAATACGCTCTCAAATGTGCCGTCCGAGGCAGAGTCTGTTCGCCACGTTCGGCACACGTGATAGCTCGCTGCTCTCTGATTGGTTGAATCGTTTTTTGGACATAGCTCGGTAACTACTTGTCCGATTAATTTCAAACCTTGAAAAGGCACATCCTCGGGTCCCCAGCAATATACCTGGCAAGTTGCAAGTATATCGGACCCGTTGTTGTCGAGAAACAGCGGTCACAGACAAACACACACACAGACACACAGACACACACACACACACACACACACACACACAGAGATTGCTGGAATTATAGATAGATTGCGTTGCAATACATGTCCCCTACCGGCAGTCTGTCGTCCGGGAAACTGTTGGGGAAATTACCAAAGGGTTATTTACCCACAGGTTCTGAATCGTTCCCAATCGCTAATTACCTCAGGACGGGCTCACCTGTGATTCGCACTCGGGACTTCGATTTATACACCTTGCAGACAGGTCAGCAGAAGCACGAGAAAATGAGTTGTTGATAAAGAACCTTTCGAGTCGCTAAATATCAGTAATTTATTATATTTTCCGGTTCACGATCAATGATCGATGTGTATATATATATATATATATATATATATATATATATATATATATATATATATATATATATATATATATATATATATATATATATATATATATATATATGTTGCTCGGCTTGGCTCTGCCCCTCACGAAAGCGTGCGCTGTGTGGTGCTTTTGACGTTCGCGAGACGAGGCTGAGGGCGCGCGGTGCAGCTTGAGGAGAACTCTAGAATAAACAAAGTGCCATAACTTTGTCAAAAATGATCGAACCGTCGTGAAGTTCGAACTTGATCTGTAACTTATCATGAGGAAACCATGTGCCAAGTTTGAAATCATTAACATTAAGTGTTTAGAAAAAAAGTCCGGAAAACTGTTCTTTGCGTGACGGACTGACGGCCTGACAGACGGACAGAGTGCAAACCGATAGTCCCCTCCGGTGTACACCGGTAGGGGACTAATAATCGCGGAAGTAGGGAATTAGCCTCGTTTTTTGATAGTAATATCATTTTCGAAATAATGAAAACGTAACGTTAATATTATAGTAAATCTAATCGTAACACTAATCCCTTTGTAGTGACCGCAAACGTACTGGAAGTTAAAATATATCATGTAGCGGCTACCGCTGGGTTTTCACAATCGCCTTGCACCTATCAAGGACGCGGAGCGATCACCATGCCGGGCTCGTCCAGGACGCCCGGGCAGGCCCGCGCTCAACTTGCCAGGCCTCGGTCGGGACGCCCGGGCATGCCCGGGCAGGTTCGCCATCAACTTGCCAGGCCGCAGCCAGGACGCTGGGCCACGCCCCCTCTCGCCTTTCCTGGGCAAACGCTCCGGGATAATATGTATATATATTGCTGCCCGATAAACGGGCTTTTCAGAGTGCCTGAGTGTTTGGTTTGATTAAAGCAACTCGGATGAATTCCAGCTTTTTGTCGCGTCCATTCTTCCGATCGACATGGGAGCCCCAGCTCCTTCATTGGTGACCTACCGACATGGACACGGCAGTCGCCCTTAAAATGCCTACCTTCTGGGAGGCTCACGCGGCGGTTTGGTTCGCACAGGCGGATTCCCTGTTCGCCCTGCGAGGCATCACGGCCGACGACACCCGCTTCCACCATGTGGTAGCAGCGCTCGGTTCGGCCACCGCGGCCCGCGCCCTGAGCCTCCTCGAGAGCCCGCCAGCCGCTGACAAATACGGCGCGATTAAGAAGCTTCTCCTCGACGCTTTCGCCCTCCCATCGGCGGAACGCGCACGGCGCCTGCTCGACCTGCCCGAGCTCGGCGACACGCGCCCTTCCGAGCTAATGGACTACATGCTTTCACTGCTCGGCGAGCACTCTCCGGCATTCCTGTTCCGGGAGCTGTTCCTCCGTCAGCTGCCTAACCCGGTACGCCTCGCCCTGGCAAGCACGACGATCACAGATCCCCGGGCCCTTGCCAGAGAAGCCGACAAGATCTCCGCCGCAGGACAGCGCATCGCAGCGGCGACATGGGACCCACCGCCGTCCGACGCAACACCCATGGCGCCCGAGCACCCGGCACGGTCGACGACCGAACTGCCGACGCAATTGGCGGCCGCTACACCGAGCCGACCACCTCCAGCACGACGACCGCGGCCTCCACCTGACCAAGCGTGGTGTTACTATCATGCCAGGTTCGGACAGAAGGCCCGGACATGCCGACCCCCGTGCACCTTCGGCAGGCCGGGAAACGGCCGGGCCGGCGTTCATTACCAGCCATGAGCGCCGGCCACACGGGCAACTTACTGTTTCACGGATAAAGCATCCGGACGGCGCTTCCTGTGCGACACCGGCGCCCAACTGAGCGTCATACCCGCCTCTGACCAGGACAGGCAATCCGCGGTTTGTGGCCCCTCCTTGGTTGCGGCCAACGGATCGACCATCCGCACCTTCGGCCCGCGCAACGTCACCCTCTGCTTCGGCGGCCAACGCTTTGCTTGGACGTTTGTAACCGCAAACGTGCCCATGGCTCTGCTAGGCGCCGACTTCCTCTGCGCACACGGACTGCTGGTGGACGTCCAACGGCGTCGTTTAATCAACGCCGAAACCTTCAGCTCCCTGGTATGCACATTGAGCAGCTCCGCGCCGACCGAGCTGGCATGCGCCGTCCCGGCGGCGAACGAGTTTGCTCGCCTGCTCACGGAGTTCCCGGCCCTCACGCGGCCGACGTTTTTGGCCGTCGCAGTACGGCATGGGATCGAGCACCACATACCAACCACGGGCCCACCGGTCTACGCCAGGGCCCGCCGCCTCGACCCAGCCAAGCTCGCCGTGGCGAAGGCCAAATTCGATGCGTTGGAGCACCTCGGCATCGTGCGGCGCTCCGATAGCGCGTGGGCCTCGCCACTGCACATCGTGCCAAAGCCGGGGGGTGGATGGCGCCCGTGTGGCGACTACCGCCGTCTCAATGACGCTACCACCCCCGACAGGTACCCGATCCCGCATATCCAAGACTTCTCCGCCCGTCTGGCGGGACGGGTCATTTTTTCGAAAATTGATCTCATACGGGGATATCACCAGGTACCTGTCAGGGCGGCCGACGTCCCTAAAACGGCAGTCATCACGCCGTTCGGCTTATTCGAATTCTTGCGGATGCCGTTTGGTCTCAAGAACGCGGCTCAGGCGTTCCAGCGCTTGATGGACGGCGTGCTGCGTGACCTGCCATTCCTTTTCGTTTACCTGGACGACATCCTCGTCGCCAGCACGTCCCGGGCCGAGCACCTCCTCCACCTCCGAACACTGTTCGGGCGCCTCAGCGAGCACGGCCTCATCGTCAACCCGGCCAAATGCCACTTCGGCACGACGGCCGTTGATTTTTTGGGCCACCACATCACCAAGAACGGGGCCGTGCCGCTGCCAACCAAGGTCGAGGCCATCACCACGTTCCCGCGTCCCCGCACCATAAAGGCCCTGCAGGAATTCCTGGGAATGGTGAATTTTTATCACCGCTTCGTGCCCCGCGCTGCTCAACTCATGCGGCCCCTCTACGATGCCCTCCGGGGCAAGCCGGCCAAGCACGACATCGCCTGGTCCGCAGCAATGGATGCGGCCTTCCAAAGCTCAAAGCAGGCCCACGCCGACGCAACACTGCTCGCTCACCCGGTGCTCAACGCTCCCATCGCCCTCACCACGGATGCCTCCGACTACGCGGTGGGCGCCGTACATGAGCAATAGGTGAACGGGGTTTGGCAGCCACTCGCTTTTTTCAGCCGGCAGCTCCGGCCGAACGAGCTCAAATACAGCACGTTTGACCGGGAGCTCCTCGGTCTACACCTGGCCGTCCGCCATTTCCGCCACCTCCTGGAGGGCCGACCTTTCACGGCGTTCGTCGACCACAAGCCGTTGGTTTACGCCATGGCCAAGGTCACGGAGCCGTGGTCGGCCCGCCAACAGCGCCACCTCTCCGACGTGTCGGAGTTTACCACGGACATCCGGCACGTCGCCGGCAAAAACAACGCCGTGGCCGACTGTCTTTCCCGGGCCAGCGCGAACGCGGTCCACCTGGGCGTGGACTTTGCGCTTATGGCGGCGGACCAAACCACCGACACCACGGTGCAAGCCCTCCGGGCGGCGGACACGGGCCTCCGCCTGGCCGACATCCCCTTCGCGGACACTGTCCTGCTCTGCGACGTCTCCCAAGGCCAGCCTCGCCCCATCGTGCCCGTCACCTGGCAACGCCGCATCTTCGCCTCCCACCACGGCCTTTCCCACCCGGGCCGGAAAGCTTCCCAGAAGCTGGTGTCGGCGCGATTCGTCTGGCACGGCCTTCGTCGGGACGTCCGCGATTGGACCAGCACCTGCACGGCCTGCCAACGGGCCAAGGTCCACCGACACACCCAGGCCCCGCTGGCACCTTTCAACGTGCCCGAACGACGTTTCGACCACGTCAACGTGGATCTGGTGGGCCCCCTACCCCGTCACGGGGGTTCACACACCTGCTCACCATGGTGGACAGGACCACCAGGTGGCCGGAGGCCGTTCCCCTCGTCTCCACCACCACCGCCGACGTGGCGCAGGCTTTCATCGCCACCTGGGTCGCCCGCTTCGGCGCACCGGCGGACATCTCGTCAGACCGCGGACCACAGTTCACCTCCGAGCTGTGGGGCGCGGTCGCCCGCAACCTGGGGGTCAAGCTCCACCGTACTACGGCCTACCACCCCCAAGCAAACGGGTTGTGCGAGCGATTCCACCGCCCCATGAAGGCCGCGCTCATGGCCGGCCTTCAAGACGGCGGTTGGGCCGACCGGCTGCCGTGGGTCCTTTTGGGCCTCCGCACGGCCCCCAAGGAGGACCTCCAGGCATCCACCGCCGAGCTTGTCTATGGCCAGGCGCTACGCGTCCCGGGCGAATTCGTGCCCGACGCTACCAGTCCCTGGTCCGCAGCTCACCAGCGCTCGGACCTCCAGGAGGCCGCCCGACGGTTTGCCCCCGTGCCAACATCCCACCACGGTGACCTCCAGTCCTACGTCCCCCCAAGCACTTCGCACAGCGGAGTATGTTTTTGTGCGTCACGACGCACATCGGGGGCCACTCCGGCCGCCGTACGACGGGCCCTTCCGGGTGCTGCGACGGGACGACAAGTCGTTCGTCATCGACATCGGCGGCAGGTCGGACCGGATTGCGGTGGACGGCCTCAAGCCGGCGCACGTGGACGTCGACCACCCACCACTGGTGGCCCTTCCGCCGCGGCGAGGCCGCCCCCCGTCCACGGTGCCCCCCACTCGACCGCCCACCACCACACCGGACCCCCTCCCACGACCCGCCAGGGGTCGCTTCGGCCGGGTCATCAGGACCCCCCTCAAATTGACCCTGCCGGTGCAAGTCGATTCTGGGGGGACGTGTGTAGCGGCTACCGCTGGGTTTTCACAATCGCGTTGCACCTATCAAGGACGCGGAGCGATCACCATGCCGGGCTCGTCCAGGACGCCCGGGCAGGCTCGCCCTCA
Organism: Myxine glutinosa; assembly: GCF_964187855.1. Classification (NCBI taxonomy): domain Eukaryota; kingdom Metazoa; phylum Chordata; class Myxini; order Myxiniformes; family Myxinidae; genus Myxine; species Myxine glutinosa. The sequence goes on along the minus strand of NC_136267.1, from coordinate 4,571,076 downwards.
ACTTGCCAGGCCGCAGCCAGGACGCTGGGCCACGCCCCCTCTCGCTTTTCCTGGGCAAACGCTCCGGGATAATATGTATATATATTGCTGCCCGATAAACGGGCTTTTCAGAGTGCCTGAGTGTTTGGTTTGATTAAAGCAACTCGGATGAATTCCAGCTTTTTGTCGCGTCCATTCTTCCGATCGACGTGGGAGCCCCAGCTCCTTCAATCATCTCCATATTAAAGAAGCGGCAGTTTTGTGTCCGTTACGTCATTACGTCAATGATGTCATTACGACGGCTGAGTCCACCGACCGACATTTTAATTTACTCGTTCACCCGCTCACTACGGGAGTGGCAGGAAGGGGCATTCCTCTTTGGGGTATATAGATTCCAGTCGATCTATGGTCAGGTCTCAAGAACATCGGGTGTGTGTTCATTTACCAAGTTTCTTGTGGAGAGATCGCCAAGTGGTTTAAGCATTTGAGCAAGCACTCCATTCAAAACCGTTAAGGAACGGCTGGCTTGGCAAGCACTAGCGATCTGCTTGGTAAATGAGCGCACCTCCAACCCTTATGGGGTATATAGATTACAGTAGATCTTCACTCAGTTCTGAAAGTAAAACTTACCTCATGGATGTCGGGATTTCTCCAAATTTTTGTTTAATGTTATAAACAGCATTAGCGACTGTTTGAAAAGCTAATCATGTGTTTGTGTTTTTTTTTTTGTTTTTTTTTGTATACAGAATCGAGGCTCGTGAAAGCTAATATTTATCACACAAACAAATCAAACAGACAAACAAAATATATAAAAAGAGGGAGCGGTAGACAAGATGGGGAGAGAAGGGGAAGCACACAAACACCACATTTGAGAGCAGGGACATCGGGAGATGTGTGGGACGGAGAGGGTTGGGGGGAGGAGGCGTGGGAAGGGTGGGGGGGGGGGGTGGGAGAAGTATAAAACACAAGGACAACAAGGACTTCCAGGTAAGAAGTTGGTATTTCAAAAAAGTGGATTTGGGGTGAAATTAGTGGAGGTAGAAAAGATCAAGGTTTTGGATGGGGGAAGATAAGAGATGGTGGTGAACAGGTGTTTTCAAGACCTGGAGGGAGGAGTGGGATTGAAGAGAGCGAGGGAGTTTGTTACAGAGGCGGGAGAAAAGAGGAATGAAGGAGTGAAGGTGAGCAGAAAGTCTTGATTCTGGCAGTTTAACCATAAGAGGGTTGCAGGCAGATCTTGTGCGACCAGTAGGAATATTTGGGGGACAGAGCCCAGAGAGAGCTGGGGGGGGGGTAAGGCCGGAGAGGAGTCGGTAGAAGACGGAAAGACCACCAACCTGCCTGCGGTGAGAGTGAAAGGCCCTTGGAGTTAGCTTCATCGCGGGAGATTCCAATGATTCTGAAAGCTTTGGTTTCAACAGCGTGAAGACGGGCTAGGTGTGAGGCAGGAGCACCAGCCCAGAGGGGAGAGCAGTATTCCATTGAGCTGCGGATGAAAGCCTTGTATGTGGTGAGGAGCTCAGGTGTGCCAAGGAAGGACTTCGCACGACGGCGGATGCCTAGTCGGTGACTGGCTTTGGAGGCCAGATTTGAAATGTGGTTTTCCCAGGAAAGATCATGGCAGATAGTGAGACCCAAAAGCTTGAGTGACAGAACTTCTTGGAGAGGATTATTCAGAAAGTAGATGGGAGGGTTGTCCAGTCGGTCTTTTCGGAGAGACATCGTAAGAGTGTGAGATGTCAGGATTGAAAGACATTTTCCACTTGTTTGCCCAGTCTGTGATTTTGTCCATGTCTGCAGAGAGTGAGGAGGCTGCAGACTGCCGATCTGAGGGATGAGGAATGGAGCGACAGAGAGTAGAGTCATCGGCAAAGAGATAGAGAGGATTTTCAAGAGAGTCAGAGAGATCATTGATGAAGACCAGAAAAAGCACAGGGCCCAGAACACTGCCTTGGGGAACTCCAGCCTGAACAGGAAGAGGAGATGAGAGAAACCCATTCAGGGCCACACGTTGACTACGACTAGAGAGGAAGTCCGCCAGCCATGCGTGGAGATTTCCATGGATACCAAAAGAGGAGAGTTTGGTGAGCAGAACGGGGTGCCAGACCGTATCGATGGCACGTGATATGTCAAGGGAGACGGCTCTAATTTCCTGTTTGGCATTGAGGACCACCAGCCATTGTTGAGAAAGCAGAAGCAGCATGTCCAGAGTAGAGTGACCAGGTCTGAAACAAAATTGATGATCAGAGATCAAGCCATTGGAGAAGAGGAAAGATTTCATATCCGTTTATAATATTTTACAAGCCCGGCTATGCTGCTGTTAGACTTTTGGTCTTGTTTATTCATTATTATGACATCACAGGTCATGTGGTATGGACGCCATCTTGGAAAAACGTTGCACCTGTATATCTCCGAAACCGCTCGATGGAAAGAAATTGGATTATGGCTCATTGTCATGTACTCCCCATGGGGAATAAGATATGTTAATGATGATGTCATCGGTGCCTTCATTATGACGTCACAATTTGGCAAGTATAACACTTAATCCGATCAGTATGAATTTTTTTTTTCTCTGCAACTGTTGGTCTGATGGACACGAAATTTTGACCATAGGAGCACCTCCTCCTGTACAATATTTTCTTATCGAAAGTTATTGTGTAATGACGAGAGGTGACGTCCCCACTAGATTAAAGGATTAGAAGAACGTCAGCGTTTGTACCAGGAACTTAAGTTTTGAATTATAGTTTTTAACAATGAAAACAATGTGTGACCTCATTGAGGGTCAAGTCCGCAGCGGTCTCTGCGCTGCAAGCCACAAACTACTTTGGTGCTCCATTTCCACAATATTATTAAAAGTCTCCTCCCGTCCCTCTGCCCCCCATCTTCCAACATTTTGTTTTTATTGACTGTTTTATCCCACACATAGGAGCAGTACAGATAAAGTACTAAACACAAATTTATTTCACAGAATGAGGCGCACTGGCTCGCTTGTCGAGTTACACCAAAACCTAGAGAGCAAAATTGCTTCTTCAGTAAAAACCATCAATTTGTAGCAAAAAAATAATAATGAGGTGGAAACTGTTCAAAAATGTGAATAACCTTTTGGACTCCACTCCAATTTTAGCAGTTTCTTTCAAACATGCATCTCGGCTCGGCAATGCGGAGCATTAACCTTAACCTTTGCTTTCCCGGCTCCTTTGCTGTGATTGGTAGGTAAATAGTCTCATATCTCGGGAATGACTCGCTCGGTCTACGTTTTATCCTCAGACCAAAACAAACAACAGTTCCTTGACCTTCTCACCAACCTTTCACAAGTATGGCATTTCGTGCTCTTAGAAAGGAAATGTGAAGCATATGATGACATTCGAAGGGAATATGCTGGGAATAAGAGGCCGGATTCCCACTGCACCAGCTCTAGCAAAGTGTTGTTTAGGGTCGCCGAAGGCAGGTTAATGATCCTCAACACTCGATGCCTTCTCTGGACTTCCTGCAGGTATGAATGGCATAAGAGCTGCCTGGCACTGTATTTGTACCTGGAGTTGAATCCAATTAAAACATCGATCTGAGAGAAATGCCTGCAGAGAGTTTAGGGGTGTGAAGTGGAGTGTGGAGTGCACCTCAGAGCACCGAGTCTACGAGATGGGTTGTTCCATGTGCATAAAGGTTGGAGACATATGGGGTCTGAATATATCTCAGAAAGTAGACAACAGTGTGCCCGTATCCCACAAAAGACAACTGTGTGCCCGTATCCCATATAAGACAAGGGAATGAAAGAACAAGAAAAGAGAGAGGGTGAGAGGAGGAGGAGGGAAGGAAGAAGGCAATCATGTAACCTGCAAGTAATCGGATTGGGGTAGAAAAGATGGAGGGTAAAAAATGGTATTTTAACCAGGTGGGGGTGACTGGATGAACAGCTATACGTTGGAGTTAATGGGAGTGGGCCAAAGGGGTGAAAGAGCAGAGAGAACTGGACCAGAGGAGACGCATAAAAACAGAAACCACCGACCTACTTGTGATGTCCGAGCAACAGAACTTGTGCTTCGGCCTCATCATGGGAAATTTCAATACTATGAAGAGCTTTACATTCCACAGAATCTAGGAAAGACAGATGTGATGCTGGTGCTCCAGCTCACAAGGGAGAGCAGTACTCCATTGAGCTATGGTCAAATGCCTTGTGGGCTGAGCATACTTTGGACTTTTCAAGGAATCACTTGTAATGACAGCAGATGACATGTCTGTGGCTGGCTCTGGAGGACGGATTGTACACATGTTCGAGATATGTCCAAGGAGATGGTCCTGGCCCCTTGTTTGAGATTGAGGGCCTCCAACCATTGCTGAGACAGAGAAGAAGAATCATGCCCAGAGTTGAGTAACCAGGGATGGAATCCAAACCGATGGTCAGAGACTTGAGGTCAACAGCAATGAGGAATTCCATGACTTTCCTTGTAATTGGAAGTAAGCTCACTGGTTTGTAATCGAGCGGCTCTGTTGTTGAACAAGATTGATGTTGGCCGATACCCAGGCAAACATGGAGGTGGCCAAAGGACAGGTACAGGCAAGAGAGCACAGTGATAATTCGTGAGAAATACTTGAGTTCGTAATAAATACACATCACCTGAGGGCGATAATAAAATTTTAAAAGCTTAATTTTGACAACTCACCTCTCTCTGGAGTTTGCGCTTGTCGGCTTTCAGCTCATCCTCCACCCTCTCTGCATTTTCAGACGCAACTTTATATCGAGCCACCTGGGTCTCCAAACGGGCAACCTGCACACAATAACATAAAAGTTTGTTAATGAGGTTTGACTGACATAAGTTTACACATTCATTGTCCATCAGCCATTTTATTTTATTTTATATACTTGGTCGAGTCTCATATAAGAGCTAACACATAAAACATATAATAAAGGGAGCGGGAGACAAGAGGGGGAGAGAGAGGGAAGTATAAAAACAGTAGGGAACAGGGACATCTGTGGAAGGGAGGGGGCTGGGACAGGAAGAGAGGACACTACAGGGGATTTCAGGAAAGAAAACAGGGCATTCGAACGAGGTGGATTTGGGGTGCATAAACGAGGGTAGAAAGGATCAGGGTTTTGGATGGGGTAAGATCAGAGATGGTGGTGAACAGCTGTTTTAAAGACCTGGAGGGAGGAGAGGAATTTTTTTATTTTTTTTTGTATACTGAATCGAGGCTCGTGAAAGAGCTGACATTTACTTCACAAACAAATCAACCAGACAAACAAAATATATAAAAAGAGGGAGCGGAAGACAAGAGAAGGGGAAGCACACAAACACTTGAGCACACAACATTTGAGAGCAGGGAGATGTGTGGGAGGGAGAGAGCTTGGGGGGAGGAGGCGTGGGAAGGGGGGGGGGGGGGTGGGAGAAGTACAAAACACAAGGACACCAAGGACTTCCAGGACAGAAATTGGTATTTCAAAAAAGTGGAATTTGGGTGAAATTAGCAGGGGTAGAAAAAAACAAGGTTTTGGATGGGGGAAGATAAGAGATGGTGGTGAACAGCTGTTTTAAAGACCTGGAGGGTGGAGTGGGATTGAAGAGAGTGAGGGAGTTTGTTCCAGAGGCGGGAGAAAAGAGGAATGAAGGAGTGAAGGTGAGCAGAGAGTCTTGATTTTGGTAGTTTAACCATAAGAGGGTTGCAGGCAGATCTTGTGCGACCTGTAGGAATATTTGCGGGACAGAGCCCAGAGAGAGCTGGGGGGGGGGGGGGGGGCAAGGCCAGAGAGGAGTCGGTAGAAGACGGAAAGACCACCAACCTGCCTGCGGTGAGTGATTGAGAGGCCCTTGGAGTTAGCTTCATCGCAGGAGATTCCAATGATTCTGAATGCTTTGGTTTCAACAGCATGAAGCCGAGCTAGGTGTGAGGCAGGAGCACCAGCCCAGAGGGGAGAGCAGTATTCCATTGAGCTGCGGATGAAAGCCTTGTATGTGGTGAGGAGCTCAGGTGTGCCAAGGAAGGACTTCGCACGACGGAGGATGCCCAGTCGGCGACTGGCTTTGGAGGCCAGATTTGAAATGTGGTTTTCCCAGGAAAGATCATGGCAGATAGTGAGACCCAAAAGCTTGAGTGACAGAACTTCTTGGAGAGGATTATTCAGAAAGTGGATGGGAGGGTTGTCCAGTCGGTCTTTTCAGAGAGACATCGTAAGAGTGTGAGATTTGTCAGGATTGAAAGACATGTTCCACTTGTTTGCCCAGTCTGTGATTTTGTCCAGGTCTGCAGAGAGTGAGGAGGCTGCAGACTGCCGATCTGAGGGATGAAGAATGGAGCGACAAAGAGTAGAGTCATCAGCAAAGAGATAGAGAGGATTTTCAAGAGAGTCAGAGAGATCATTGATTAAGACCAGAAAAAGCACAGGGCCCAGAACACTGCCTTGGGGAACTCCAGCCTGAACAGGAAGAGGAGATGAGAGAAACCCATTCAGGGCCACACGTTGACTACGACTAGAGAGGAAGTCCGCCAGCCATGCGTGGAGATTTCCATGGATACCAAAAGAGGAGAGTTTGGTGAGCAGAGCGGGGTGCCAGACCGTATCGAAGGCACATGATATGTCAAGGGAGACAGCTCTAATTTCCTGTTTGGCATTGAGGACCTCCATCCATTGTTGAGAAAGCAGAAGCAGCATGTCCAGAGTAGAGTGACCAGGTCTGAAACCAAATTGATGATCAGAGATCAAGCCATTGGAGAAGAGGAAAGATTTCATATCTGAAGCAATGATGGATTCCATGACTTTGCTGATAATTGGGAGAAGGCTGATTGGTCTGTAGTTGCTGGGATCTGTTTTTGCAGCTTTTTTGTGCAAAGCGGTGATGTTGGCAGATTTCCAAGCAGATGGCAGATGACCTTGAGCAAAAGAGAGGGTGAAGAGAACAGAGAGAGGGAGTGAAAGAGCAGAAGAACAGGATTTTAGGACCCATGGGCTGATGCCATCAGGTCCAGTTGCAGAATCAGAGTCAAGGGTTGACAGAAACTTTTCCACCTTGTCAGGAGGAAAGGACACAGAGTCCAGGAGCAGCTGGGTACGACTGGGTACGGTGGGTACAGAGAGGGATGGGTTTGGGACACAAGATTTAGAGGTAAACACAGAGTTGAGGCATTCCGCTATTTCACGTGCGGAGTCAGCCGTGTGGCCGTTTGAGGTGAGGGAGGGGATGGAGGGGGAACAAACAAAATTGAAGAGAGTGAGGGAGTTTGTTCCAGAGGTGGAAGTAAAGAGGAGTGAAGGTGAGCAGAGAGCCTAGATTTTGGCAGTTTCACCAGAAGGGGGTTGCTGGCAGATCTTGTGCGTCCTGGCGGAATATTTGGGGGACAGAGCACAGACAGAGCTGGGGGAGCAAGGCTGGAGAAGAGTCGGTAGGAGAGAGCAAGATCACCTACTTGCCTGCGGTGAGAGTGAAAGGCCCTCACAGGAATCTCCCGCGATGATGCTATCTCCGAGGGCCTTTCACTTACTCAGCGCAGGCAGGTTGGTGGTCTTTCCGTCTTCTACCGACTCTTCTCCGGCCTTGCTCCCCCAGCTCTCTCTGGGCTCTGTCCCCCAAATATTCCTACAGGTCGCAAAAGATCTGCCTGCAACCCTCTCATGGTTAAACTGCCAAAATCAAGACTCTCTGCTCACCTTCACTCCTTCATTCCTCTTTTCTCCCGCCTCTGGAACAAAACTCCCTCACTCTCTTCAATCCCACTCCTCCCTCCAGGTCTTTAAAATGGCTGTTCACCACCATCTCTTATTTTCCCCAATCGAAAACCTTGATCTTTTCTACCCCCGCTAATTTCACCCCAAATCCACTTTTTGACGTGCCGACTTCTTTCCTGGAAGTCCTTGGTGTCCTTGCGTTTTATACCTATCCTGACCCCCCCAGGCCCTCTCCCTCCCACACATCTCCCGATGTCCCTGCTCTCAAATGTTGTGTTTGTGTGCTGCCTCCCCTTCTCTCCCCATCTTGTCGACCGCTCCCCTTTTTATATGCTTTGTTTGCTTGTTCGTTTGATTTGTTTGTTTGATAAATGTTAGCTCTTTCACGAGCCTCGACTTTGTATACAAAAAAAAATAAAAAAATCTGCTTCATCGCGGGAGATTCCAATGATTCTAAATGCTTTGGTTTCAACGAGCTAGGTGTGAGGCAGGAGCACCAGCCCAGAGGAGAGAGCAGTATTCCATTGAGCTGCGGATGAAAGCCTTGTATGTGGTGAGAAGCTCAGAAGTGCCAAGGAAGGACTTCGCATGACAACTGGTGGTTTGGTTAGCAGGGCAGAGGACGCCCAGTCGGCGACTGGCTTTGGAGGCCAGATTTGAAATGTGGTTTTCCCAGGAAAGATCATGGCAGATAGTGAGACCCAAAAGCTTGAGTGACAGAACTTCTTGGAGAGGATTATTCAGAAAGTGGATGGGAGGGTTGTCCAGTCGGTCTTTTCGGAGAGACATCGTAAGAGTGTGAGATTTGTCAGGATTGAAAGACATGTTCCACTTGTTTGCCCAGTCTGTGATTTTGTCCAGGTCTGCAGAGAGTGAGGAGGCTGCAGACTGCCGATCTGAGGGATGAGGAATGGAGCGGCAGAGAGTGGAGTCATCAGCAAAGAGATAGAGAGGATTTTTCAGAGAGTCGAAGAGATCATTGATGGAGACCAGAAAAAGCACAGGGCCCAGAACCTACCTTGGGGAACTCCAGCCTGAACAGGAAGGGGAGATGAGAGAAATCCATTGAGGGCCACACGTTGACTACGACCAGAGAGGAAGTCCGCAAGCCATGCGAGGAGATTTCCATGGAAACCATGGGAGGAGAGTTTGGTGAGCAGAGCGGGGTGCCAGACCATATTGAAGGCATGAGATATGTTAAGGGAGACGGCTCTGATTTCCTGTTTGGCATTGAGGACCTCCATCCATTGTTGAGACAGCAGAAGCAACATGTCCAGAGTAGAATGACCTGGTCTGAATCCAAATTGATGATCAGAGATCAAGCCATTGGAAAAGAGGAAGGATTCGATATCCGAAGCAATGATGGATTCCATGACTTTGCTGATAATTGGTAACAGGCTGATTGGTCTGTAGTTGCAAGGACATGTTTTTGCACCTTTTTTGTGTAAAGCGGTAATGTTTGCTGATTTCCAAGCAGATAGCAGATGACCTTGGTCAAAAGAGAGGGTGAAAAGAACAGAGAGAGGGTGAGATAGAGCGGAAGAGCAAGATTTTAGGACCCATGGGCTGATGCTGTCTGGTCCAGTTGCAGAATCAGAGTCGAGGTTTGACAGAAATTTCTCCACATTGTCAGGAGAGAAGGACACAGAGTCCAAGAGCAGCTGGGTGTGACTGGGTACAAGGACTGGGACATGTAAATGTGACTGGGACACAAGATTTTGAAGCAAACACAGAGTTAAGGCATTCGGCTTTTTCACGTGTGGAGTCAGCTGTGTAGCCGTTTGAGGTAAAGGAGGGGATGGAGGGGGAACAAACACCAAAAACGGATTGGGCCAGATGTCACCAGGATTTGGAGGAGGGAGAGAGGTTTGAGAGTTCAGTCTGGAGAGTAAAGAGATATTGTTTCCTGGTTCTTCTGAGGGTAGACAAACACTAGTTCCGAGCTTTGTGGAAGGAATTGAGATTACCTTCCGTTGGATTTGCCTTCCATGAGGCAAAGGTAAAATTTGTTCCTGTTTAAAAAAAAATAATCAAATTTGATGCAAACGGGGACATCGCCGATCACATTGCATTGTGCAAGTGAGGTATCTGAGCTGGAAGGAGGGTCGAGGGGTATGCAATCTCGCCTCTCAGCCATCGCGCATGGGTTCGAATCCCGACACAGGTATAAATTACCATCGTGGTGTTTCATCGGCAGGACAAGGCATCAATGTGTGTGCTGTTTCTTTGTTGGACGTTATGTCGAGTGTCCTGTCTGCCAGTTCTACCCTATAGGGGGTACTGCATCAGTAGCTAAGCTGCAATCCCAGCAATGATGCAACCAACAGGCACAGGCTGCATATGCAATTAGTTAAATAATTGAGGTATCCCACTGGTTCCACTTGCTTCCTGGTGTCTGATAAATCAGGACATGGAAGTAAATAATATATGCATTAACACACCACACCTGTGACAGTGAAGGATTCTATACCTTTTGGACGGCAGGAAAGCTCACGTCGGGCAGCTTAAGGGGAATCCAATGCCGATTTGGGATTTAATTTCCCACCTTATTGGTTTCCTGGTAATTGACATTTTTGGCGACGTTACCCTTTGAGCTCGCCAACAAAGACGTAATTACTCCTTTCAACTTTTTAAATGGTAAATATGAGTAAAAAGGAAAATTAGGAATGAATAACAACATTTTATTTCATTCTCATCATTTGTACAAGATATTTTGATCCATTGATTATGACAAATATAACATTAACTGAGAAAAAAACGAAGATGAATAATTATTCTGCCTCAGATCAGTGCAATGGTTGAAATGGCTTCTTCTTCATCAGTTTTGGGATGCGAGGATTTGTCACAGCTCCATCACAGGTCACAACAAGGTCCAACATAGTCCTTGCGTTGGTTTTAATGGCGATCATTGTCACAAAGCCGGCTTCACAGGGATACGTTGTGGCAAATGGTCCGAGGATTTTGAGAGTAGTTTCAGAGAGACTCGGGTATTCACCACCAGCTTTCGTCAGAAGGTGGCCAGGTCTGCTTTCAGTGTGTCATCTTCTCGCAGACCAAAGAACTCGACTAGTCGACTTTCACCGTGACATCATCGTCTTTTATGACTCCTCCTCCACTCAATGAGGTCTCACATTCCATGCATTCTTCTCACGATGTCCCAGACCAGAGAAGTATCCACTGATGGGCTCTTTCATGGAAAGCAAGTGCCGAGTGATGTCATCAGCAAATAGACACTTCTCTTCAGTCAATACAAGTAGTGTTGTCAATTCAGAGAACATGGCGGCATCATCAGCCTGAACTCTACATTGGTAAAGCCGGAGCTTGCGAAGGAAGCTGGCAACAGTGTCCGGAGCTTGCGAAGGAAGCTGGCAACAGTGTCCGGAGCTTGCGAAGGAAGCTGGCAACAGTGTCCGGAGCTTGCGAAGGAAGCTGGCAACAGTGTCCGGAGCTTGCGAAGGAAGCTGGCAACAGTGTCCGGAGCTGTGAGAATCTTCACCAAACATATTCCCTTGTGAGAGGTTCGGCCGATTGATCTCCCCCCCAAAGAAATCTGCGAGGTAGGCCAGCTTTAGAAGGAAAGTACAATCCATCATCTTCACATGAAATTCCTGTCCTCCCCCTTTCCAGGAACATTGGCGATTTATTCTCTCAGTTCCAACATGTGGTGAAAAACATTCCCCCGTGAAAACTAGCGAACCTCCTTATGGAAGAGGATACACTGAATTTGGCTGCAACCTCTTCACACAACAATATGAACCTTCCAGAGCTTTCAGCACTGCCTCGGAGATGATTAACAAATGTAACAACTTCAGAGCACACATCGACGAGACTAGGGGGAAGCGTCTTCGCAGCCAAATCGATGAAGCACGCTGTGGGTGACCTTGACGTGGGGGGCGACCTGCATCACAAACGCTCGTGAGAATGAATGCCCATCAGATGGTGCCCCATCAGCGAATAAGGCCACTAACTTAATCCACTCCAGCCCTTTGTCGGCGATGATTGTCTCACGTCCTGAACACTTCTTCTCTGTAGGTGGTGGTAAGTGTTTCGGAGAACAAATAATACTCTTTTAAAGAGTCAACTTTCAGGTAATGAGCATACACGAGCAATTGTGCCCAAGACAAGAGGCAACATCTGTCGACTCGTTCAACTGAGGCGTGATGTAGGGCTTGCTTTCACTTCTGCAACTACCTGATCCAAAATGGCTGCGCTCATCTCATAGATTGGGCTTCTCACGGTGGTGTCTAAGCAAGGACACGTCTCTCTGCTTCAACTAGACATGGTTTGATGAGGTCCTCTCCGATTGTATGGGACTTCTTGCATTCAGCAATACAGCGAGCAATGTGATAGGAGGCCTCAAGAACAGCTTTGTCCCTCTTAGCAAAGCGACCGGTTGAATACACACGGTCAAACTCCAGAATGCCTTTCTTTTTGAAGTATTCAAGGTCTTTTGCTGCGAACTCTTAATGACTTCGTTCAAAATGGTTCTTCAATTTCCCAAGTTTCATGCTCTCCACACAAAGGACTTCACTGCAAAGAACGCATCGGGGCTTCTCAATGGATTTGGCTTCAATACTTGTAAAGCCTCATTACAAAACACTTCCTTGTGTGCTCGTTTCTTCCTTGGAGCCATGATTCACAGATCTGGTGTCATAATTCATCGATACCGATGAAAGGCAAATATTGGTTCACGAGTTATCAAGTGACCACTATATTCGTCATGTGTGTGCGTCTGTCTGTCCGCAGCATAACTACCCCATGATATCATCCGATCTTGATGAAACTTGGGTGGGAGGTTGATCTCATGACCTAGTTGTGTCCTGCCGAGAGTGGGCGTATTGGGCCCATCGTCGGCGGAGCCACGCCTGAAAAAGATGTCTTTTTAGGGGGTAATCGAGTTCAAGCTACATCTTCTCCGAAGGAGTTGGTGGAATCTGACAGGGGTTTCGATATTTGGTGAGGCCAATGTCATGTGACTAGCCCCACGGAGCTCGATTTTTCATTTTCGCCCCAAGGTCAAGGTCACAAAATTTAGAAAAGTCGATTTTTTAATGGTTTTATTACATTGTTCGCTTCCTGATAGGGTGAAATGTCATACATGATCTTATATTATCACATACTATAACGTGTGCTGTTTGTCTCATCCTGTACTTTCTGTCCAGGTGTGCTGTTCGCCCCGCCCCCATTATCTCCTTGCCATCCACCTTTTGCCCTGTTCACGTGACTCGTGGTGGTCCCTCTCGGCCCTCCCCCCGTTGGTATTTTGTGCATATAAGATTGTTCACGGTTCTGTTTAAATATTATTTAAATATGTTTAAACTTTCCCCTTCAGTGTTTTATTCAGTGGTATATTACAACACGCTGTTTTTCTTCCTATTTAAAAGGCTTTTCTCAATTTCCTCTCCAACTCATTCCACGTCAAAAAAAAGAAATTCAATCTCTTATACGTCTCCCTCACTACATGTTCTAAATTCACATTCATTCCACCCCTCCTCCATCGTTCTGAATCGGATTGCTAACTTGAAAATCACAACAAACCCAATTTGTTATCAATGTTCGTCTTTCATTAATCATCCACTTTCTAAACTCCCCTCTTGCCCCTCCCCTCCAAAACCCACCCCCTTGCACCTACACTCCTAAACTCCTAAACTCCCCCCTTGCCCCTCTACTCCTAAACTCCACCCTTGCCCCTCCCCTCCTAAACTCCCCCCTCACTCCTCCCCTCACTCCTCCCCTTCAAAACTCCCCCCACCCCCTCCCATTCAAATCTCCCCCCATACCATTCCTCTCCAATTCTCCCTCCTCCTCAAAGCTGCCTCCTCCCCACTTCGTCTTCTTTCTATCTCATACCTCCACCACCCCCAACCTTCTACTTTCCTCTGCCCCCCCTCAAACAACCCCCCACTGTGCCTCATCCCTTCACCATCAAACCTTTCATCATCCTCAGTCCTCATACTTCCCTTTCTTGGAACTCTTCTGTAATCTCTGACACACTATCAACTGCCCTCCCTACCTCCCCCTCTCATCCTTCATCTTACCCTACTCCTCCCCTCCCCTGTTCTGTACCCGATGCTCCCCCACTCTCTTCATTAACGGTATTGACCTCAAACATCCGGGGCCTTCGCTCAAACCTGACTGATCTCTCCATACAGGTTGCTTCTGACAATCCAGACTTGATCTGCTTAACAGAGACTTTCCTCCTTCAAGATGTCTCTGATTCCTTAATATCTCTTCCTGGTTACTCCCTCCTCCAGTATGATAGACCTGAGCCTCGTCCTGGTGGTGGGGTGGCTATCTTTATCAAAAACTCTCTTCCTCACTCTCCTTGCAGTGCCCTCTCTCCTCCTCACCCCCAGGAGTACCTCTGGCTACGGCTTCCTCTCCACTCCCACCTTTTGTTCATATGTGTTCTGTACCGTCCTCCAAACAGTGATGACTCCATTTACATTTCACTGTCTGACAACATGGACCAAATTCTATCCAATCATCCCAACTCTCTCTTCCTCATAAGTGGTGACTTCAACTGTCATCATGCCACCTGGTTGGGTGTGGGTTCCTCTCTCACCAGCCATGGCACCTCAGCAAAGGACCTCTGTGACTCACTGGGATTGACACAATCTGTCAATTTCCCGACCCGGATCTCAGCCAATGGAGTATCTTCTCTTCTAGACTTGGTTATGACAAACTTCCCTGCTAATGTCTGCTGCTCTTCTTCTGCTCCAATCGGTTCTTCTGATCATGTGCTTGTCAAAGTGGATATCTCTCTGGCCATTCTCAGAGAGCCTCCTCAGCGTCGGCGAGTCTGGCATTTCACTCAGGCCGACTGGGATGGTCTTCAAGCAGCCATCAATCGTCCGGATTGGTCTCCCATCTCCATTGCCTCTGACATCAATTCTTCCTGGGAATTCTTCCAAAGCAAACTGCTCTCTCTCATGCACAGATTTATCCCATCTCGTCTTCAGTTGTCTTACCCTTCCTCCCGTCCATGGTACACTGAATCTTGTGGTGAGGCAGTTGCCCTGAAACAACTTGCCTTTGCCTCTTGGAAGGCTAATCCAACTGAAGGCAATCTCAGTTCCTTCCACCAAGCTTGGAACAAGTGTGTGTCTACCCTCAGGAGAGCCAGGAAACAATATCTCTCTACTCTCAAGACAGAACGATCAAACCTGTCTCCCTCCTCCAAATCCTGGTGGTGTCTGGTCAAATCTGTCTCTGGTGTTTGTTCCCCCTCTCCATCCCCTCCCTTACCTCAAACGGCTGCACAGCTGACACGACACATGAAAAAGCCGAATGCCTCAACTCTGTGTTTGCCTCAAAATCTTTAGTCCCAAACCCATCTCTCTCTGTTCCCACCTTTCCCAGTCGAACTCAACTGCTCCTGGACTCTGTGTCCTTCTCTCCTGACAAGGTGGAGGAGTTTTTGTCTAACCTCGACTCTGATTCTGCAACTGGACCAGACGGCATCAGCCCACGGGTCCTAAAATCCTGCTCTGCCGCTCTATCTCACCCTCTCTCTGTTCTTTTCGCCCTCTCTTTTGGTGAAGGTCATCTGCCAGCATCCTGGACATCAGCAAACATTACCGCTTTACACAAAAAGGTGCAAAAACAGATCCTTGCAACTACAGACCAATCAGCCTGCTCCCAATTATCAGCAAAGTCATGGAATCCATCATTGCTTCGGATATGAAATCTTTCCTCTTCTCCAATGGCTTGATCTCTGATCATCAATTTGGTTTCAGACCAGGTCATTCTACTCTGGTCATGCTGCTTCTGCCGTCTCAACAATGGATGGAGGTCCTCAATGCCAAACAGGAAATCAGAGCTGTCTCCCTTGACATATCACGTGCCTTCGATACGGTCTGGCACCCAGCTCTGCTCACCAAACTCTCCTCCTATGGTATCCATGGAAATCTCCATGCATGGCTTGCGGACTTCCTCTCTGGTCGTAGTCAACGTGTGGCCCTGAATGGATTTCTCTCATCTCCCCTTCCTGTTCAGGCTGGAGTTCCCCAAGGCAGTGTTCTGGGCCCTGTGCTTTTTCTGGTCTTTATCAATGATCTCTCCGACTCTCTGGAAAATCCTCTCTATCTTTTTGCTGATGACTCCACTCTCTGCCGCTCCATTCCTCTTCCCTCAGATCGGCAGTCTGCAGCCTCCTCACTCTCTGAAGACCTGGACAAAATCACAGACTGGTCAAACAAGTGGAACATGTCTTTCAATCCGGACAAATCTCACACTCTTACTATGTCTCTCCGAAAAGATCGACTGGATAACCCTCCCATCTACGTTCTCAACAATCCTCTCCAAGAAGTTCTGTCGCTCAAGCTTTTGGGTCTCACTATCTGCCATGATCTTTCTTGGGAAAACCACATTTCCAAGCTGGCCTCCAAAGCCAGTCGCTGACTGGGCATCCTCCGTCGTGCGAAGTCCTTCCTCGGCACACCTGAGCTCCTCACCACATACAAGGCTTTCATCTGCAGCTCAATGGAATACTGTTCTCCCCGACGGGCCGGTGCTCCTGCCTCACACCTAGCTCGGCTTCACGCTGTTGAAACCAAAGCTTTCAGAATCATTGGAATCTCCCGCGATGAAGCTATCTCTGAGGGCTTTTCACTCACTCACCGCAGGCAGGTAGGTGGTCTTTCTGTCTTCTACCGACTCCTCTCCGGCCTTGCTCCCCCAGCTCTCTCTGTGCTCTGTCCCCCAAATATTCCTACAGGTCGCACAAGATCTGCCAGCAACCCTCTTATGGTTAAACTGCCGAAATCTCGGCTCTCTGCTCACCTTCACTCTTTCATTCCTCTTTTCTCCCGCCTCTGGAACAAACTCCCACACTCCCTTCAATCCCACTCCTCCATCCAGGTCTTTAAAACAGCTGTTCACCACAATCTCTTTTCTTCCCCCATCCAAAACCTTGATCTTTTCTACCCCCACTAATTCACCCCAGATCCACCTTGTTTGAAATTCCAACTTCTTTCCTGGAAGTCCTGGCAGTGTCCATATGTTTTATACCTCTCCCACCCCGCCCCCCCCCCTCTTCCCATGCCTCCCCCCCCAAAGCCCTCTCCCTCCCACAGATCTCTCGATGTCTCCATGTCTCTCGGTCCCTGCTCTCAAATGTTGTGTTTGTGTCCTTCCCCCTCTCTCCCCATCTTGTCTACCGCTCCCGATGTTATATGTTTTATGTGTCGGTTTGTCTTTCTGTGTGATTAATGTTCGCTGTTTCACGAGCCTCGATCTTGTATACAAAAAAAAAAAAAAAAAAAAATCATGAAATACAAGTTTTCCAACAAATTTCAGAATCTTCGACCTTTAACCTTTGAAGGTCACAAAGGTCAAATTTTCAAAGTTGTCGGAATCGAACCGAATTTTCGGTATTGTGTAGCTAACTAACCTCATAACTGATTATACATTATTTTCTATCTCATTTCAAGGTCAGTAACCTTCGTTTTGACATTTCCAGGCCAGCACCACACACAATGACGTATAGCTGGCTCTTAAAGGCCTGCGCACATAGGACATTGGGGCCCTTTGTAAATAGGCATGTGCACCGCATGTCGGGGGCCGACACCTGCCACGTGGGTCCCCGACCCCCCCAGTCCGGGGCTGTTTCGGTTATAGTCCGTCCTGTCTCTGTCTCTCTCTAAACTCCAAATTCAGGGTACAAATACAACTTCGTGTGTGGGTAAAATAGTCTACGTGGCCGTGGCCTCACATGAGGTTGTAGGGGGAGAGGGTGCGGGGGTATAAATTCTCTATGTGAATGTGTACCGTGTATCGCCACCTGGTGGTGGTTGCAGAGGGTATTACAATTCCCTTTTTTACCTGGACAACACAGAGGTTAAAGCACTCTTCACACGGGTAAATTAATATACCCATGGGGGTAATTACAGCCAGGTTAAACACACGATGTTAGCATATCATCGGTGCGAAGCCGTGTACGCGGAACTTGTCCTTTTGTCTTAGGCTAGAACTCTGTTCTCATTGGTGAGATTCATGAAGGGTGGGCTGGGGTAGGGGAGTGTAGAGGTAAGAAGTGAAATATGGGGGAGCGGGGGTAGATTTTCATCGTGACAACGCTATAGTACTGGGAAACTTGTAATGATGAAGACAAACTCAAACACCACAAAAGTAAACAGATGTTGGGAAAAGTAATTGGAAGTAAAGTTGCTGCAAAACAGACCTTGGTTCGAAATTTGTGAATACGCGGAAGTGTTAAACACGAGAGATGAGGAATGGAGGGGGTTAATGAAGTGGAGGAGTTTTTTAAGGTGACATCAGCTTGTTTCAAAAGCAATATGGATGACGTGGGATTCAAGCAAGTTTGGCCTTACCCAAGTCTGGTTTTACAAAATCAAAGTTTCAAATGCCGGGATGGAATTAAAGTTCAAATAAAACCTCCGGGATCTCACACTTTGTTCCAGAGCCATTATGTCTTGCTCTGCTTTGGATAGCTTGAACTTGTAGTCGTTGAGCTGCCGATTGACATCACCTGGGGATGACATGTTAAATACCACGCATTTAGAACAATTTTTTTTTTTTTTTTTTGTATACAAGATCGAGGCTCGTGAAAGAGCGAACATTAATCACACAGAAAGACAAACAGACACATAAAACAAATAACATCGGGAGCGGGAGCGGTAGACAAGATGGGGAGAGAGGGGGAAGGACACAAACACAACATTTGAGAGCAGGGACCGAGAGACATGGAGACATCGAGAGATCTGTGGGAGGGAGAGGGCTTTGGGGGGGGAGGCATGGGAAGGGGGGGTGGGAGAGATATAAAACATATGGACACTGCCAGGACTTCCAGGAAAGAAGTTGGAATTTCAAACAAGGTGGATCTGGGGTGAATTAGTGGGGGTAGAAAAGATCAAGGTTTTGAATGGGGGAAGATAAGAGATGGTGGTGAACAGCTGTTTTAAAGACCTGGAGGGAGGAGTGGGATTGAAGGGAGTGTGGGAGTTTGTTCCAGAGGCGGGAGAAAAGAGGAATGAAAGAGTGAAGGTGAGCAGAGAGCCGAGATTTCGGCAGTTTAACCATCAGAGGTTTGCTGGCAGATCTTGTGCGACCTGTAGGAATATTTGGGGGACAGAGCACAGAGAGAGCTGGGGGAGCAAGGCCGGAGAGGAGTCGGTAGAAGACAGAAAGACCACCTACCTGCCTGCGGTGAGTGAGTGAAAGGCCCTCAGAGATAGCTTCATCGCGGGAGATTCCAATGATTCTGAAAGCTTTGGATTCAACAGCGTGAAGCCGAGCTAGGTGTGAGGCAGGAGCACCAGCCCATAGGGGAGAACAGTATTCCATTGAGCTGCGGATGAAAGCCTTGTATGTGGTGAGGAGCTCAGGTGTGCCTCGGAAGGACTTCGCACGACGGAGGATGCCTAATCGGCGACTGGCTTTGGAGGCCAGCTTGGAAATGTGGTTTTCCCAAGAAAGATCATGGCAGATAGTGAGACCCAAAAGCTTGAGCGACAGAACTTCTTGGAGAGGATTGTTGAGAAAGTAGATGGGAGGGTTGTCCAGTCGATCTTTTCAGAGAGACATAGTAAGAGTGTGAGATTTGTCAGGATTGAAAGACATGTTCCACTTGTTTGACCAGTCTGTGATTTTGTCCAGGTCTTCAGAGAGTGAGGAGGCTGCAGACTGCCGATTTGAGGGAAGAGGAATGGAGCGGCAGAGAGTGGAGTCATCAGCAAAGAGATAGAGAGGATTTTCCAGAGAGTCGGAGAGATCATTGATAAAGACCAGAAAAAGCACAGGGCCCAGCACACTGCCTTGGGGAACTCCAGCCTGAACAGGAAGGGGAGATGAGAGAAATCCATTCAGGGCCACACGTTGACTACGACCAGAGAGGAAGTCCGCAAGCCATGCATGGAGATTTCCATGGATACCATAGGAGGAGAGTTTGGTGAGCAGAGCTGGGTGCCAGACCGTATCGAAGGCACGTGATATGTCAAGGGAGACAGCTCTGATTTCCTGTTTGGCATTGAGGACCTCCATCCATTGTTGAGACACCAGAAGCAGCATGTCCAGAGTAGAGTGACCTGGTCTGAAACCAAATTGATGATCAGAGATCAAGCCATTGGAGAAGAGGAAAGATTTCATATCTGAAGCAATGATGGATTCCATGACTTTGCTGATAAATTGGGAGCAGGCTGATTGGTCTGTAGTTGCAAGGATCTGTTTTTGCACCTTTTTGTGTAAAGCGGTGATGTTGGCAGATTTCCAGGATGCTGGCAGATGACCTTGAGCAAAAGATAGGGTGAAAAGAACAGAGAGAGGGTGAGATAGAGCGGCAGAGCAGGATTTTAGGACCCGTGGGCTGATGCCGTCTGGTCCAGTTGCAGAATCAGTCGAGGTTTGACAAAAACTCCTCCACCTTGTCAGGAGAGAAGGACACAGAGTCCAGGAGCAGTTGGGTTTGACTGGGAAAGGTGGGAACAGAGAGAGATGGGTTTGGGACTAAGGATTTCGAGGCAAACACAGAGTTGAGGCATTCGGCTTTGTCACGTGCGATGTCAACTGTGTGGCCATTTGAGGTAAGGGAGGAGATGGAGGGGGAACAAACACCAAAAACGGATTTGACCAGACGCCACCAGGATTTGGAGGAAGGAGACAGGTTTGAGAGTTCATTCTTGAGTGAGGAGAGATAGTGCTTCCTGGCACTCCTGAGGGCACTCCTGTACCATGGACGGGAGGAAGGGTAAGACAACTGAAGGCGAGATGGGATAAATCTGTGCATGAGAGAGATCAGTTTGCTTTGGAAGAATTCCCAGGAAGAATTGATGTCAGAGGCAGTGGAGATGGGAGACCAATCCATACGATTGATGGCTGCTTGAAGACCGTCCCAGTCGGCCTGAGTGAAATGCCAGACTCGTCAACGCTGAGGAGGCTCTCTGAGAATGGCCAGAGAGACGTCCACTTTGACAAGCACATGATCAGAAGAACCGATTGGAGCAGAAGAAGAGCAGCAGACATTAGCAGGGAAGTTTGTCATAACCAAGTCTAGAAGAGAAGATACTCCATTGGCTGAGATCCGGGTCGGGAAATTGACAGATTGTGTCAATCCCAGTGAGTCACAGAGGTCCTTTGCTGAGGTGCCATGACTGGTGAGAGAGGAACCCACACCCAACCAGGTGGAATGATGACAGTTGAAGTCACCACATATGAGGAAGAGAGAGTTGGGATGAGTGGATAGAAGTTGGTCCATGTTGTCAGACAGTGAAATGTAGATGGAGTCATCACTGTTTGGGGGACGGTACAGAACACATATGAACAAAAGGTGGGAGCGGAGAGGAAGCCGTAGCCAGAGGTACTCCTGGGGGTGAGGAGGAGAGAGGGCAGTGCAAGGAGAGTGAGGAAGAGAGTTTTTGATAAAGATAACCACCCCACCACCAGGACGAGGCTCAGGTCTATCATACCGGAGGAGGGAGTAACGAGGAAGAGATATTAAGGAATCAGAGACATCTTGAAGGAGGAAAGTCTCTGTTAAGCAGATCAAGTCTGGATTGTCAGAAGCAACCTGTATGGAGATATCAGTCAGGTTTGAGTGAAGGCCCCGGATGTTTGAGGTCCATACCATTAATGAAGAGAGAGTGGGAGCATCGGGTACAGGACAGGGGAGGGGAGGAATAGGGTAAGATGAAGGATGAGAGGGGGAGGTAGGGAGAGCAGTTGATAGTGTGTCAGAGATTGCAGAAGAGTTCCAAGAAAGGGAAGGATGAGGAGGATGAAAGGTTTGATGGTGAAGGGATGAGGCACAGTGAGGGGTTGTTTGAGGGGGGGGGCAGAGGAAAGTAGAAGGTTGGGGGGGTGGAGGTATGAGATAGAAGAGACGCGAAGTGCGGAGGAGGCAGCTTTGAGGAGGAGGGGGGAGGAGGGAGAATTGGAGAGGAATGGTATGGGGGGAGATTTGAATGGGAAGGGTTGGGGGGGGTAGTTTTGAAGGGGAGGAGTGAGGGGGGAGTTTAGGAGGGGAGGGGCAAGGGGGGAGTTTAGGAGGGAAGGGGCAAGGGGGAAGTTTAGAAGTGGAGGGGCAAGGGGGGAGTTTAGGAGTGTAGTGGCAAAGGGGGGGATTTGGAGGGGAGCGGCAAGGGGGGAGTTTAGGAGGGGAAGGGCAAGGGGGGAGTTCAGGAGTGGAGGGGCAAGGGGGGGATTTGGAGGGGAGGGGCAAGGGGGGAGTTTAGGAGGGGAAGGGCAAGGGGGGAGTTCAGGAGTGGAGGGGCAAGGGGGGAGTTTAAGAGTGGAGGGGCAAGGGGGGAGTTTAGGAGTGTAGGTGCAAGGGGGGGATTTGGATGGGAGGGGCAAGAGGGGAGTTTAGAAAGTGGATGATTAATGAAAGACGAACATTGATAACAAATTGGGTTTGTTGTGATTTTCAAGTTAGCAATCCTATTCAGAACGATGGAGGAGGGATGGAATGAATGTGAATTTAGACCATGTAGTGAGGGAGACGTATAAGATATTGAATTTCTTTTTTTTGAAGTGGAATGAGTTGGAGAGGAAATTGAGAAAAGCCTTTTAAATAGGAAGAAAAACAGCGTGTTGTAATATACCACTGAATAAAACACTGAAGGGGAAAGGTTAAACATATTTAAATAATATTTAAACAGAACCGTGAACAATCTTATATGCACAAAATACCAACGGGGGAGAGCCGAGAGGGACCACCACGAGTCACGTGAACAGGGCAAAAGGTGGATGGCAAGGAGATAATGGGGGCGGGGCGAACAGCACACCTGGACAGAAAATACAGGATGAGACAGCAGCACACGTGGAGAAAGGAAAATAAATGTTTTTGGTTTTTTTTTTTGGTTTTTTTGGGGGGTGGGGGGGGGGGGGATTTAGAACGTTAGACAGAGTATTATGTTCGGGGTAGAAGGGAAAAAACTAAGAGCCAAGCAAAACACGCTTAAGTTAACAAACACCGACGGGGGTACAACTACAAGGCCGCACACGATGAGCAGAACACGATTAATTAATTACGAGTTACAGGAAATTCAAACCAAAACTAACTATAATCAAACAATAACGCATGGACGATAAAATAACGAGTTGAAATTTGACAAACACACGAATGAAAAAATAACCGCTTTGGATGCCCGGAGAGAACCAGGCCTCAAGGGCGGAAGCTTCAACAACTAGGCCGCGTGGCCGCGTGGCATGAAATACTCGACTATTTTTTACAGGTATGAAAGATTAACACCGATAAATCTTCCGAGGGACACGCAAAAGGTACACACACGTAAGATAAATACAGTTTCGACAAAAATACAAATGTGACAATTGCTTAACTTCGAGCGTGCGTGAAGATCGTGGAACAGCTTCGAAAAACCGTGACCGCCCCGACAAGATCTCGCGAGATCTCCGAAATACTCGACTATACATATTGATGTCTTAATGCAGGTCATAGTGAGGAGTAACCAAGAAATGGGTAATGTAAACGGACAGAATGAATGAATGAATGAATGAATGAATGATCGTTTTAAGGCCATTTTCCCCGCTAGAGCGGGAGTTAGCCTTGCGGGCCCCATGACAATCATGGTTCCCTGTTTGAGGCAATGTTTTTATGGCCGGATGCCCTTCCCGACGCCAACCCTTGGTCGCCTCTTACGATGCGCAGGGATACGGTGTACCTATTCTAAACCGGGGTGAACACCGGGACAGAGGATACCTTTAAATACTGAATCCTTCATTCATTCAATGATTGATGTGCTAAACGAACGTTCCACAGTGACCCTTCACGCCCTACCGTGACGTCATGTGAACCGCAGCCACAGTGAGGGCCGCTCCTCATGCCATGGCATGGTCCCACAAAAACACGTTTCACTCTACATCAACGTTATCAAGTAGCACGAGACGTCCGATTAAAAAAAGTGGTTTCATGTTAGAGGGTGATCTCGAGATTCGTACGATGCGTTTCCAGAATATCCACTCCATTCTCTGCCAGATCCATGTTGGAGTCGCTGGATTTTTGCTTCACTTCCTCGAGCTGCTCCTTGAGGCTCCTCACCTGCAAACCATGCAAGGTACACGATCATCTTTAAACACCATGGAAACGAAAAGAAAACATTCCACATCGGATCTTTCACATTGAAAATCCCCCTCTCAAGGTGTGGGGCCGACGGCGGTTGGTGGTTTTGCAACAACCAAAAGCTCACACCACCACCATGTGGATCATGCACTCAACGGTCAATCCAACTTGCTCCGATGAAGGTGAAATGTACAGAACATGTTCCCCATTCTAGCAGGCCTTTGTTAACTCTCGCTGACAAAACCCATCGTTCAAATTATCCACCGATGAAGAACGGCATGGGCCACAACAAAGACTGAGTTTTCCTCTGGCCCTACAGGCGTTTAATTAAACTTTTATTTCTTGGTGCAAATGGTGCAATGAAGATAAATAAATAAAAAACACCAACATTATATTCTATATTATATCGAGTCGACTTTCTCCACAACTATTATTCATTTTTGTTGACCAAAATGGGACAATCCCCGAATTCCGGTTTCTTCCGCTTCAGGTTTTGCCGGCGAGGTTGTGTTTTCCAAGCTCGCCACGCTATCAAAGTTGAGTATTTGTTCCCGTTTGTATTTTTGTCAAAACAGTAATTTTCTTTTACGGTGTGGGTGCCGACTGTGTGTTTCTGGGAAGATCTCGGTGTGGATCGTGCATGCCTGTATATAATAGTCGGTTGTTTCCTGCCGCGTTTTTCAGGCCTAGTCCCTCGAGGCTTTATTGTCTTCTCTTAGCGGTCGTTTGTGGTCCATTTACTTTCGTTCTCTCACTGTTTTTTTCAGTCTTTCTTTTCTCTCCATACTTACCCGAACATCTTACCCTTTGTTTAAAGTCTTAATTTAAAAAAAAAAATCCTTCTTTGTTCGTGTTCGTACGTTCTTCGACCACGTGTTTCACCCCACCTGTTATTTTTTTGTTTGTTTTTTCCTCTCTCCTTCCTTCATAACTCAATCCTCTCCAGCCAAAAGACACCGTTCCAATTCTATTTTTCACAATATTCCTTCAACTTTCTCCTTCTTCCTTTGATCCACTTTCACCTCGCCTTTAAAAAAAAACATTAACGAAGAATTTAACGAGTAGGCCTCTCCTGAAATTTCTCATTTCAGGTGAGACATCGACAAACACCGATCATTGACGGGTACCTTTGCTGATCTATACATATATTTGGCAAACATAACTTATGCATTACTTGTGCTTTGCCTCTGGCTCTAAACCACAATAGCAATTTGGAGCTGGGTTGGGATTCAAACCCCAGCTACACAGCTCAGAGGTGAGTGTGCATACCTCTTCTATAGGCTATCCTGCAAACCTCCCACACCACTTCTTCAAAGCACCTCCCCTCCCGAATCAGACTAAAATACGCAATTTCGTGCCTGTCTGTCTGCCTGATGATCTGACTGAGATACATGCAATCGTTACTTATCCAATCTGAACAAACCCTGACAGACAGGCCAAGGGTCACACGATGGAGGTTGTAGCAGTTTACCTCACCCCACCCCAAGGGGTTTTCCCCTCCAAAGGGGTTGTGTGTTGAGGTGTATATCCATGTTGAGATAGCTTTATTGTGGCATTTTTCCAAAGCCACTTCTAATTACAAAAAGTAATAACAGCACGAATGATAAGAGCAGAGTATTAATGTTCTTACAAATAAGTATTAATACTAATAATATACCACCTCCCCAAGGGCTGTTTCCTCCTTAAACAAACGCCGTGTTAACCTGTATAAATAGCTTATCGTGCAGTTTTGGTGGGAGCACCTCTACCAGAAGTAAAAATATTATAATCCACAAACACGTTAGATTACCTTTTTAAACAGTCGCTCCTGCTGTTTAACACGAAACTGGAAGGGATGAAACCCGGGGTATGTGCAGTTACCAAGCAGTTAGCTAGCGCTTGCCAAGCCAGCCGTTCCTTATCTACGGTTTTGAATGGAGTGCTTGCTCAAATTCTTAAACCACTCGGCGAGCTCTCGTCAATAAAGTTGGTAAATGAACACACACCCGATGTTGTTGAGGGGCGACCCTAGATCTACTGTAATCTATATACCCCAGAGAGGAATTACCCATCCTGTTGTACTGCACAGTGCCGTACCTCTTCGAGAAGATTCTCTTTATCCTCAGCAAGCTTCTTTAACCGAACATCTGAAAGAAAATGAACAAAACAAAGTGGGAATAACGATCATTTGAAACTCCACAGCACGCACAGCGTGTTGACAGCACAAGGAAGTCTCATTTTGGGAATACTCGTTTTCTGGAAAGCCAGAAGTAAAGATAATAAGGTGAAACATAAAAGAGGTCCCACTTTGACCTTAGGCAAGTTTCCCATGCATACTCACCTAAAGGACCGTCTCCGACAGTATTCAACACCTCCGCAGCTTCCCGAGAAACCAGGGCCAAAGTGCAGTGACCCTCGGGTGCACTCGAATCCCCTCCGTTAGGATCAGTCTCCGGCACCAGGACGAGACCGTGCCTCTGCCAGGAATACAGCCGGGGAGGTGTTGGGAAAGGAGAATGGGTTGAGTAAGTAGCCTTGAGGAGGTGGGAGTGGGGGGTGGGGGGTAGGGGTGGTTAGATAAGGCGACCTTTCCACAAACGGACAACCTCTCCTGTGGGAGAGAACTTGTCCTTTGGATTCATAATGATCAGCAGGCAAGACCTACACCGCATGGTTATGTGTTGATGCCAGTTGAGTATTTTACAGATTTTAGTGCACAACCCAGCAGGGCATGAATGGACAGAATCAAATATTGACAAACAAACTGCAAACCACAGAAACCACTTTTAAACCACATACACCTGGAGCAAAACCCGCACCACACGGACACTGCTCTGACACCAATCTCCCAGGAATAAGATCATCCTTTTATACAAAGGGAATCAACAGGACGTTGATCCACAGATGACATCCACCATGGGAAGCAATGTGAAGCTCACGTTTCGGGCGTTAACCCTTCGTCAGAGCAAAATAAGGTCCGACATCGCTCTTTGGCTCCAACGAAGGGTTAAATACCTGAAATGTGGGCTTTCCCTTGCTTCCCACGGTAGTTGGCATTCCCCGATCAACGTCCTGTTCATTTCATCCATTGCTCTACCTGTCTGCTGAAGTAGATCAACACTAACCTGTACAAACATGACTAGTTCTTCATTCATTTGACATGTCACCAAAGCTAAGTGGACAACGATGTATTCCTGCCAATCTTTTGAGGACCACGTAGTTGAATTGGTATACTCTGTATATTCAATGTAAGCAACTGTTAAAGTGCCAAACAACAAAAGGGGAAAACCAAGCGGAGATCATATATTTATATTTACCAGAAACCGTCGCTGGTTTGAACACCTTTGTGGGAGTAAAAACAATATAGCCACGCACTATTCAGTCAATGTATATGTTCTTACTTTGCCCAGAAACCTTAGCATTATTAACCTTATCATCGAGTCGGCCTCTCCAGAGGAGGGTGGCGGGGGTCGGGGAGCAGAGAGGGGACAGAGAACCTGGGAGAGGGATTTGAGGACTTGGGGTGAAGAGAGGGGGCTTGAAGACTTGGAGTGAAGAGAGGGGGCTTGAGGACTTGGGGTGAAGAGAGGGGGCTTGAAGACTTGGGGTGGAGACAGCACATAAAGACTTGGGGTAGGGAGAGGGCATAAAGACTTGGGGTAGGGAGAGGGCATAAAGACTTGGGGTAGGGAGAGGGCTTGAAGACTTGGGGTGGGGACAGAGCTTGAAGACATGGGGTGGGGAGAGGGGGCCTGAAGACTTGGGGTGGGGAGAGGGCCTGAAGACTTGGGGTAGGGAGAGGGCTTGAAGACTTGGGGTGGGGAGAGAGCTTGAAGACTTGGGGTGGGGAGAGAGCTTGAAGACTTGGGGTAGGGAGAGGGCTTGAAGACCTGGGGTGGGGAGAGGGCTTGAAGACCTGGGGTGGGGAGAGGGCCTGAAGACTTGGGGTGGGGAGAGAGCTTGAAGACTTGGGGTAGGGAGAGGGCTTGAAGACCTGGGGTAGGGAGAGGGCTTGAAGACCTGGGGTGGGGACAGGGCTTGAAGACATGGGGTGGGGAGAGGGGGCCTGAAGACTTGGGGTGGGGAGAGGGCTTGAAGACTTGGGGTAGGGAGAGGGCTTGAAGACATGGGTGGGGAGAGAGAGCTTGAAGACTTGGGGTGGGGAGAGGGCTTGAAGACTTGGGGTAGGGAGAGGGCTTGAAGACCTGGGGTGGGGACAGGGCTTGAAGACATGGGGTGGGGAGAGGGGGCCTGAAGACTTGGGGTGGGGAGAGAGCTTGAAGACTTGGGGTAGGGAGAGGGCTTGAAGACTTGGGGTAGGGAGAGGGCTTGAAGACTTGGGGTAGGGAGAGGGCTTGAATACTTGGGGTAGGGAGAGGGCTTGAAGACTTGGGGTAGGGAGAGGGCTTGAAGACTTGGGGTAAGGAGAGGGCCTGAAGACTTGGGGTGGGGAGAGAGAATTGAAGACTTTGGGTAGGGAGAGGGCTTGAAGACTTGGGGTAGGGAGAGGGCTTGAAGACTTGGTGTTGAGGACATTAAGAAGAAAGGGGTTGAGGACTAGAAGTCACAATGTACATTACGTGGAATTTCCACAGGTTCCTGTCATTAAATCCCACCATCTCTTATCTTCCCCCATCCAAAACCTTGATCTCTTCAACCCCCGTTAATTCACCCCAGATCCACTTTTTTTTGAAATTCCGACTTTTCTTTCCTGGAAGTTCTAGCAGTGTCCATGTGTGTTATACCTCCCCCCTCCCCTGCCCCCACCTTCCCATGCCTCCTCCCCCCAAGCCCTCTCCCTCCCACAGATCTTCCGATTTCCCTGTTCTCTGTTGTTGTACTTGTGTGCTTTCCCCTCTCTCCCCATCTTGTCTCCTGCTCCCTTTATTGTATGTTTTGTGTCCGTTTTTTTTTTTTGTGATTGATGTTAGCTCTTACACGAGTCTCGATCTTGTATAGAAAAAAAATAAATAAAATGCTGTCAAAGGACATTTCGAGCAAACTCCATAAATATTCCATACGTTTTTGGGAACTAATTCCCTTTCAACATCCCAGTGAAACCGGGTTATCTGCTAGTACCTATTTAAACTAGATGGTGTTCATAGAATACTTACCCTGCGCAGTTAACTTGGTGTGAGCCAACTCTTCTGTTTTTGTGGGGTTTTTTTTCCTTTGATCCAATATGGCTGCCAGAGCAAGTGAGCAATGACATCATAAACTTATATCTCTAATATAATTGTTGTGTCGATCAAGCTCAATAAATTTAAAAATGATCAGACTAATCTTTCTACTTGTCAAATTATGACATCATAATTATGGCGCCAATGACATCATCATCAACAACAACAACAACAACAACAACAACAACATGCATTTTAAGGCCATTTTCCCTGCTAGAGCGGGGGTTAGCCTTGCGGTCCCCATGACAATCTTCTCCATTTTGCCCTATTTTCTGTATCTCTCCTTGTTAACCCCCTTGCCCGCATTTCTTCTTCCACCATCTTTAGCCAAGTCTTTCTCGGTCTTCCCCGTCCTCTACTTCCTTCTACATTCATTTCCATCACTCTTCTCAACCAGTCACTTTCATCCTTCCTCAACACATGACCAAACCATCTCAACCTGTTCCTCTTCACAGCATCAATCATAGGCAATATTCCCATGGCAATGACAGGCAATGACATCATCATCAACATATCTTATTCCCCGTGGGGAGTACTTGGCAATGAGCCATGTTTCAATATTTTCCATTGAGTGGTTTCAGAGATATAGAGGCGGGGGCGGATCCAGGGGGGGTTCACTGGGTGCCCACCTCCCCTCTCCACCCCAAACTTTTTTTACCTCCACCATCTGGAATGGACAGATGTTGTTTTCACCACTGTCAGTTTGTTTGCGTGCAGGATATCTCAAAAAGTTATTGACGGATTTAGGTGAAATCTGGTGGGCAGGCTAAGTGTGTGACATGGACGAATCGATTTGAATTTTGTGAAAATCCGAATCCGGATGCGGATACGAGGATTAATTTTTCAAAGTGATTCTTCGCCATTGAGAGATAGGGCAACAACGATATTTCAAAAAGTTGTGGATGGATTCGGACGAAACCTAGTGGCCAGGTTGGGTTTGTGACGAGGACAAATCGATTTGATTTTGGTAAAGATCCGGATCAGGATCCAGATACGATAATTATTTTATTTAATAATTGATTATTTACCATTGAGTGATGGGGCTAAAAGCGATATGTAGCATGTTATCGCAAAGCGTTGTGGACGTTTTATAACTAAACTTGGTGGATGAGTTGGTTAGGCGACAATAAAAAGCCGATTCGATTTTGGTTCAGGTCCGAATCCAGATCAGGTTCATCAGTGGGATACAAAAGGTAAACTGTTCAACCTGGCGCATATTTTCCTTTCACGCAGCAATTCATCCAAGCCACGTTACTTTTCTCCTCGAGCTCTGTGTTGTTAATTCCTGAAACGCAGTTTAGATTTGATGTAAAATATTGTCATTTCACATGACATTTTACATCTTTTAGCGAAATTTTGTCAAGTGGGAAAAAAAATAGAAGACGAATACATTGACTAAAATAAGGCTTGATGGGATAGATTATGCTGTCTGTGAATATTTAACCTTAAGTGAACCCGCCCTAAAAAATTTCTGGATCCACCCCCGAGAGGTGTAACGTTTTTCCAAGATGGCGTCCATACCACGTGACCTATGACGTCATAATTGTGAATAAAAAACATTCTACGGGCGGAGGCGCTCCTATGGTAAAATTTTGTGTCATTCGGTCCAACGGTTTCTGAGAAAACGAATGCAACCAATCACCTAGCCCTGCTTTTCGCTTCGCGAGCGCAGGCTTAAAAAAAAAAACCTCTATAAAAGTCACTACACGAGTGCGCTACCACAATGAAGAGGTTGTGAACAAGTCAGGAGACGACGATGGTTCACGAGCGAGCGGTATTCAGTGACAAAGGACGGACCGTCACCGAAACAGGCCCGGCCAGGCCCAGAAATGTCAAAACGAAGGTTACTGACCTTGAAATGAGATAGAAAACAATGTATATTGTATAATCAGTTATGAGGTTCGTTAGCGACACACTACCGAAAATTCGGTGAAAAATGATGGAAAAAAAAAAGAAAAAAAAATCGAGCTCATGACAAAGAGTGCCTAACCACACATGACATTGGCCTAACCAAATATCGAAACCCCTGTCGGATTCCACCAAACCCCTCGAAGAAGATGTAGCTTGAACTCGATTACCCCCTAATAAGACATCTTTTTCGGGCGTGGCTCCGCCCACAATGGGCGCAATACTCCCACTCTAGGCAGGACACAACTAGATCATGATATCAACCTCCCACCCAAGTTTCATCAAGATCGGATGATATCATCGGGTAGTTATGCTGCGGACAGACAGACACACAGACGCACACACATGGCGAATATAGTGGTCACTTGATAACTCGTGAACCAATACGTCATGGTAGAAATGATCCGATGTATCAGAGAACGTCCATCGGTTTGGAGGGACTGACTGGACATTGAGCATTGGTGATTTGCTTATTTGTTCAAATACATTACACCAATTACATATCATCATTACAGTATCCGGTTATCATTCCAGGCTAGGATGGAGGGTGAAGCTCCATGGTTTCCTGTAACGCTCCCTTGGGAATGAAACAGAAAGGGAAGATCAACTGTTCCGATTCAAAGAAAGCACCAAGATGGGACCACAGCAAAGCCATAATGCACAGGTGTGTGGAGCAAGCAGGTTTAGGATTACTTCCTCGATCGAGTCATGCATGTCACACTCAAAGTCAATCCATTTAGTGAGTTAGTAAAGACCAAGATGGGGTGGAGACGTGCATCGGAGTTTTATTTTGGAAAAGCACGCACAAGCTGCACACGTGCTTCGTACATCACAAACCCCACCTTCAGGTTACCAGAGAGCAGCTCAACCTGCTTTATGAGGTCATCCCGTTCATTCATAATGCACCCAAAGTGTACCTTCTGCCTCTCCAGAGCCTTGCGGCACAGGCCACAACATGGAGCAAAGGGGGCAGGAGAAGGGCAACCAGGAAATCAAGATGAAATAGCAGCGAAGAGAGAGTTGAAAACAAATATGATGCAGACAGGCCGCTAATGAAGAGGGATACAATAATGAGGGGAAAATAGTAAAAACATAAATAAATATATAAAACACTAAACATCTTAGGCCTTCAATTCAAAATCAGGCCAATTAACCGCTCCCGCGTCCTCGACCATCGCCGTCCCATCTGTGGATGGCGACGCCATCTCCCCCCAGAAACGTGGTCCACACGGATCACAAAGCGAGCGGCGTTACCCGGACCATGTTTCATCCAATGATGGCCGGAAACATCCATGGTTTCTTAAAATATGCAGGAATAGGAATTCAGCACAAGCACTAACCGTCCCGTTAAAATACCGTGACGCGAGGCCAACATCATCAAAAATGGTCTTCAAAAGGACGTTCTGATCGAACCGAGATAAATCCATGGGGTGCGCCATGATTGAGATGTCAACATGAAGGGTATTTCATGTGACTTGCCTATGGCATAGCCCAGGCCAATGACAAACGAGGAAATGTGACAAGCACTTTCCACAAACTCAGTGGCTGTGTTTGTCTTGTCTGTGTGTCCATGTGTGTCTATGCGTGTCTATGCGTGTCCATGTGTGTATGTGTGTCTATGCGTGTCCTTGCGTGTCTATGTGTGTCTATGCGTGTCCATGCGTGTCCATGTGTGTCCATGCGTGTCCATGTGTGTCCATGTCTGTCTATGTGTGTATGTGTGTCTATGTTTGTCTATGTGTGTCTATGTGTGTATGTGTGTCTATGCGTGTCCATGTGTGTATGTGTGTCTATGTGTGTCTATGCGTGTCCTTGCGTGTCTATGCGTGTCCATGTGTGTCTATGTGTGTCTATGCGTGTCTATGCGTGTTCATGTGTGTCCATGCGTGTCCATGTGTGTCCATGTGTGAGTGGCAGCTCCTTTACAAGACTTATGGAGCACATGACTGCTGGTAGCATAATTTGCGCTGCTGATGAAATGCACCCTGTGGGTTAGAGCAGGAATTTGTCATTTGTTCAGGGTGCCGGTGATAAGTCGCCTACTCTTTGTGAAGGACACCGTGGAACATCTACCGTCTAATGCCAGCAGACGGGATGGGACGCCCGTCTAAAGTCCATCCGAGGGACGGAACACGCATCGATGAATCATCTTACGAAACACTGGGGTACAGTTTATAGCTGGGTCGGGATTCGAACCCAGACTAGACAGCTCAGAGGAGAGTGTGCATACCTGTCGGAGTCTAGGCCTGGGCTAACCTGCCAACCCTCTTAAAAAAACGTAAATTGAAAACTAAAACCATGTTTAAAAATGGCCGAATATGCAACTTGACTTTTCCTTCCCTTCCCCTTCCCAATAAGACCAAAATCAGCCTTCCTAAAGGAAAACAAAAACAAATAAATAAAAGCACCCAGGTACAGGTAGCCCCATGCTGAACACTCAAACTGCTCCAAACGTCGTACCCCTATTTTCTTTTCTTTCCACTCTATCGTCTCGTTCAGCTCATTAATCTCCTGCACACGCAACTCTTCTTTGCTTTGAAGTTTCCCAATTTCCTGCAGCAGGTGAAGGAAAGGAAGACCGAACAGCCAGAAGGTTGCACGAAGGAACAATGTTTGCCAAGTCGTTTGGCGGAAATAAAAAGGAAGGAAGAACAAAGCGGGATGGCAGCGTGCAGGGATTATTCGTTCCGCTTTCAGTCATTCGCACAAAGTGTAAAAATGTCGCACAGAGTCATTTGTACCTCTTACCTCAATCAACTCGTCTCGCTGCTTCAGGGCCTCATGCACCTCCTCAAACTTGAACTTGAGCACGCTGTTCTCATGCTTCTGCCTCTCCAACTCCTACAGACAAACAGTCAAGCATTTGGGTATGCGGGTGTCTTCTGATACCTCAGGGAGATCGATGCACCTGCCTTGCATAACCCCAGGTCACCTGTGGGCAAGGTGTAGTACCTGTCAGCCCCCCTTACCAGAGTAATGGTTCGCAGCCATTAGGCTCTGCACATCTGGTGGATGGGAGTCCAGTTGACTCCAACAGTACAGGCGGAAGAGGGTGAATTACCCAACGGCAGAGAGACGGAGAGGAGTGGGCACCCCCCCCCCCCCCCCGGCTATACCACACACTTACCCGTGTGTACCAGCATAGAAAGGAAATGCCATCATTGCCCGAGGAGACTCGACATCATCAATGGAGTTCGCAGTGGAAAAGCCAAAAAAAGAGAAATTCCAGTCTAAAGATTATATAATAGTCTGTCAAGAAATTGTTATGTTTCATCAAAATTTAAAAACACCAGCAGAGTATCCAGCCTCAGGGTAAGCCGAGTTTGCACATCACCTGCTGACAAAAGTATACCCTGTGTGATGCAAGAAGGCTATTGATGTTTGCGTGGTGTGTGCGCAACAGATTCTAATATCTAGATGGTCTAAAGTCCTAAAGGATACGTACCTTCCAATAATAGTCATGGTCTAAAAGCCTAAAGGGTACGTATGTTCCAATAATAGTCAAGGTCTAAAGTCCTAAAGGATACGTACCTTCCAATAATAGTCATGGTCTAAAAGCCTAAAGGGTACGTATGTTCCAATAATAGTCAAGGTCTAAAGTCCTAAAGGGTACGTACCTTCCAATAATAGTCATGGTCTAAAGGCCTAAACGGTACATATGTTCCAATAATAGTCAGGGTCTAAAGGCCTAAAGGGTACATTCTAATAAATAGTCAGGGTCTAAAGGGTACGTACCTTCCAATAATAGTCATGGTCTAAAGGCCTAAATGGTACGTATGTTCCAATAATAGTCAGGGTCTAAAGGCCTAAACGGTACATATGTTCCAATAATAGTCAGGGTCTAAAGGCCTAAAGGGTACATTCTAATAATAGTCAGGGTCTAAAGGGTACATACCTTCCAATAATAGTCATGGTCTAAAGGCCTAAATGGTACGTATGTTCCAATAATAGTCATGGTCTAAAGGCCTAAACGGTACGTATGTTCCAATAATAGTCATGGTCTAAAGGCCTAAATGGTACGTACCTTCCAATAATAGTCATGGTCTAAAGGCCTAAACGGTACATATGTTCCAATAATAGTCAGGGTCTAAAGGCCTAAAGGGTACATTCTAATAATAGTCAGGGTCTAAAGGGTACGTACCTTCCAATAATAGTCATGGTCTAAAGGCCTAAATGGTACGTATGTTCCAATAATAGTCAGGGTCTAAAGGCCTAAAGGGTACATTCTAATAATAGTCAGGGTCTAAAGGGTACGTACGTTCCAATAATAGTCAGGGTCTAAATGCCTAAAGGGTACGTATGTTCCAATAATAGTCAGGGTCTAAAGGCCTAAAGGGTACATTCTAATAATAGTCAGGGTCTAAAGGGTACGTATGTTCCAATAATAGTCAGGGTCTAAATGCCGAAAGGGTACGTTCCAATAAAAGTCAGGGTCTAAAGGGGTTGAAAGGGTCCAACGTAATCTCTCAAGCATGTAAAAGGTGTCTAAAAAGGTCTAAAGCTCTAAATGGTCAAGGATCCAAGATGTCTGACATGTCTGAAGGGTACAAGGGGTCTACATGTTAAAGGGAAACCCAAACCCACAGACCACCTCGATGCTAATCTATCCCTTGATAGTCTATAAAATAGATATGGTATGTCCTTTTCGATTTCCGATTCATAAAATGGGTAATTTTGGGATTACAAGTCGAAATCTTCTTCTTCTTCACGATTATCTGTGACGTCACATCATGAATATGACCGCCACTGCCGTATTGTTTATAGGTTACATCGCGGTACACTTTAACTAAAACAGCGATGAATTTTCGAATTTCTACAAATATGCTGGGTCGATGCGTCCTTGGTGGTTGTAGTTGTACAAACTGAGACAGTTTCATGCTAAACCAAAGGCTGAATGACCCAATGGTTGCCAGAAATAGGACAACACTTGTCCGAAAAATCCGAGTGTGGATCAGGTTTTAAGAATGTTTGGTTTTATGTTTGGAACATTTTACCGAGAACTGGTATCAAACAACAGAGATGGCTCGCTAGATCTTGGGGTTATCCACCACAATTGAGAGAGGATGCCATCCCCACAATTAAGCGAAAGAAACAGCCATCACAGGAAACTAACACCATCTCTGCTGAGCTACCAACATATGGACACGGGTGATTTGCGTGGTGAATCAAGCACCTGTGTTTGTCTGCCGTGACCATTCTCACCTCGCTAGATGTGCTGGCTAACATCGCCACCACCTTGCCCTGTGCATCTGAAGAGCTTAAAACCCCTAGCTAACAATACTGATGACCACTTACCCCCAAACTCCCACCACCATCCTCCACCTTCCCCCCTGGCCCCCTCCACAATCCCCCATCAACTGTGAGTCTGTGAGCATGTGTTAAATCTGTTCTGTGTCGTGTCCGTGTTGTATTTATTCTGGAGTTAAATATAACTGATTTTATTTATCAATTAATACAAAATTCTTGATAAGCCGTCAATTGAACGGAAAAACAAACATACACTACCGGTCAAGAGTTTTAGAATACCTCAATTTTTCCAGTTTTTATTGATATTTATGCAGTTTAATGTCCAGTGAATAACCTGAAGGTAAGCAGTAAATTGCTCGAGGTAAAAAAAAAAAGTTTAGGTTAGCAAAAACGGGAAATAATGTAAATTGCACAGTTATATTGTAAAAAAAAGGCCTTCTTCAGGGAACAAGTAATGGGTTAACAACTTACAGCTGTTCTGCAGCAATGTAAGTAAATTAAGCCTTGAAAGTTTATGCAAACAATTCCTACAGGTGTCCCAACCTCTGCTGATTACTTGATTACAAACCCACAGTCTGTATAAAAGCAGTATTGGAACAGACTGTTATTACACCCTCCGAAGCATTATTTGGACAATATTGCACTGCAGAATGAATGATCGTTTTAAAGGCCATTTTCCCCGCTAGAGCGGGGGTTGGCCTTGCGGGCCCCATGACAATCATGGTTCCCTGTTTGAGGCAATGTTTTTATGGCCGGATGCCCTTCCTGACGCCAACCCTTGGTCGCCTCTTACGATGCGCAGGGATACGGTGTACCTATTCTAAATCGGGGTACACACCGTGATCATTCATCCCAGCAAGCTGGTACTCAATTTGCCGACCTCGGAAGGATGACAGGCTGAGTCAACCCCCCCTGGCGTTAATTCAGCAATCGACCGGGATTCGAACCCAGGATCCTAGGATCCCAAGCCGGCACCCTAACCGCTAAGCCAACACCAGGCTAGGCACTGCAGGAAGTGGTATATTGGAAACTGGAGGAAACTCTGACAGGAAAAGGTCTGGCAGAACCAAAGCCACAACAGAATCAGAAAACAAGTTTCTGAGAGTCAACAGCTTGCATGATAGGCGGCTCACAGGACAACAGCTTCAAGCACAGCTCAACACTGGTCGAAGTAAGCAAGTCTCAGTTTCAACTGTGAAGAGAAGACTTCGAGCTGCAGGTTTGACAGGTCGAGTGGCAGTAAGAAAGCCATTGCTAAGATGGCAAAATAAGAAAAAGAGGCTTGCCTGGGCCATGAAGCACCGCCAGTGGACTACTGAAGACTGGAAGCAGGTCTTATGGACCAATGAATCAAAATTTGAAATCTTTGGTTCATCACGCAGGGATTTTGTATGCCGTCAAGTAGGCAAAAGGATGGTTCCTCAGTGTGTGACACCAACTGTCAAACATGGAGGAGGAAGCGTGATGGTCTGGGGCTCTTTTGCTGGATCCAGAGTCGGCGACTTCCACAGAGTGACTGGCACCCTGAACCAAAAGGGCTACCACAGCATTTTGCAGCGCCATGCAATACCCACTGGTATACGCCTAGTTGGTCAGGGGTTCATCCTCCAGCAAGTTAATGACCCGAAACACACCTCCAGGCTATGTCAAAACTACCTTCGAGGAAAAAAACAAGACGGTAGGCTTCAAATCATGGAATGGCCAGCACAGTCTCCAGACTTAAACACCATCGAGCTGGTTTGGGATGAACTGGACAGAAGGGTGAAAGCAAAGCAACCTACAAGTGCAACACATTTGTGGGAACTTCTGCAACAGTGTTGGGAAGAACTTCCCAAACAATATTTGATTTCCATTGTAGAAAGAATGCCACGAGTGTGTTTGGCGGTTATATCTGAAAAAGGTGGCTACTTTGCTGAGTCAAAATTTTAAATTAAATTTTGTTAAACAAAATGATTCTACGATTTCTTTTTTATCTCAAATTGTTTATTTGTTCTATGCTTAATTTCAGAGTACATTGAGACATTAAACTGCGTAAATTTCAATAAAAACTGGAAAAATTGAGGTGTTCTAAAACTTATGACCGGTACCAATCAATCTGTTGGTTCCTACAGGTGTACCAATCTGTTGCGAACATTCGACCGGCATTTTCATCTGCACTACCAACACCACCATCTTCACTCACACCATCTTCGTCTGAATCGCTCGTACAAGGTTCGAAACTATTTGATCTACAATTCCTCCGAAAGTGTTTCCATCACTAATTTTGTCTTCAGTAGTTTCTTCAAATTCCCACTGATCAGTTTCAACAAACTGAGAACCTTCAGAGTTGCTAATGACGGAGGAACCAGTATCGGAATCCGAGCTCGACATGCACTGGTTCTCTATGTAAACTGTCATTTAGATGAAGGTGAGATCATTATGTGACATCACTGGCAAAATCGAAAATCCACTCTCAAGGGAAATTGACTTGTTCACACTTTCTGATTTAGAGAGAAAAAAAAAACTACCCTTCAAATTAGACTGTGGTTAATGATTTTCAAGGATTTTCAGAAAAATATATTTTACAATTAAATTTCTTTTTAATGTCTAAAGGGAGTCAAGGTAAAGGTTCAAAGGGGTTGTGGGGTCCGGAGGTTCTTGGGGTCTAAAGGGTATAAAAGTCCAAAGGGTATAAAAGGTCTAAAGGGTGAAGGGGTCGAAAATGTTTAAGGGTTTTAAAGGTAAAAGGCGTCTCAAGTGTATTAAGGGTTCTTAAACGCTTTAAGGAGATTGGTGGTTTTAAAGGTCTTAAGTGCCTTGAGGGTCTGAAGGGTCATGAGGGTCTTCAGGGTCATTCAGGGTGTCAAGGGGTCTAAAGGTATAGAGGTGTCTGGAACTCGCACGCATGGCTCGTTTTATATATAGAAAGAAACCAAAGCTTGCCTTTTTCATAGGTAGCACTTTGGTGCCCATCCCAAGTTTTACTCTCAAACCACAAAGTGTGAACCGGCATAATCATGTTGAAGCATTGTACGAGGAAGGTCAATCCTGATACTAGCTTCTCTTCCAGAAGCTTGAGATCCAAATCCTTAATACCACCATGTTTAGTCTTATTCGATCTCAGCACAGTCGGCATTATTACCGTTCCACACAATATTCCATCACAAGAACATTATCCCTTCACGTACCTTACACTTGTCCCCGTGTTCACGACGAAGCTCGGCCATTTGCTCCTCCAGTTCTTCCAGCGTGTCCCTCAGCGTGTCCACCTGATAGATGAGGTTGGCCTTCTCATTGTCGAGCTGTGCATTGGACATCATTGCCACCTTGTACTTTTCCTCCACATCCCGAAGGTTCTCCTGAGGTTGGGGAAAATCGTCAGAAACGCGTCGGGTGGAAGCAACACTCGACAGTTTAAGAGTCAAAACATCACTTGTTGACGCTTCCAAAACAATGGTTACAATTACGTTACAGGCACATTCTACAAACCAAAGACCTCATCGATTTGTAGTTTTTAGGCCGTCCATTGGGACTTGCCAGCTAACAAAGTTTCCCCCTTGTTTTGGTTTCTGCCATGGTGGCAAATGAGGCTGAGGACTTGTACTTCAGCAAATATGGACAGGTTACAACCAAAGCAACAAGGAACTAATACTTTCAATAGAAGAAAACCATTAAATTATCAAAGGTCAATGCATATGTTTTCCCCACACATATGATTGCCACTCTCTTTCCGTCCATGCTTCCGGGGCACTTGCTGCCATCCATATGAGCACCAACGGCCTCAACACGAGAGGGTCTTCCTCCAATGGGGGGACAAATCCATGTAATCAATTATAAACACCACTGGGGGCGTAGTGAAGCAATTATATTAATGAACAGGATTAAATAATTAAATTGATATACACTACATGGCCAAAAGTATGTGGATACCCAAACATCACACCAGTTATGTGCTCAGTCAGACTACTAGATGGTGAAGCATGATTCATCACTCCAAAGAATGTGTTTCCACTGTTCCAGAGTCCAATGGCGGCGAGCTTTCCACCACTCCAGCTGATGCTTGGCATTGAGTATGGTGATCTTAGGCTTGTGTGCGGCTGCTCGGCCATGGAAACCCATTTCATGAAGCTCCTGACGACCAGTTGTTGTGCTGACGTTGCTTCCAGAGGCAGTTTGGAACTTGGTAGTGAGTGTTGCAACCGAGGACAGACGATTTTACGCAGACAGACGATTCACCTTCAGCACTCGGTGGTCCCGTTTTGTGAGCTTGTGTGGCCTACAACTTCACGGCTGAGCTGTTGTTGCTTTTAGACGTTTGCACTTCACAATAACAGCACTTGCAGTTGACTGGGGCAGCTCTAGCAGGGCAGAAATTTGATGAACTGACTTGTTGGAAAGGTGGCATCCTACGATGGTGCCACGTTGAAAGTCACTGAGAGCTCTTCAGTATGGCCCATTCTACTGCCAATGTTTGTCTATGGAGATTGCATGGCTGTGTGCTTGATTAATATACCTGTCGGCAATAGGTATGGCTGAAACAGCCGAATCCACTAATTATAAAGGGTGTCCGTAGACTTTTGGCCATGTCGTGTATGTGGAAAAATTACATGGCCAGACCGGGAATCAAACTCAGGTCCTCTGGTAAACCACACCAGTGCTCTGCCACCTGAGCTATCTGGGTGACCCTGACTGAGCATGCAGTTTTCCCACACATGATTGCCACTCTCCTGGACTGGGCATGTAATTTTCCCACATATATCAAATTAATCATTTCTAAACAGTTCATGTATACTTTTATAGTTTATGCAATGCGCTTATGTTGTTCACTGTGCTTCAGTTTATGGTTAACAGTTACTATACATGATGCAATGTGTTTATATGGTACAATGTTCTTGATTTAAAAAAATAAAAATAAACAATGCCTGAAAAATGTCATTTTTTTTGTCACTAAAAATCCTGATGTGCCGAGTCAATTCCGCCATCAGATTTGGAATCAGCATGCTCAAATTAATAATGGACTCCGATATTCACCCCCGGAGCAGCGGAAAGGTATTTTTGTTTTCCAGTGACATCAAACATCCAGTGATATTGAGGAAGCAAAAGCAACATTCAGACACCAAATCAAAACGAGATTAAATATATTGCACTTTGTTAAAACCAGGAAAACACACGGAGGAAGTAAACATTAATTATTCTTGCACTAGGATGATGAGATCAAAATGCAAATGCAACGTGCAGTTAAATCAGTTCCTTGTACATGCTATGGACAGCGCTGCCAATCATACATGCTATGGGCAGCACTGCCAATCATACATGCTATGGGCAGCACTGCCAATCATACATGCTATGGACAGCACTGCAAATCATACATGCTATGGACAGCACTGCAAATCATACATGCTATGGACAGCACTGCAAATCATACATGCTATGGACAGCACTGCAAATCATACATGCTATGGGCAGCACTGCAAATCATACATGCTATGGGCAGCACTGCAAATCATACATGCTATGGACAGCACTGCAAATCATACATGCTATGGGCAGCACTGCAAATCATACATGCTATGGACAGCACTGTTCATTTGAGCTGTTAGAGGGTCAGCTCTTGGCCAAACATGGGTGGTTAAGCAACACAGCAAGCCACCGGCTGTGGATTAAAACAGACACCTGTACCTTGAGATGCTTCATGCCACATTTGTAGCGGCTTTCAACATCACGTAGCTGGTCCTTAAGGTCATACATGTCCTGAGGTGCATAGTGGTCACTTAAGATGCAAATATTTTATATGACTGCCCAATTTGTCAAACATTACCCCAAACACTCCAGAAAGCAAAACATTAAAAACTTGCAGAGCAATAAAAACATGGTTAACAAAACAAAACTTTGTCTGTTTTGAAAACAATCTATCTTCAGAAAGCAGTATTCTATCCAGGAAATGGCTCAAATAAGGATCAACCCTCTCCATTTCCACCCCCCTCCCTCCTGCCCCTCCCATAAAAAAAAAAACTTAGCATGAGCATTCACATATCCTTCACTCTCTTCGTCACTCTTCAGAGAATCCTCTTGCTCCTCCTCTACATTTACCCTACTCAAATATCAATCATCTTCCAATCAATCATCTACTTATCCAAAAAGAAAATGAATTTTTAAGCATAAATTAACTAAAGTCTATGATAATGTTATGAATTTTGGTTAGGGCACATATAGATCCAGGTAGATCTGCGTAGGTATTATGCTCCGGCTGTCGTGATAGGGAACCCCACATGTAATAAGTTTGTTTAGGCGGTTTGTTCGGTTTCGGTGTATCTTTGTGGTCATACGAGGATGGCTTTGTGATAAGTAGAATAGCGATTCAGCTAATTCCCCGGTGTGTCAAACCTGTGATCATCCCATTGTCCCGTATGGCAACGCACATAGACATGTAGATTAGGGGAATCCATTCCCATTAGCGCACACATTAATTAATCCCCCTCCGCCACAATAACAATGGAATTGACAGGAAGAACAGTCAGGAAGCGGCTGCGCATTGCGCACCATGGCGATAGAACATTGCTCAGGCAGGCAATAGCTACGCCCAGAAGGACTCGTGATTGACCGGGGGGAGGGGCGAGTAAGAAGCAGGCCGCTAATTGGCAGAGTAGGAAGAGACGAGCTGATTGGCCACGGACCGATGGCATGATGCCATTCATCCTACGAGCTAGCCCATGTCACCTTCACTCTGTCAGAAAACACTCTTCATTTCTTCTGCCTCTACCGACATCCACCTAACCGGAAAAACAAGCTTACTGACTCTATGTTCGTGACCCAGCTTCCTAATCTGCTCGACCACTGCAATACTCTTCCTGGTTTTGTCTTGATTCTTGGAGATTTCAACGTCCACTACGACCAACCACAACATCCTCTCACTTCAAAGATCATTGACCTCTTTTCTACTTTTAGTCTGTCTCAGTCTGTCTCCCAACCTACACAAGTTAAAGGACACATACTGGATTGGTTAGTGCACAGATGCGATGATCAGTTGGTGTAGTCCACGTCAGTGACCTGTGCTATCACCTCGGACCACTTCTGTGTCACCAGCCACCTGAGTATTGCTGTTCCTCGTCTTCAGCCCACCTTCATCACTGCCCGCAACATTCGTGCCATCGACCGTTCCGCCTTTAAAGAGGACCTTCACACCCGTCTCTCTGGCCGTTCCTATGTCACTGCAGAAGACCTCGACTGTTGCCTCCGCACAGCGTTGGACTGTCATGCTCCAGCGACACGGTGCGCCGTTCCCAGACGCAGGAGTACTCCGTGGTTCAGCGCAGTCAGCGACGAAGTCAGGGCTGCCAAAAAGGAACGACGACGTGCCGAGAGACGGTGGCTGAAGACTGGCCTCGCAGTCCATAAACAGTTGTATAACATAGCTAAAAGACTCGTCATAAAAATCATTCTGAAAGCAAAAACGTCATATATTTCTGATCGGATTACTAGGAGCTCCTCCTGCAAGCAACTGTTCAGCATTACCAACCGCCTGTTTGCCACCAAAAATAAATCCGTTCTTCCCACTGTATTTCCTCAAAACGAACTACCCCAACGCTTCCTGCATTTCTTTCACAATAAAATTGTCAATAAGAAACAATCTTGACAAGCAGTCACTACTTTCCTTCGATGATGCTGAACACTGCTTTCACGGACGACCTCTTAGTTCATTTACTCCTGTTACTGAGGAAATTGTCACATGTACAATCCTCAAATCAAACACAAAAACATGTGATCTTGACCCCCTTCCCACCGATTTGTTTATTGAGTGTTTGGACACCCTCGTCCCATTTATTACTGCAGTTATCAATGATTCTCTGACTACGGGTTCATTTCTGCTTCTCTTTAAGCAAGCTCTTGTTAAACCGCTTCTTAAAAAGCCCACCCTTGACCTTAACGACATGAAAAATTACCGTCCTATCTCCAACCTGTCTTTCCTGTAAAGATCACAGAAAGAATTGTGCTATCACAGATGAATGACCATCTAGTTTCAAATAATCTTTTCAATTCTCGCCAGTCAGCATATAGACCAGGCCATAGCACCGAGACCGCTCTCCTAAGAATAACCAATGATCTTCTGACCTCTCTTGACTGTGGTAAGGTTTCCGTTCTTGCTCTTTTGGACTTGTCTGCCGCCTTTGACACGATTGACCATAGTGTCTTAATTCGTCGTCTTGAAATCATATTTGGTATAACTGGTACTCCCCTTTCTTGGCTGATGTCCTATC
This sequence comes from Myxine glutinosa, assembly GCF_964187855.1. Classification (NCBI taxonomy): domain Eukaryota; kingdom Metazoa; phylum Chordata; class Myxini; order Myxiniformes; family Myxinidae; genus Myxine; species Myxine glutinosa. Next base: position 4,526,856 of record NC_136267.1, on the reverse strand, counting down.
TTACTGATAGAGTGCAAACAGTTGTTGTCAATGGCCAGAAATCAGTCCCTTCTCCGCTTTCCTTTGGCGTTCCCCAGGGCTCAGTCCTGGGACCTATCCTCTTTCTTTTGTACACTCAGCCTCTATTTGATCTTGTTGCCAGACATTCAGTTGATCACCACGCCTTTGCGGATGACAATCAGCTGTACAAAGGAAGCACGATTCAACAAATCGTGCCCACTGTTGAAAGTGTTAGAAGGCTGTATTGCCGACGTGAAGGCGTGGATGACCCAAAACAAATTTCAGCTGAACGATGCTAAAACAGAGTCTATGATTGTAAGATCGCACAGATGTCCTCTACAATGTTCACTTCCTACCACTATTCATGTTGGTGAAACCGATGTAAACTTTGTTTCGTCAGCCAAGAACCTTGGTGTGGTTTTCGACTGTAACATGACATTTTCCAAGCAAGTACTTCAAACTTGCCAATCAGCATACTTTCAGCTGCGAAAGATCGCATCCATTCGCCACTTTCTTACTCCTCAAGCTGCTCTAACTCTGGTCTGTACCCTTGTCCTCTCAAGGCTAGACTATTGTAATTCTTTGTATGCTGGCTGCCCTCAGTTTCTCTTGGATAAGTTACAAAAGGTTCAAAACTCTGCCGCTCATCTTGTCTGTAAGGCGAAGAAGTCTGACCATGTTACTCCGCTTCTTGAATTTTTACACTGGCTGCCTGTCTCTGCTCGTGTGCAATACAAAATTTGCACACTATGTTATAAATCATTGTGTGGAACGGGACCTCACTATCTCTCCAATTTGCTCACTCTCTCTGAACCTCGGCGACGGCTTCGTTCAAGCGACGACTCTATGACCTTAGAGCCGCCGCGCACCAGCA